>NC_084628.1:43840345-43882845 GCF_033978795.1 Nerophis ophidion | reverse complement strand
CCTGGTCTGGAACATGTTTTGCTTTATTCTTTTTGACTTGTTTCCTGCTACTTTATGTTGGGTATTTTTTACATGAGATTCAATTCATTTTATCTATTACTTTGATAAAAATTAAAGGGGAACATTATCAGCAGACCTATGTAAGCGTCAATATATACCTTGATGGTGCAGAAAAAAGACCATCTATGATTTTACCGATTTCCGAACTCTAAATGGGTGAATTTTGGCGAATTAAACGCCTTTCTGTTTATCGCGCTGGAGGCGATGACGTCAGAACGTGACGTCACCGAGGTAATACACCCGCCATTTTCATTTTCAACACATTGCAAACACCGGGACTCAGCGCTGTTATTTTCCGTTTTTTTTTCAACACATTGCAAACACCGGGACTCAGCGCTGTTATTTTCCGTTTTTTGGACTATTTTTTTGAAACTTTGCAGACATCATGCCTGGTGGGTGTGTTGTCGGAGGGTGTAACAACACTAACAGGGAGGGATTCAAGTTGCACCACTGGCAAGAAATCTGCCGCCAGACCCCCATTGAATGTACCAGAGTGTCTCCACATTTGACCGGCGATGTTAAGACAGACATGGCACAGAGATGTATGGATAACCTGCAGATGCATTTGCAACGATAGTCAACAAAATCACAAAAGTGAGTTTTGTTGATGTTGACTTATGTGCTAATCAGACATATTTGGTCGCAGCATGACTGCCAGCTAATCGATGCTAACATGCTACGCTAATTGATGCTAACATGCTATTTACGCCAGCTGTATGTACATTTGAAACTAGATACCCACATTTAATGCGAAACAAACACTTACCAATCGACGGATTTAAGTTGCTCCAGTGTCACAAGATGCGAAAGTCCTGATCGTTTGGTCCGCACATTTTACCGGCGATGCTAATAAGGCAGCCATGCTATGGGCCACTTCATTAGGTACACCCATGCTATGGCCAAATAGCGTCAATAGCTATTCGCTCAATAGCTTCAGTTTCTTCCTCAATACTTTCATACTCCAACCATCTGTTTCAATACATGCGTAATCTGTTGAATCGCTTAAGCCGCTGAAATCCGAGTCTGAATCCGAGCTAATGTCGCTATATCTTGCTGTGGTAACCGCCATGTTGTTTGTATTGGCAGCACTGTGTGACGTCACAGGAAAATGGACAGTCGCAGCGCAAATAGCGAAAATCAAGAACTTTAAACCTTTTTTTAGGGATATTCCGGGACCATTCATTGTCTTTACCGTAGCGTAAAAAGTGCAGATGGCCTTAAAACGCCACAAGAGTCAGGCACCATATGTAAGTACCCAAAATAAAGAATGTCGGACGGTTGTTTTTACAATATGCAGGCAAACGACAACTTTAACACATACCGGCTTAGCTACGGGACCTGGCAGCCATCTTGGTAAAGACGATCACAGCCCCTCCCCCACGAATGTTGGTGCGTGCGCAACAGCAGCAGACGGTAGGCGAAAAAAACGGAAAAAAAAAAGTCTCCCTCACTGTGTCTGCGCACGGCGGCCATCTTTGAAATGGTTTTCAGCGCAGCGGTTCTTTGAAGGCTGATAAAATCAAAACCGTAGCAGTGATTAAAACTATTTCTTCAACTTTTAATCAGAAGGGTTCAATCTCTTTCCTGTGGTAGTTTGAAGCCGAAACATCAAACGGCCTCAGCGGAGATAATGTTTGAAAAAAAGCGAAATTCTTTAGCCAACTTTTGTATTGAAGTGCGAATAGCAAACTTCCTGTTGATTTTAGCCGGGGGATGTGAGTGTATGAAATATAGGTCTAACTGAGACCTACATAGTGGTTTTTGTTTCATGTTTTTACGACGTTCCTACTAGAAGTTACCGACAGTTTTGTCTGTTTTCTTCCTAGGGGGCGCTAGAGCGCAATTTTGAGTTTTTTTTTTTTTTTTTTTTTATTAGATCGTCAGTCCTGATGTGTGAGTTTTGAAGCATGTTAAGGGGGTCAAATTACAGCTCAAAGTGGCGGCGGAATAATAAAGAATAATAATAAAACCTTAGAAATACAATAGGGTTCTCTGTCCTAAAGGGACATCGGCCCCTAAAAACAGTTTTCTTGTATTGTATGCATGTAGTTTATTGTTGCTCCTCTTTGTACTATGATATGAAGAGAAGGTTTGACATGTCAATACCTGTGTGTGTGTGTTTGTGTTTGTGTGTGTGTGCACAAGAGGTAGTGTCTGACCTTTGTGCTTGGACAACAGAAACTCACTGGACACTTCATTAGGTACACCTGTCTACTCTAATAAGATCCAAAAAAGAAAGCTACAGCTGTGTCAACAGTGCTCAACACTACCTTCATTGTTGTTATGGTGGTCTAGAACTGCACTGCGAGGCATTGAGTGCTGTTTCGAATGGAAAACAACACGGTTTATTGGTGGCACCTCGCTGGAATCACACGGCAATCTCCTCGGCATGGGAGCGCTCAACACCGCCTGACTGCCTGCTTTACTGGACCTGAGAGGGCTGAAGGGAGCTAAAGATAGAGGAAAGTGCTGCACAATAACAGCCTGCATCTTAGGATTGTCCATACCAATACTGGAGAAGAAAACACGACACACAGTTTGTAGTTACTGTCTGAGAGCAACCATCTTCATATCCCGAGAGGGACAAGCGGTAAAAAATATTTCAAAAAGCCACGGCCCCCTGACACCCCTTCTTAACTGTCTATGCCATGTCAAGGCTTGGTTAGCCCAGAATTTTTTAATAATGAATGAGGGAAAAACGGAAATTTTAGTTTTTGGTCCGGCCCTCACTGACTTGGGACCATTGCAAAATGAAGTGCGTCCCAAAGTCACCAGCCTTGGCGTCACTATAGACAGCCATTTTAAACTAGACAAACAAGTCAATGGCGTTTTAAAATCGTGTTTTTATCACCTTCGTCTTTTAGTAAAGGTTAAACCGTTTTTATCTTTTAACCTTTTTGAAGAAGTAGTGCATGCTTTTATTTCAAGTGGCCTGGACTACTGCAATGCACTTTATGCTGGCATTAGCCAAAAAGCTCTCTCCCGGTTGCAGTTAGTCCAGAACGCGGCAGCAGGACTTTTAACAGGGGCCAGGAAACGCCAGCATATAACCCCAATTCTTCAGAGTTTGCACTGGCTCCCTGTTCATTTTAGAATTGATTTTAAAACATTGCTGTTTGTTTTTAAATCTTTACATGGACTGGCACCTCAATATATCTCGGACCTCATCCAAATTTACATTCCTGCGTGCGCTCTGAGGTCCGAGAGCCAGTTCCAGCTCGTGGTGCCCAAGACCAGACTTAAGACCAGGGGAGACAGGACCTTCTCTGTGGTCGGCCCTAAGCTCTGGAACACTCTGCCCCTCCATGTTCAAACTGCTTCCACAGTGGAGTGTTTTAAGTCTCGTCTTAAGACCCACTTTTATTCTTTGGCTTTTAACACTACTAAGCTCTGTTGTCCTCTGTGTTTTTTATACACTTTGATTTCTATTTTACTGTTTTAATTGATTTTACCCTTTAAAATAGTTTTTAATCATATTTGTTTTTATATTGTTTTTATTGGGTTTATATTTATTTATTTTTTGTTTTATTCAGTCATTGGTGGAGCATAATATATATATATTTTTATTATTATTATTTTTTTTTTTACAATTTTTTTACAACATGGCTGTGCAGCACTTTGGAAACGTTATTGTTGTTCAAATGTGCTATATAAATAAAGTGGATTGATTGGATTGGATAGAAAATAGATGGATGGGTTTTCCAACGATGTCTGTAATACGGCAGTAAAAGGGCTGATCAAACACAACAGAAGCCACCGTAGCTGCGCAAGCTAGCTCTCCAGTCAGCTAAACAGAGTCAATAACTCCACAGTGACGATTTGTTTGATTGATTGATTGAAACTTTTATTAGTAGATTGCACATTACAGTAGATATTCCATACAATTGACGACTAAATGGTAACACCCCAATAAGTTTTTCAACTTGTTTAAGTCGGGGTCCATGTTAATCTATTCATGATAAATGGTTGAATTTACTGAGGAATTTGTGAAACTGAAACAATACAAAAAGAATGCCGTTGTAAGGATTCGAATTTGAATCGCGATTCAGAATCGATTCTCATTTTTAAAAAGTCGTTTTTTTTGTTTTTTGTTTTTTTTAATCAATCCAACAAAACACTACACGGCAATACCATAACAATGCAATTAATTCCAAAAGCAAAGCTGAGCCAGCAACACTCAGAACTGCAATAAACAGAGCAATTGAGAGGAGACACAAACACCACACAGAACAAAACAAAAGTAGTGAAACAAAAATGAATATTATCAACAACAGTATCAATATTAGTTATCATTTCAGCATAGCAGTGATTAAAAATCCCTCATTGACATTATCATTAGACATTTATAAAAATAATAAAAAAGAACAATAGTGTCACAGTGGCTTACACTTCCATGGCATCTCATAAGCTGGACAACACACTGTGTCCAATGTTTTCACAAAGATAAAATAAGTCATATTTTTGCTTCCTTTAAAAGTGCAAACAAATTTACATTATTGCAATCAGTTGATAAAACATTGTCCTTTACAATTATAAAAGCTTGTTTTTAAAAAATCTACTACTCTGCTAGCATGTCAGCAGACTGGGGTAGATCCTGCTGAAATCTATGTATTGAATGAATACACAATCCTTTTGAATCGGTAAAAAATTGTTTTTGAATCGAGAATCGTGTTGAATTGGAAAAAAAAATCGATTCTAGATCAAATATTTACCCCAAGAATCAATATTGCATCGAATCGTGGGACCCTCAAAGACTGGCAGCCCTAGTAGTAATACTACCACAGACACTCGAACACGTGCTAGTTTGTTAGCTAAGGCTAACAACGCTAGATTCAATACATTACAATAGCACATACAAGTATGCATGAAAACACTCCGATGGTATTAGTCAAACTGTGCAACTTACAAACGTTGCGTGAGGAATGAAAAATCGTTTTGAGCGGAAACGCGATGGACAGCTTTGCTTTCGTTTTGAGGCAAAAAAAAATAAAAATACATTTTCAACTCACCATACCTGCAGTGAGCAAACTCGGCCAAAAGATGGCGGCAGAGCCCAAACAACTACACGCTATTTCAGTCCTCTGCAGCACCTCCAAGTCTGAGTCCATGGTTCTCGCCCAGAAAAGGGTGGAGTGCCATCTCCAGGTTGGGGAGGAGACCCTGCCCCAAGTGGAGGAGTTCAAGTACCTAGGAGTCTTGTTCACGAGTGAGGGAAGAGTGGATGGTGAGATCGACAGGCGGATTGGTGCGGCGTCTTCAGTAATGCGGACGTTTTATCAATCCGTTGTGGTGAAGAAGGAGCTGAGCCGGAAGGCAAAGCTCTCAATTTACCGGTCGATCTACGTTCCCATCCTCACCTATGGTCATGAGCTTTGGGTCATGACCGAAAGGATAAGATCACGGGTACAAGCGGCCCAAATGAGACTGAACAGACTGTCAGAAAGTAACTTGAAGATGATGTGTAAAACATCATCTATGCAACAGTTTGACCAAAGAACTACCAATACATGTTATGTAGACCACAAGGAAGTCTTACATTTAGAAAAAATAAAATAATAAAATGACTCATTTAATGCGCCCTATAATCCAGTGAGCCTTATATATGAACAAAGATCAAAAATAGACCATTCACCAGTCAGGTTCAAACACTGATGACATCTATTAAACAGACAAGAAGCAAGGAATCATGCAGGGACAGAGTTCAATTTGGCTCAATGAGGAGAGACGTTTTGGGCTGTACTCTAGTTATAGAGACAACCTACGCTCTCAAGTCCAGCCCACATGCTCCTTTATTTATTAGGGAGGTCCCTTGTTGCATCACTTAGGTCGCACAATATGTGACGGAATGTGCTGAGGGCCTTGTGATTGCCTTTTCTCTGCTTCGTCTGCGTGCTGTCGTCTTATCTTCGTTGAGGTCTTTGAAGTCCTCGGCTGTTAGTGGGCTTAGATAAACAAAAAATCCGTGGAGCGTCAACCCTTCATGCTGTGGCTGATAAAAAGTTTTGTCCTTGCACAGATAGAAAAGTACAGCTTGAGCACAATTGATAATAACTATAGCAACAGCCTTTAAGCATAAGAGTTGTGTGAAAACTAACACATAAATATTTTCAGCAGTGCGCCTTATAATCCGGTGCGCCCTATGGTCCGGAAAAAACACTCATCTTTTTGTGTTGCAAGTTGTCCATGGTGTCAATACTGACAGGGACCGCAGATGGTGGCCGTGATGATGTATTTACCTTTCATGGTATCATTCGGGAGCAGGTGCAACATCTGACATGGTTGGCTCGCCGCTACACTTTTTTTTTTTTTAATATATATTCCCTGGCGCGGTGTCTGCACGTGTAGGCGCGCTACGTGTGGCGGCGTGTTGACTTCACAGCTTTGACAGTGCCATGTGTGCAATATGTGAAGCTCCATATGATGCAGTCCACAAGCTTTTACAGCAAAGACGAGCTTGCTAGAAGGCTTTTAAAGGGCTGGTGTTCTACAAAACCCACTTTTATTACCTGTTAGCACCGGCTAGAGCAGACCAGGGCAAAATACGGCCCACCGTACGTTCTACATCATTTTTTTTGGACCTGTAACACCAAAACTGTAGCCGCCATTATGATCTTTTTAAATGAGCGTAAGTATTTCAATCTGCACTTTTGGGTGTTTTAGGAGTTATTTGGGTAATGTAGGTCACTTCAGTACAGATCAGGAACAAAGCAGAGTGGGCGGGGCTTGTTTCCAGAGCCACCAGCCCCAAACACATGTGTCCCGAACAGATGTGGATGCAGATTTTTACGTGATAATATATCATCTTATAGGTGTGTATTACACTTTGCATTCATATTTTGCTGTTTGTTACATTTTTGTCGTGTTTTGCTCAATTGTAAAAGATACACAACTATCGAGGAGCTGGTCTGAGAAGTAGAAGAAGAGCGACGTTCATATGTTGTTAATATTCAGTGTTTTATCGTTCATAGTCAATATTGTAAATCCCACATAAAAGAGGAGCGATGTTCATATGTTGTTAATATTCAGTGTTTTATTGTTCATAGTTAATATTGTAAATCCCACGTAAAAGAGGCGCAACGCTTATATGTTGTTAATATTCAGAGTTTCATTGTTCATTGTCAAAATTGTAAATCCCACATAAAAGAGGAGCGATGTTCATATGTTGTTAATATTGTGTGTGTCATTGTTCATAGTTAATATTGTAAATCCCACTTAAAAGAGGAGCGACTTTCATATGTTGTTAATATTCAGTGTTTTATGGTTCATATTTAATATTGTAAATCCCACGTAAAAGAGGAGCGATGTTCATATGTTGTTAATATTCAGTGTTTTATTGTTCATAGAAAATATTGTAAATCCCACGTAAAAGCGGAGCAATGTTCGTATGTTGTTGATATTCAGAGTTTTATCGTCCATAGTTCATATTGTAAATCCCACATAAAAGAGGAGCGATGTTCATATGTTGTTAATATTCAGTGTTTTATCGTTCATAGTTCATATTGTAAATCCCACGTAAAAGAAGAGCGATGTTCATATGTTGTTAATATTCAGTGTTTTATTGTTCATATAAAATATTGTAAATCCCACGTAAAAGAGGAGCGATGTTATGTTAATATTCAGTGTTTTATTGTTCATAGTTAATATTGTAAATCCCACGTAAAAGAGGACCAATGTTCATATGTTGTAATATTCAGTGTTTTATTTTTCATCGTTAATCTTGTAATTCCCACGTAAAAGAGGAGCGATGTTCATATGTTGTTAATATTCAGTGTTTTATTGTTCATAGTCAATATTGTAAATCCCACATTAAAGAGGAGCAATGTTCATATGTTGTTAATATTCAGTGTTTTATTGTTCATAGAACATATTGTAAATCCCACGTAAAAGAAGAGCGATGTTCATATGTTGTTAATATTCAGTGTTTTATTGTTCATAGTCAAAATTGTAAATCCCACGTAAAAGGGGAGCGATGTTCATATGTTGTTAATATTCAGTGTTTTATTGTTCATAGAAAATATTGTAAATCCCACGTAAAAGAAGAGCGATGTTCATATGTTGTTAATATTCAGTGTTTTATCGTCCATAGTTAATATTGTAAATCCCACATAAAAGAGGAGCGATGTTCATATGTTGTTAATATTCAGTGTTTTATTGTTCATAGTTAATATTGTAAATCCCACATAAAAGAGGAGCGATGTTCATATGTTGTTAATATTCAGTGTTTTATTGTTCATAGTTAATATTGTAAATCCCACATAAAAGAGGAGCGATGTTCATATGTTGTTAATATTCAGTGTTTTATTATTCATAGAAAATATTTTAAATCCCATGTAAAAGAGGAGCAATGTTCGTATGTTGTTGATATTCAGTGTTTTATCGTCCTTAGTTAATATTGTAAATCCCACGTAAAAGAGGAGCAATGTTCATATGTTGTTAATATTCAGTGTTTTATTGTTCATGGTCAATATTGTAAATCCCACGTAAAAGAAGAGCGATGTTAATATGTTGTTAATATTCAGTGTTTTATTGTTCATAGTTAATATTGTAAATCCCACATAAAAGAGGAGCGATGTTCATATGTTGTTAATATTCAGTGTTTTATTGTTCATAGTTAATATTGTAAATCCCACATAAAAGAGGAGCGATGTTCATATGTTGTTAATATTCAGTGTTTTATTATTCATAGAAAATATTTTAAATCCCATGTAAAAGAGGAGCAATGTTCGTATGTTGTTGATATTCAGTGTTTTATCGTCCTTAGTTAATATTGTAAATCCCACGTAAAAGAGGAGCAATGTTCATATGTTGTTAATATTCAGTGTTTTATTGTTCATGGTCAATATTGTAAATCCCACGTAAAAGAAGAGCGATGTTAATATGTTGTTAATATTC
This sequence comes from Nerophis ophidion, assembly GCF_033978795.1. NCBI lineage: Eukaryota > Metazoa > Chordata > Actinopteri > Syngnathiformes > Syngnathidae > Nerophis > Nerophis ophidion. The sequence goes on along the minus strand of NC_084628.1, from coordinate 43,873,893 downwards.
AGTGTTTTATTGTTCATAGTTAATATTGTAAATCCCACGTAAAAGAAGAGCGATGTTCATATGTTGTTAATATTCAGTGTATTATTGTCCATAGTCAATATTGTAAATCCCACGTAAAAGAGGAGCAATGTACATATGTTGTTGATATTCAGTGTTTTATTGTTCATAGTTAATATTGTAAATCCGACGTAAAAGAGGACCAATGTTCATATGTTGTTAATATTCAGTGTTTTATCGTTCATAGAAAATATTGTAAATCCCACGTAAAAGAGGAACGATGTTCATATGTTGTTAATATTCAGTGTTTCAGTGTTCATAGTAAATATTGTAAATCCTACTTTATTTTAATATCCATTTTGTGTGTCCCCTTCAGTAAAAAAACTTATGGTATTAGTGTTTATGAAAATGTTTTTGACCCAAACACACATACTGTACAGCAGATTTTTACAGCTAAATGTGTATATATAATATTTCTGCACACGTACACGTTGGCCCCCAAGACACATTTTTTTTTTCTGTCCCAGTGGCCACCGGGTCAAGATATTTTCCCAGCTCCATGCTAGAGGTTTACTCCAAGACCTCTGCACGAGTCCGGCATTTTTATTTAAACAAAAATATGGCCACAGTGCCACCCCATCACCGAAAATGCTCCGTTGTTGTCAGTGTTCTGAAAATGACTCTTGAATAATTATAATTAATTATGAGGGAAAGTAATTTATAGGTCACTTAAAAAACCTTCACATGTCCGGCATGTGCAGTTTGAATATAGTCCACATTGCGTCAAAAAGGCGGTGCCTGTTGCCAAGTGACGTGTGACATCATTGAGGGTTTGAACGGAGCTCTGTTTTATTTTTAGTCGTTAGCAGCAGCAAAGTCTCGGCTCTGATGCCAAGTATTTTGAATCTTTTTCTCTTCTTAAAGGCCTACTGAAAGCCACTACTAGCGACCACACAGTCTGATAGTTTATATATCAATGATGAAATATTAACATTGCAACACATGCCAATATGGCCGCTTTAGTTTACTAAATTACACGTGATGTCACGCATTGTAGAGGACATTTTGTTCCAGCACCGTTCACAGCTATAAGTCGTCTGTTTTCATCGCATAATTCCACAGTATTCTGGACATCTGTGTTGATGAATCTTTTGCAATTTGTTCAATGAATAATGGAGACGTCATAGAAGAAAGCTGTAGGCGGGAAGCGGTGTATTGCGGCTGCCTTTAGCAACACAAACACAGCTGGTGTTTGTATTGTTTACATTCCCGAAAGATGACGGTGAAGCTTTACTATGGAACAGAGCGGTCAAGCGAACACGGTTGGATTGGACCACACACACAAAGTACAGTGTATTATGCAGCGATCATTTCGAAAGCTCGTGTTTCGAAGAGGGTCCCTTGCGAAGGGCAGAGATGGGCATCGCCACCACCCGTCGACTGGTGCTGAAGATAGGTGCGGGGCCGACCTTCAGGTTGTACAGGTACCACCATATAATCTCACTAAAACACTAGTAACACAATAAGCAGATAAGGGATTTTCCAGAATTATTCTAGTAAATTTGTCTAATAACACCTGAATCGCTCCCACTGTATACTCTTTGTTATATGTGAATGTGAATTGTGAATTATATTTATATAGCGCTTTTCTCTAGTGACTCAAAGCGATTTACATAGTGAAACCCAATATCTAAGTTACATTTAAACCAGTGTGGGTGGCACTGGGAGCAGGTGGGTAAAGTGTCTTGCCCAAGGACACAACGGCAGTGACTAGGATGGTGGAAGCGGGAATCGAACCTGCAACCCTCAAGTTGCTGGCACGGCCGCTCTACCAACCGAGCTATATTTTTTTCTAGTCCTTCACTCTCACTTTCCTCATCCACTAATCTTTCATCCTCGCTCAAAGTAATGGGGAAATTGTCGCTTTCTCGGTCCGAATCGCTCTCGCTGCTGGTGGCCATGATTGTAAACAATGTTCAGATGTGAGGAGCTCCACAACCCGTGACGTCACGCGCACATCGTCTGCTACTTCCGGTACAGGCAAGGCTTTTTTATTAGCGACCAAAAGTTGTGAAATGTATCGTCAATGTTCTCTACTAAATCCTTTCAGCAAAAATATGGCAATATCGCAAAATTATGAAGTATGACACATAGAATGGACCTGCTATCCCCGTTTGAATAAGAACATCTCATTTCAGTAGGTCTTTAATAAATAGATTGAACGTGCTTCCATGGTTGTTGTGTCTTCTTGTCAACTAACGTTGTATTGTTTGGATGGCAAGTTGTTCACTTCAATCTGTGTCACAGTGTGAGGGTAGAGCAGGGTGATATTGCCTTTTATTAATATCTGGATATTTTTAGACCATGTGACCATACATCATATATATCTGGATATGTTGCCTTAGCCTTGAATGAAGACTTGATGCATATAATGACAGCAGTATGATGATTCTATGTGTCTACATTCAAACATTCTTCTTCATACTGCATTCATATATGCTACTTTTAAACTTTCATGCAGAGAGGGAAAAACTGCATTAAAACAATTATTAAAGAAAAATTCATGTCATTTCCAAAACAGAAAGTGCAAGATTGTCAGAGACATTTTAAAACAAGCTATGAGTGCACTTTTGTGCATGATGTCACTAAGATGACATATCAAAACAACACTAAAGTGCACTTTTTGTACAGAACGCCACTACAATAGTTTAAAACAAATAAAGTGCACTTTTGTGCATGATGTCACTAAGATGACATATCGAAACAACACTAAATTAAAGTGCACTTTTTGTACAGAACGCCACTACAATAGTTTAAAACAAATAAAATGCACTTTTGTGCATGATGTCGCCAAGATGACATATCAAAACAACACTAAATTAAAGTGCACTTAATGTACAGAAAGCCACTACAATAGTTTAAAACAAATAAAATGCACTTTTGTGCATGATGTCACACAAGATATTTCAATAAGTGTCAAATAAAAATGAGCTGCGTAATAGGAAATCAAATAGTGTATGTCCTTTGCTATGTGGTAGGTTCCTGCGGACATTATCTTCTTTTGTTGTTGACTATTTTTTTCATACGGTGTTTATCTGGAAATAGTTGCTTGGAGGGCTTCACGGTGGCAGAGGGGTTAGTGCGTCTGCCTCATAATACGAAGTTCCTGCAGTCCTGGGTTCAATCCCAGGCTTGGGATCTTTCTGTGTGGAGTTTGCATGTTCTCCCCGTGAATGCGTGGGTTCCCTCCGGGTACTCCGGCTTCCTCCCACCTCCAAAGACATGCACCTGGGGATAGGCCCCTCCCACCTCCAAAGACATGCACCTGGGGATAGGCCCCTCCCACCTCCAAAGACATGCACCTGGGGATAGGTTGATTGGCAACACTAAATTGGCCCTAGTGTGTGAATGTGAGTGTGAATGTTGTCTGTCTATCTGTGTTGGCCCTGCGATGAGGTGGTGACTTGTCCAGGGTGTACCCCGCCTTCCGCCCGATTGTAGCTGAGATAGGCGCCAGCGCCCCCCGCGACCCCAAAAGGGAATAAGCAGTAGAAAACATAATATTGAGAGTCCAGTCCCTAGTGGATCTAACATAATAGTGAGAGTCCAGTCCATAGTGGATCTAACATAATAGTGAGAGTCCAGTCCATAGTGGATCTAACATATTAGTGTGAGAGTCCAGTCCATAGTGGATCTAACATAATAGTGTGAGAGTCCAGTCCATAGTGGATCTAACGTAATAGTGAGAGTCCAGTCCATAGTGGATCTAACGTAATAGTGAGAGTCCAGTCCATAGTGGATCTAACATATTAGTGTGAGAGTCCAGTCCATAGTGGATCTAACATATTAGTGTGAGAGTCCAGTCCATAGTGGATCTAACATAATAGTGTGAGTCCAGTCCATAGTGGATCTAACGTAATAGTGAGAGTCCAGTCCATAGTGGATCTAACATATTAGTGTGAGAGTCCAGTCCATAGTGGATCTAACATAATAGTGTGAGAGTCCAGTCCATAGTGGATCTAACATAATAGTGTGAGAGTCCAGTCGATAGTGGATCTAACATAATAGTGTGAGAGTCCAGTCCATAGTGGATCTAACATAATAGTGTAAGAGTCCAGTCCATAGTTGATCTAACATAATAGTGAGAGTCCAGTCCATAGTGGATCTAACCTAATAGTGAGAGTCCAGTCCATAGTGGATCTAACATAATAGTGTGAGAGTCCAGTCCATAGTGGATCTAACATAATAGTGAGAGTCCAGTCCATAGTGGATCTAACATAATAGTGAGAGTCCAGTCCATAGTGGATCTAACATAATAGTGAGAGTCCAGTCCATAGTGGATCTAACATGATAGTGTGAGAGTCCAGTCCATAGTGGATCTAACATAATAGTGTGAGAGTCCAGTCCATAGTGGATCTAACATAATAGTGTGAGAGTCCAGTCCATAGTGGATCTAACATAATAGTGTGAGAGTCCAGTCCATAGTGGATCTAACATAATAGTGTGAGAGTCCAGTCCATAGTGGATCTAACATAATAGTGTAAGAGTCCAGTCCATAGTGGATCTAACATAATAGTGAGAGTCCAGTCCATAGTGGATCTAACATGATAGTGTGAGAGTCCAGTCCATAGTGGATCTAACGTAATAGTGAGAGTCCAGTCTATAGTGGATCTAACATAATAGTGTGAGAGTCCAGTCCATAGTGGATCTAACATAATAGTGTGAGAGTCCAGTCCATAGTGGATCTAACATAATAGTGTAAGAGTCCAGTCCATAGTGGATCTAACATAATAGTGAGAGTCCAGTCCATAGTGGATCTAACATAATAGTGAGAGTCCAGTCCATAGTGGATCTAACATAATAGTGAGAGAGTCCAGTCCATAGTGGATCTAACATAATAGTGTGAGAGTCCAGTCCATAGTGGATCTAACATAATAGTGAGAGTCCAGTCCATAGTGGATCTAACATAATAGTGAGAGTCCAGTCCATAGTGGATCTAACATAATAGTGTGAGAGTCCAGTCCATAGTGGATCTAACATAATAGTGTGAGTCCAGTCCATAGTGGATCTAACATAATAGTGAGAGTCCAGTCCATAGTGGATCTAACATAATAGTGAGAGAGTCCAGTCCATAGTGGATCTAACATAATAGTGTGAGAGTCCAGTCCATAGTGGATCTAACATAATAGTGAGAGTCCAGTCCATAGTGGATCTAACATAATAGTGAGAGTCCAGTCCATAGTGGATCTAACATAATAGTGTGAGAGTCCAGTCCATAGTGGATCTAACATAATAGTGTGAGTCCAGTCCATAGTGGATCTAACATAATAGTGTGAGAGTCCAGTCCATAGTGGATCTAACATAATAGTGTGAGAGTCCAGTCCATAGTGGATCTAACATAATAGTGTAAGAGTCCAGTCCATAGTGGATCTAACATAATAGTGAGAGTCCAGTCCATAGTGGATCTAACATAATAGTGAGAGTCCAGTCCATAGTGGATCTAACATAATAGTGAGAGAGTCCAGTCCATAGTGGATCTAACATAATAGTGTGAGAGTCCAGTCCATAGTGGATCTAACATAATAGTGAGAGTCCAGTCCATAGTGGATCTAACATAATAGTGAGAGTCCAGTCCATAGTGGATCTAACATAATAGTGTGAGAGTCCAGTCCATAGTGGATCTAACATAATAGTGTGAGTCCAGTCCATAGTGGATCTAACATAATAGTGAGAGTCCAGTCCATAGTGGATCTAACATAATAGTAAGAGAGTCCAGTCCATAGTGGATCTAACATAATAGTGTGAGAGTCCAGTCCATAGTGGATCTAACATAATAGTGAGAGTCCAGTCCATAGTGGATCTAACATAATAGTGAGAGTCCAGTCCATAGTGGATCTAACATAATAGTGTGAGTCCAGTCCATAGTGGATCTAACATAATAGTGTGAGAGTCCAGTCCATAGTGGATCTAACATAATAGTGAGAGTCCAGTCCATAGTGGATCTAACATAATAGTGAGAGTCCAGTCCATAGTGGATCTAACATAATAGTGTGAGAGTCCAGTCCATAGTGGATCTAACATAATAGTGAGAGTCCAGTCCATAGTGGATCTAACATAATAGTGAGAGAGTCCAGTCCATAGTGGATCTAACATAATAGTGTGAGAGTCCAGTCCATAGTGGATCTAACATAATAGTGAGAGTCCAGTCCATAGTGGATCTAACATAATAGTGAGAGTCCAGTCCATAGTGGATCTAACATAATAGTGTGAGAGTCCAGTCCATAGTGGATCTAACATAATAGTGTGAGTCCAGTCCATAGTGGATCTAACATAATAGTGAGAGTCCAGTCCATAGTGGATCTAACATAATAGTGAGAGAGTCCAGTCCATAGTGGATCTAACATAATAGTGTGAGAGTCCAGTCCATAGTGGATCTAACATAATAGTGAGAGTCCAGTCCATAGTGGATCTAACATAATAGTGAGAGTCCAGTCCATAGTGGATCTAACATAATAGTGTGAGAGTCCAGTCCATAGTGGATCTAACATAATAGTGTGAGTCCAGTCCATAGTGGATCTAACATAATAGTGTGAGAGTCCAGTCCATAGTGGATCTAACATAATAGTGTGAGAGTCCAGTCCATAGTGGATCTAACATAATAGTGTAAGAGTCCAGTCCATAGTGGATCTAACATAATAGTGAGAGTCCAGTCCATAGTGGATCTAACATAATAGTGAGAGTCCAGTCCATAGTGGATCTAACATAATAGTGAGAGAGTCCAGTCCATAGTGGATCTAACATAATAGTGTGAGAGTCCAGTCCATAGTGGATCCAACATAATAGTGAGAGTCCAGTCCATAGTGGATCTAACATAATAGTGAGAGTCCAGTCCATAGTGGATCTAACATAATAGTGTGAGAGTCCAGTCCATAGTGGATCTAACATAATAGTGTGAGAGTCCAGTCCATAGTGGATCTAACATAATAGTGAGAGTCCAGTCCATAGTGGATCTAACATAATAGTGTGAGAGTCCAGTCCATAGTGGATCTAACATAATAGTGTGAGTCCAGTCCATAGTGGATCTAACATAATAGTGTGAGAGTCCAGTCCATAGTGGATCTAACATAATAGTGTGAGAGTCCAGTCCATAGTGGATCTAACATAATAGTGTAAGAGTCCAGTCCATAGTGGATCTAACATAATAGTGAGAGTCCAGTCCATAGTGGATCTAACATAATAGTGAGAGTCCAGTCCATAGTGGATCTAACATAATAGTGAGAGAGTCCAGTCCATAGTGGATCTAACATAATAGTGTGAGAGTCCAGTCCATAGTGGATCCAACATAATAGTGAGAGTCCAGTCCATAGTGGATCTAACATAATAGTGAGAGTCCAGTCCATAGTGGATCTAACATAATAGTGTGAGAGTCCAGTCCATAGTGGATCTAACATAATAGTGTGAGTCCAGTCCATAGTGGATCTAACATAATAGTGAGAGTCCAGTCCATAGTGGATCTAACATAATAGTAAGAGAGTCCAGTCCATAGTGGATCTAACATAATAGTGTGAGAGTCCAGTCCATAGTGGATCTAACATAATAGTGAGAGTCCAGTCCATAGTGGATCTAACATAATAGTGAGAGTCCAGTCCATAGTGGATCTAACATAATAGTGTGAGAGTCCAGTCCATAGTGGATCTAACATAATAGTGTGAGTCCAGTCCATAGTGGATCTAACATAATAGTGTGAGAGTCCAGTCCATAGTGGATCTAACATAATAGTGTGAGTCCAGTCCATAGTGGATCTAACATAATAGTGTGAGTCCAGTCCATAGTGGATCTAACATAATAGTGTGAGTCCAGTCCATAGTGGATCTAACATAATAGTGTGAGAGTCCAGTCCATAGTGGATCTAACATAATAGTGAGAGTCCAGTCCATAGTGGATCTAACATAATAGTGAGAGTCCAGTCCATAGTGGATCTAACATAATAGTGTGAGAGTCCAGTCCATAGTGGATCTAACATAATAGTGAGAGTCCAGTCCATAGTGGATCTAACATAATAGTGAGAGAGTCCAGTCCATAGTGGATCTAACATAATAGTGTGAGAGTCCAGTCCATAGTGGATCTAACATAATAGTGAGAGTCCAGTCCATAGTGGATCTAACATAATAGTGAGAGTCCAGTCCATAGTGGATCTAACATAATAGTGTGAGAGTCCAGTCCATAGTGGATCTAACATAATAGTGTGAGTCCAGTCCATAGTGGATCTAACATAATAGTGAGAGTCCAGTCCATAGTGGATCTAACATAATAGTGAGAGAGTCCAGTCCATAGTGGATCTAACATAATAGTGTGAGAGTCCAGTCCATAGTGGATCTAACATAATAGTGAGAGTCCAGTCCATAGTGGATCTAACATAATAGTGAGAGTCCAGTCCATAGTGGATCTAACATAATAGTGTGAGAGTCCAGTCCATAGTGGATCTAACATAATAGTGTGAGTCCAGTCCATAGTGGATCTAACATAATAGTGTGAGAGTCCAGTCCATAGTGGATCTAACATAATAGTGTGAGAGTCCAGTCCATAGTGGATCTAACATAATAGTGTAAGAGTCCAGTCCATAGTGGATCTAACATAATAGTGAGAGTCCAGTCCATAGTGGATCTAACATAATAGTGAGAGTCCAGTCCATAGTGGATCTAACATAATAGTGAGAGAGTCCAGTCCATAGTGGATCTAACATAATAGTGTGAGAGTCCAGTCCATAGTGGATCCAACATAATAGTGAGAGTCCAGTCCATAGTGGATCTAACATAATAGTGAGAGTCCAGTCCATAGTGGATCTAACATAATAGTGTGAGAGTCCAGTCCATAGTGGATCTAACATAATAGTGTGAGTCCAGTCCATAGTGGATCTAACATAATAGTGAGAGTCCAGTCCATAGTGGATCTAACATAATAGTGTGAGAGTCCAGTCCATAGTGGATCTAACATAATAGTGTGAGTCCAGTCCATAGTGGATCTAACATAATAGTGTGAGAGTCCAGTCCATAGTGGATCTAACATAATAGTGTGAGAGTCCAGTCCATAGTGGATCTAACATAATAGTGTAAGAGTCCAGTCCATAGTGGATCTAACATAATAGTGAGAGTCCAGTCCATAGTGGATCTAACATAATAGTGAGAGTCCAGTCCATAGTGGATCTAACATAATAGTGAGAGAGTCCAGTCCATAGTGGATCTAACATAATAGTGTGAGAGTCCAGTCCATAGTGGATCCAACATAATAGTGAGAGTCCAGTCCATAGTGGATCTAACATAATAGTGAGAGTCCAGTCCATAGTGGATCTAACATAATAGTGTGAGAGTCCAGTCCATAGTGGATCTAACATAATAGTGTGAGTCCAGTCCATAGTGGATCTAACATAATAGTGAGAGTCCAGTCCATAGTGGATCTAACATAATAGTAAGAGAGTCCAGTCCATAGTGGATCTAACATAATAGTGTGAGAGTCCAGTCCATAGTGGATCTAACATAATAGTGAGAGTCCAGTCCATAGTGGATCTAACATAATAGTGAGAGTCCAGTCCATAGTGGATCTAACATAATAGTGTGAGAGTCCAGTCCATAGTGGATCTAACATAATAGTGTGAGTCCAGTCCATAGTGGATCTAACATAATAGTGTGAGAGTCCAGTCCATAGTGGATCTAACATAATAGTGTGAGTCCAGTCCATAGTGGATCTAACATAATAGTGTGAGTCCAGTCCATAGTGGATCTAACATAATAGTGTGAGTCCAGTCCATACCCATGTATCTGTGAGTCACAGTCTGGCGCTCCTTAGACAGAAAGAGCAGATTTCATTAGAGTGGGTGAAGAAGGACATCAGATGTGTTGACAAAAGGCGACAAACAAACAAACAAACAAACAAACAATCTCATGTATTTGCAGCTTGATAACCTCCAATACCTTATTTCCTGCACTTCCTGCTCCGATACGTCCTGTGGACACCCTCCTAATGAAGTGACACAGGAGCAGCAAGACTAATGACATCTTGTTTAGATTTAGTCTGCTAATGAATGATTACAAAGGTGGGTGGGGGGGGGGGGCACAGCAAGTCTTGCATCCCTCCACTTTAGACTTTCATCATCGGGAGGAGCTGGAAGCCAGTTTTGACACACACACACACACACACACACACACTAGGTGTGGTGAAATGTGTCCTCTGCATTCGACCCATCACCCTTGATCAACCTCTGGGAGGTGAGCAGAGCAGTGAGCAGCAGCGGTGGCCACGCCCAGGAATCATTTTGGTGATTTAACCCCCAATTCCAACCCTGTGCCAAGCAGAGATGAGTCCCAATGGCTCCCATTTTTAGTCTTTGGTATGACTCGGGCGGGGGTTTGAACTCACAACCTTCCCATCCCAGGGCAGACACTCTAACCACGAGGCCACTGAGTAGGTTCGTACATTATATTACATTAGTAGTAGACTAATGGAATGTGCCAAGAAGTTTTGCACAGTAGATCAGGTGTGGGCTTACTGTACCTGGGGGGGGGGGGCAATAACCCCTTTGTGTCTATTTATTCCAGCAGACAGACTTATATAGCAACATTTCATCACTCTTTGTCGGCATAGCTCGGTTGGTAGAGTGGCCGTGCCAGCAACTGGAGGATTGCAGGTTCAATTCCCACTTCCGCCATCCTAGTCACTGCCGTTGTGTCCTTGGGCAAGACACTTTACCCACCTGCTCCCAGTGCCACCCACACTGGTTTAAATGTAACTTAGATATTGGGTTTCACTATGTAAAGCGTTCTGAGTCACTAGAGAAAAGCGCTATATAAATATAATTCACTTCACTTCACTTCACTTGTAATTTGACAGGGATACGAGAAAAAAGCAAGAATACTTATTCATGTCCTGCCTCTAATTCACAATCGACTTAAAAGTTGGTTCCATAGTCCAAGTTTCAACAGCAGATTTGAATACATGACAATTTTAGAAGTATAACATATGATAATGGATTAGCATATTTCCTTGAATTGCTGCCGGAGCGCTAATTCATTTAAAACCTCTTCTCACTCCGGCGCTTACCAAAGGCATGCGCTTATTAATTTGAGTGTGATGTAAGGATACCATCATCCATCCATTTCCTACCGCGTATTCCCTTTTTGGGGTCGCGGGGGGCGCTGGCGGCTATCTCAGCTACAATCGGGCGGAAGGCGGGGTACACCCTGGACAAGTCGCCACCTCATCGCAGGGCCAACACAGATAGACAGACAATATTCACACAGTAGGGACCATTTAGTGTTGCCAATCAGCCTATCCCCAGGTGCATGTCTTTGGAGGTGGGAGGGGCCTATCCCCAGGTGCATGTATTTGGAGGTGGGAGGGGCCTATCTACAGGTGCATGTCTTTGGAGGTGGGAGGGGCCTATCCCCAGGTGCATGTATTTGGAGGTGGGAGGGGCCTATCTACAGGTGCATGTCTTTGGAGGTGGGAGGGGCCTATCCGCAGGTGCATGTATTTGGAGGTGGGAGGGGCCTATCTACAGGTGCATGTCTTTGGAGGTGGGAGGGGCCTATCCCCAGGTGCATTTCTTTGGAGGTGGGAGGGGCCTATCCCCAGGTGCATGTCTTTGGAGGTGGGAGGAAGCCGGAGTACCCGGAGGGAACCCACGCATTCACGGGGAGAACATGCAAACTCCACACAGAAAGATCCCGAGCCTGGATTTGAACCCAGGACTGCAGGACCTTCGTATTGTGAGGCAGACGCACTAACCCCTCTGCCACCGTGAAGCCCGGATACCATCATGAAAAGCACATTTAATTAAAAAAAAGCGTTATTATGGTCTTACCTTTACGTATAAATGAAGTCCATGCGCAGCTCCTTCTGATCTAACCTTTTTAAACCTTTTTAGATATTTTTCACACCTTTTATTGTGCCTTTTGAAATCCTGCTAAGCCACACATTGAGATGGAAGAAATAGTGTGTGTGTGTGTGTGTGTGTGTGTGTGTGCGTGTGTCTTTATTTGTATAGTCTCTAAAAGGCCCATTTTTTTGCCTCTTTCAGCTGTAATTTGACCCTCTTAAAATGCTTCAAAACTCACCAAACTTGGCACACACATTAGGACTGGCAGAAATTGCGATCTAATGAAAAAAATAATAATAAAAACTCAAAATTGCGCTCTTGCGCAATTTTTGAAGAAACTGCTTCTAGGAAGAAAACACAGACAAAACTGCTTGTAACTTCCGTTACGAATGCCGGAAAGACATGAAACAAAAACTTCTATGTAGGTCTCACTTAGACCTACATTTAGATAATTGACATCCTTCGGCAAAAATCAACAGGAAGTTAAAAATTAGCCCTTCGAAATAAAAGTTTTGTAAAAACCCGTCACCTTTTTCAAACGTAAACTCCTCCCAGTGCGTTTGTTGTTTCGGCTTCAAACTCGCACAGGAGAGAGATTGAACCCTTTTGATTTAAACTGTCCAACAAAGTTTGGATTACTGCTCCGGTTTGGATTTTACGCGCCTTCAAAAAACCCCTGCGCAAAGTTTCCTAAAAAATTTCATTTTTGCCTCTTTAAACTGTAATTTGACCCCCTTAAAATGCTTCAAAACTCACCAAATTTTACACACACATCAGGACTGGTAAAAATTGCCATCTAATAAAAAACCAAACCCCAAAAATCACAATTGGGCTCTAAATCCCCCTAGGAAAAAAACCCAGGCAAAACTGCTTGTAACGTCTGTTAGGAATGTCGTAGGGACATGGAACAAAAACCTCTATGTAGGTCTGACTAAGATCAGGGCTTGAGAAGCGGCCGCAGCAACCAAAGGCGGACCCGACCAACGCTGCTTGCAAAAAAAACGTTATTATGGTCTTACCTTTACTTATAAATGAAGTCCATTCGCAGATCCTTCTGATCTAACATTTTTAAACCTTTTTAGATATTTTTCACACCTTTATTGTGCCATTTGAAATCCTGCTAAGCCACACATTGAGATGGAAGAAATAGTGTGTGTGTGTGTGAGTCTTTGTTATTTGTATAGTCTCTAAAAGGCCTTGCTATGGCAATATAGGGGAGGGATTATCTTCTGCACTGAGATCCAAGGATCAGATGTTGCTCTCTGTCTGCTCACACTGAGCTGGGGAAAAAGCTCCTTGTGCTTGGAACATGCTACAAAGACACTAAATTGTTGTCCTTAAATGCTTTTCCATCTAAACTGAGAGCATTTGAAGGAGCCTCAGTTATCTGTGTTTCACTTGATGTCCATCCTGTGGTTTTGATGTGTAATGTGGATGTGATTTTATGTGAAACTCTGCTGCCTCTTGGCCAGGACTCCCTTGAAAAAGAGGTTTTTAATCTCAGTGGGAATTTTTTCCTGGTTAAATAAAGTTTGAATAAAAAAATTAAAGCTGCAAGCAGCGTTGGTCGGGTCCGCCTTTGGCTGCTGCCCCCGAGACCCACGGCCGGATAAGCGTTAGAAGACGCCTTGAAGCCACTATTTTGAGAATCTAATGCATTGTGAAAGTAATGCAGTTGTTGTATTGAAGTGAAAATATCAAACTTCCTGTTGATTTTTGCTAAAGTATGTTAATTATTAAAATGTAGGTCTAAGTGGGACCTACATAGTGTTTTTTGTTTCATGTCTCTCTGACATTCCTACCGGAAGTTACAAGCAGTTTTGTCTGTGTTTTCTTCCTAGGAGCAGTTTGTCCGTGTTGTATCCCTAGGGGGGCGGTAGAGTGCAATTTTGAGTTTTGAGGTTAGGTTTTTTCATCAGATCGCAATTTTTGCCAGACCTGATGTGTGTGTCAAGTTTGGTGAGTTTAGAAGCATTTTAAGGGGGTCAAATAACAGCTCAAAGAGGCAAAAAGGACATTTTTTAGGAGACTTTGCACAGGGGTTCTTTGAAGGCGCGTAAATTCAAAACCTGAGAACTTATCAAAACTCTGTTCTATACTTTTAATCATAAGGGTTCAATCCCTCTCCTGTGCGAGTTTGAAGCCAAAACAACAAACGCACTCAGAGGAGATGATGTTTGAAGAAAGGTGACCGTTTTTTACAAAACTTTTGTTTTGAAGGGGGGATTGCAAACTTCCTGTTGATTTTTGTTGGGGGTTGTCAATCTATGAAATGTAGGTCTAAGCGAGACCTACATAGAGGTTTTTGTTTCATGTCTCTCCGACATTCTTACCGGAAGTTACAAGCAGTTTTGTCTGTGTTTTCTTCCTAGGAGCAGTTTTTTCAGTGTTTTATTCACAAATAGCGCTAGAGCGCAATTTTGAGTTCTGGGGTTTGGTTTTTTCATTAGATCGCAATATTTGCCAGTCCTTATGTGTGTGCCAAGTTTGGTGACTTTTGAAGCATTTCAAAGGGGTCAAATTACAGCGCAAAGAGGCAAAAATTGCATTTTTTGCGAATATTTTATTTTGAAGGGGTTTTTGCCAACTTCCTGTAGATTTTTGCTGAAAGAAGTGAGTGTATGAAAATTGGGTCTAAGTCAGACCTACATAGGAGTTTTTGTTTCATGTCGCTATGACATTCCTAACAGAAGTTACATGCAGTTTTGTCTGCAATTTTTTCCTAGGGGGCGCTAGAGCGCAATTTTCATTTTGGGGGATTGGTTGCTTAATATGTTGGGAAGGTTTGCTATACCGACGTGTGTGTCAAATTTGGTGAGTTTTGAAGCATGTTAAGGGGGTCAAATTACAGCGCGTAGGTGCGGAATAATAATAAAACAGCAGTTTCAATAGGGTCCTTGGCCCATGGCAAAGGACTCCTGTGGAGTCGTTTGCCATGGGCCAAGGACCCTAATAATCCTATGGCCCCATTCATGGGTGGAACTCGCGGGCGAGGAAGGTAGGGGGTTAATCATTTTGCAAAGCAGTCTGCTGAAAATGTCAGGCTTTCCCCTGACAGTTTGTCTATGTTTTAGTTTTTTCCTCTGCATTTGTCTTTTGTTTCCTCTGTGTTTAGTATCTCCTGTCTTTAGTTCCTGTCAAGTGCTCTTATTTTGGTTCAGCTTCCTGTTTGTCTCCCTGTGTGCTGTTGTCACCTCATCTGCGGCTGATTGGCAACCGGCCACACCCGTTGTCAATCAGCCCGCTCCTATTTGTACCCACTTTGTCTTCCAGTCAGTGCTGGATCATTGTCACATGTCGCTCCTGTCGTTGTCGTTCCTACTGGTCGTGGGAATGCAGCGTAGTGGTAAGCTATATTTGGTAGATGTTTTGTAGCTTACTGTTTTTTGTTCCCTGCTTCCGATTAGTTTGTTCATAGCCCTTAGTTTGTTCTATCCGCCCATGTGCGTGCTTTTTGTTTGTACCCTTTTGGTTTTGTTTTTGTCTTAGTGTCTTTATTAAATCATGTTTACTTACCAAATGCCTGCCTCCTTCTCTGCATCTTGGGGTTCGTCAACAAATAACCCTGACAGAAAATGATGGAAAGCGCTACTCAACATGGCAACTGGATTTGGGGCGGTTTAGCTCGGTTGGTAGAGTGGCCGTGCCCGCAACTTGAGGGTTGCAGGTTCGATTCCCGCTTCTGCCAACCTAGTCACTGCCGTTGAGTCTTTGGGCAAGACACTTTACCCACCTGCTCCCAGTGCCACCCACACTGCTTTAAATGTAACTTAGATATTGGGTTTAACTATGTAAAGCACTTTGAGTCACTTGAGAAAATGTGCTATATAAATATATTTCACATTTTCCACAAAACGCATTTTAAGATTTTCAACACTCGACTGTCGTCTGGCAGCTAAAGTGGACACTAGGGTTGTACGGTATACCAGTACTAGTATAGTACCGTGATACTAATGAATCATATTCCGTACTATACCGCCTCTTAAAAAAAAAAAGTACCAGTCCCTCACCCCCCAGTCGTCGTCACCTGGTGACATTGCTGGTTTTACGAGCAGAGGAGCATGTTCGGCAGCGCATACACACAGAGTACTTACAAGCAGACACAGTGTGTAGACAGAAGAGGGAGAACGACGCATTTTGGTATAAAAAGTCAAAATAAAGGTGAAGTTATAACACTGAAACACCCTCAGGAAGAGCTGCTTTAAGACATGGCTAGCTAGCTGGCGGCTGACGCCCATCCGCAGTGTTTTAGCTACTTCTAAATCACTAATCTTCTCCTCCATGGCGACAAATAAAGTAAGTTTCTTACAAGTACCATTATCACTGCAGGACTAGGAATAGCTAAACATGCTTCACTACACACTTAGGAGGATACAATAGCTCACCGGCCATGACAATGTAAACAAACGCCATGGGTGGATCTACACCTGACATCCACTGTTATGATACCAAGTACAGGAGCGCATTTAGTCGATACTGCGATGATTTCATCAATATTTTTAATTTATATTACATTTATGAAGTCAGTAAATATCTCCCTGGACACACGAGGACTTAAACTATAACCAATAACATGTAACTACTTGGTATCGGATCGATACCCATATTTGTGGTATCATCCAAAACTAATGTCAAGTATCAAAGAAGAGAAGAATAAGTGATTATTACATTTTAAAAGAAGTTTAGATAGAACATGTTAAAACAGAAAACAGAACAACACCTACCCTTTACATCAGTATTTTTTAACCATAATATTACTGGTGTATTAGGTATTATATTTCATTGTATGATACTAGAACGACTTGGTATCGGATCAATACCTAATATGTGGTATCATCCAAAACTAATGTAAATGATCAAAGAAGAGAAGAATAACTGATTATTACATTTCAAAATAAGTTTAGATAGAACATGCTAAAACAGAACAACACCTACCCTTTACATCAGTATTTTTTAACCATAATATTACTGGTGTATTAGGTATTATATTTCATTGTATGTTACTGGAACTACTTGGTATCGGATCAATACCTAAATATGTGGTATCATCCAAAACTAATGTCAAGTATCAAAGAAGAGAAGAATAAGTGATTATTACATTTGAACAGAAGTGTAGATAGAACATGTTAAAAGAGAAAATAAGCCGATATTAACAGTAAATGAACAAGTGGATTAATATGTTTTACAGTTTGTTCTTTATAACGTGTACAAAATAATAGGTGTATGAGTGACACAATATATTACTGCAGACTAATTAGGAGTCTTTGTTTGTTTACTTACTACTCAAAGACAAGTTGTCTAGTATATTCACTATTTTATTTAAGGACTAAATTACAATTATAAAATGTTTCATGTACCCTAAGATTTTTTGTTAAAATAAAGCCAATAATTGTCAGGTTCGTCCCTGACAATTTGGTTTTGTTTTAGTTTTTCCTCTGTGTATGTCTGTTTCCTGTCTGCACTCTTATTTTGGTTCGGTTTCCTGAGTGCTGTGTCCCCTCAGCTGTGGCTGATTGGCACCTGGCCACACCTGGTGTCAATCAGCCAACCACTATTTAGACCTGTTTTCTCCTCCAGTCGCTGCCGGATTATTGTCGTGTCGATGTCACCACTACCTGTCTTGTAGCTTTGTCTACTTCTGTAAGTGTTTTTGTTCTTAGCCAAGTTTGTTATCCGCCTTGTGCGCGCCTTTTGTTGGTACCCTTTTGGTTTCTTCTTGTTTTGGTGTTTAATTAAATCATGTTTTCTTACGCAATGCCTGCCTCCTTCTCTGCATCTTGGGGTCCGTCACCGATTAACTCTGACAGAATAATCCAGTTAAATTCAAACCCCGCAAAGATGTCTATGGCAGAGAGGCTTACTTTAGCTTTCAAATTAATCGCCCAAAAGAGGAAAAACTAAAACAAAACTGTCATGGACGAACCTGACAATAATGACATTTTTTGTCTTCCCCTTTATTTACAAAAGATACAGAATACATTTTGGTACCGCAACAACACTAGTGAATAGTGCACCCTCCCAATTTGTCACGTTTCATGTGTCAGGTAAACCATGACAAATGGCGCCATATGACACAACACAGTTTTGTGACATCCGTTAATGGAGGAATTAATTGGAGTTGCCTTGCTTTTGATAGCTTTCACTCTGAATATCACTTTGTCGCACTTTGAAACGCAAATGTTGTTTGCGTTTGGCTTCCGTTCTGGGAACTGGTCCTAATGTCCCAGAAGTGACGCGCATGAAGACTCTCTTTCATTTCAGCCTTAATATGATAATGATGACTTGGGTTTAGCGTCATTGGTGATGCTTCCTGTCTCGGCGTGCAGAGCGCCTCTAAAGCTCTCACGCTCTCTCCGTCTGTCGGCAGGTGGAGGAGATCCGTGGTTTCATCGAGTCTCTGGCGGAGAAAGTCGAGGAGGTGAAGAGGAAACACAGCGCCATCCTGGCCTCACCCAACCCTGATGAAAGTAAGACCTCTTTTGACCGCTGTCGCTCCATGTTGGGTTTGATCCGTCAACAAACTATAGATGCAAGTGTCACTTCCACATGATGTACACCTGCACAGTCTACTGACTTCCACATGATGTACACCTGCACAGTCTACTGACTTCCACATGATGTACACCTGCACAGTCTACTGACTTTCGCGATATTGCCATATTTTTCCTGAAAGGATTTAGTAGAGAACATCAACGATAAAGTTGGCAACTTTTGGTGCTGATAAAAAAGCCTTGCCTGCACCGGAAGTAGCAGAGCGTGACTTCACAGGTTGTGGAGCGCCTCACATCCTCACATTGTTTACAATCATGGCCACCAGCAGCGAGAGCGATTCAGACAGAAAGAAGCGATGATTTCCCCATTAATTTGAGCGAGGATGAAAGATTTGTGAATAAGGAAAGCGAGAGTGAAGGACTAGAAAAAAAACAAAAAGACTATACAGTGGGAGCGATTCAGATGTTATTAGACACAATTACTAGGATAATTCTGGAAAATCCCGTATCTGCTTATTGTGTTACTAGTGTTTTAGTGAGATTATAGTGGGGCAAAAAAGTATTTAGTCAGCCAGCGATTGTGCAAGTTCTCCCACTTCAAATGATGACAGAGGTCTGTCATTTTCATCATAGGTACACTTCAACTGTGAGAGACAGAATGTGAAAAAAAATCCAGGAATTCACATTGTAGGAATTTTAAAGAATTTATTTGTAAATGATGGTGGAAAATAAGTATTTGGTCAAGCATTCAAAGCTCTCACTGATGGAAGGAGGTTTTGGCTCCAAATCTCACGATACATGGCCCCATTCATTCTTTCCTTAACACGGATCAATCGTCCTGTCCCCTTAGCAGAAAAACAGCCCCAAAGCATGATGTTTCCACCCCCATGCTTCACAGTAGGTGTGGTGTTCTTGGGATGCAACTCAGTATTCTTCCTCCAAACACCACCAGTTGAGTTTATACCAAAAAGTTCTATTTTGGTTTCATCTGACCACATGACATTCTCCCAATCCTCTGCTGTATCATCCATGTATCCATTTTGCTATCAACTCAACTGGTGGTGTTTGGAGGAAGAAGAATATGCACGCAAACATACACAAACACAATGTCAATCACAGCACTGATATTAAAATCCATCTAGCTACCGTGTGCCAGGAACAACAAATGCCGAACATGTTGACAACTTACACTTACTTACAACTTACACTTACTTACAAATTACACTTACTTACAACTTACACTTAGTTACAACTTACACTTACTTACAAATTACACTTACTTACAACTTACACTTACTTACAACTTACACTTACTTACAACTTACACGTACTTACAACTTACACTCACTTACAACTTACACTTACTTACAACTTACACTTACTTACAACTTACACTTACTTACACTCACAACTTACACTTACTTACAACTTACACTTACTTACACTCACTTACAACTTATACTTACTTACACTTACTTACAACTTACACTTACTTACAACTTACACCCACTTACAACTTATACTTACTTACACTTACTTACAACTTACACTTACTTACAACTTACACTTACTTACAACTTACACTTACTTACAACTTACACTTACTCACAACTTATACTTACTCACAACTTACACTTACTTACACTTACTTACAACTTACACTTACTTACACTTACTTACAACTTACACTTACTCACAACTTACACTTACTTACACTTACTTACAATTTACACTTACTTACACTTACTTACAACTTACACTTACTTACACTTACTTACACTTACTTACAACTTACACTTACTTACACTTACTTACAACTTACACTTACTCAAAACTTACACTTACTTACACTTACTTACAACTTACACTTACTGACAACTTACACCTACTTACACTTACTTACAACTTACACCCACTTACAACTTATACTTACTTACACTTACTTACAACTTACACTTACTTACAACTTACACTTACTCACAACTTACACTTACTTACAACTTACTTACACTTACAACTTACACTTACTTACAACTTACACTTACTTACAACTTACACTAACTTACAACTTACTTACACTTACTTACAACTTACACTTACTTACAACTTACACTTACTTACTCTTACTCACAACTTACACTTACTTACAACTTACACTTACTTACACTTAATTACAACTTACACTTATTTACACCTTACACTTACTTACAACTTACACTTACTTACAACTTACACTTACTTACAACTTACACTTACTTACACCTTACACTTACTTACACTTACTTACAACTTACACTTACTTACAACTTACACTTACTCACAACTTACACTTACTTACAACTTACACTTACTTACAACTTACACTTACTCACAACTTACACTTACTTACAACTTACTTACACTTACAACTTACACTTACTTACAACTTACACTTACTTACAACTTACACTAACTTACAACTTACTTACACTTACTTACAACTTACACTTACTTACAACTTACACTTACTTACTCTTACTCACAACTTACACTTACTTACAACTTACACTTACTTACACTTAATTACAACTTACACTTATTTACACCTTACACTTACTTACAACTTACACTTACTTACAACTTACACTTACTTACAACTTACACTTACTTACACCTTACACTTACTTACACTTACTTACAACTTACACTTACTTACAACTTACACTTACTCACAACTTACACTTACTTACACTTACTTACAACTTACACTTACAACTTACACTTACTTACAACTTACACTTACTTACACTTACTTACAACTTACACCCACTTACAACTTATACTTACTTACACTTACTTACAACTTACACTTACTTACAACTTACACTTACTCACAACTTACACTTACTTACAACTTACTTACACTTACTTACAACTTATACTTACTTACAACTTACACTTACTTACAACTTACACTTACTTACAACTTACACTAACTTACAACTTACTTACACTTACAACTTACACTTACTTACAACTTACACTTACTTACTCTTACTCACAACTTACACTTACTTACAACTTACACTTACTTACACTTAATTACAACTTACACTTATTTACACCTTACACTTACTTACAACTTACACTTACTTACACTTACTTACAACTTACACTTACTTACACTCACAACTTACACTTACTTACAACTTACACTTACTTACACTCACAACTTATACTTACTTACACTTACTTACAACTTACACTTACTTACAACTTACACTTACTTACAATTTACACCCACTTACAACTTATACTTACTTACACTTACTTACAACTTACACTTACTTACAACTTACACTTACTTACAACTTACACTTACTTACAACTTACACTTACTCACAACTTATACTTACTCACAACTTACACTTACTTACACTTACTTACAACTTACACTTACTTACACTTACTTACAACTTACACTTACTCACAACTTACACTTACTTACACTTACTTACAATTTACACTTACTTACACTTACTTACAACTTACACTTACTTACAACTTACACTTACTTACACTTACTTACAACTTACACTTACTTACACTTACTTACAACTTACACTTACTTACAACTTACACTTACTCACAACCTACACTTACTTACACTTACTTACAACTTACACTTACTTACAACTTACACTTACTTACACTTACTTACAACTTACACCCACTTACAACTTATACTTACTTACACTTACTTACAACTTACACTTACTTACAACTTACACTTACTCACAACTTACACTTACTTACAACTTACTTACACTTACAACTTACACTTACTTACAACTTACACTTACTTACAACTTACACTAACTTACAACTTACTTACACTAACTTACAACTTACTTACACTTACTTACAACTTACACTTACTTACAACTTACACTTACTTACTCTTACTCACAACTTACACTTACTTACAACTTACACTTACTTACACTTAATTACAACTTACACTTATTTACACCTTACACTTACTTACAACTTACACTTACTTACAACTTACACTTACTTACAACTTACACTTACTTACACCTTACACTTACTTACACTTACTTACAACTTACACTTACTTACAACTTACACTTACTCACAACTTACACTTACTTACACTTACTTACAACTTACACTTACTTACAACTTACACTTACTTACAACTTACACTTACTTACACTTACTTACAACTTACACCCACTTACAACTTATACTTACTTACACTTACTTACAACTTACACTTACTTACAACTTACACTTACTCACAACTTACACTTACTTACAACTTACTTACACTTACTTACAACTTATACTTACTTACAACTTACACTTACTTACAACTTACACTTACTTACAACTTACACTAACTTACAACTTACTTACACTTACAACTTACACTTACTTACAACTTACACTTACTTACTCTTACTCACAACTTACACTTACTTACAACTTACACTTACTTACACTTAATTACAACTTACACTTATTTACACCTTACACTTACTTACAACTTACACTTACTTACACTTACTTACAACTTACACTTACTTACAACTTACACTTACTTGCAACTTACACTTACTTTCACTTACTTACACTTACTTGCACTTACTTACAACTTACACTTACTTACACTTACTTCCAACTTACACTTACAACTTACACTTACTTACAACTTACACTTACTTGCAACTTACACTTACTTACACTTACTTTCACTTACTTTCACTTACTTACACTTACTTACACTTACTTCAAACTTACACTTACTTACAACTTGCACTTACAACTTACACTTACTTACAACTTACACTTACTCACAACTTACACTTACTTACAACTTACACTTACTTCCAACTTACACTTACTTACAACTTACACTTACTTACAACTTACACTTACTTGCAACTTACACTTACTTACACTTACTTACAACTTACACTTACTTACAACTTGCACTCACTTACAACTTACACTTACAACTTACACTTACTTGCAACTTACACTTACTTTCACTTACTTACACTTACTTACACTTACTTCCAACTTACACTTACTTACAACTTGCACTTACTTACAACTTACTTACAACTTACACTTACTTACAACTTACACTTACTCACAACTTACACTTACTTACAACTTACACTTACTTGCAACTTACACTTACTTACACTTACTTACACTTACTTACACTTACTTACAACTTACACTTACTTACAACTTGCACTCACTTACACTTACTTACAACTTACACTTACTTACAACTTGCACTCACTTACACTTACTTTCAACTTACACTTACTTACAACTTACACTTACATACACCTTACACTTACTTACAACTTACACTTACATACACTTACTTACAACTTACACTTACTTACAACTTACACTTACTTACAACTTGCACTCACTTACACTTACTTACAACTTACACTTACTTACAACTTACACTTACATACACCTTACACTTACTTACAACTTACACTTACATACACTTACTTACAACTTACACTTACTTACAACTTACACTTACATACACTTACTTACAACTTACACTTACTTACACTTACAACTTACACTTACTTACAACTTACACTTACTTACAACTTACACTTACTTACAACTTACACTTACTTACAACTTACACTTACTTACAACTTACACTTACTTACAACTTACACTTACTTACACTTACTTACAACTTACACTTATTTACAACTTACACTTACTTACAACTTACACTTACAACTTACACTTACTTACACTTACTTACAACTTACACTTACTTACAACTTACACTTACTTACAACTTACACTTACAACTTACACTTACAACTTACACTTACTTACACTTACTTACAACTTACACTTACTTACACTTACTTACAACTTACACTTACTTACAACTTACACTTACTTACACTTACTTACAACTTACACTTACTTACAACTTACACTTACTTACACTTACTTACAACTTACACTTACTTACAACTTACACTTACTTAAACTTACTTACAACTTACACTTACTTACAACTTACACTTACTTACAACTTACACTTACAACTTACACTTACTTACACTTACTTACAACTTACACTTACTTACAACTTACACTTACTTACAACTTACACTTACAACTTACACTTACTTACACTTACTTACAACTTACACTTACTTACACTTACTTACAACTTATACTTACTTACAACTTACACTTACTTACACTTACTTACAACTTACACTTACTTACAACTTACACTTACTTACACTTACTTACAACTTACACTTACTTACAACTTACACTTACTTACACTTACTTACAACTTACACTTACTTACAACTTACACTTACTTACACTTACTTACAACTTCCAACTTACACCGAGTTGCACTGCCTCTCGTCCGCTCGCTAGCAACTAGCATGTAGGCTAGCTTTTACAAGCAGAAGGCGTGACAGCGGGGACAGCCAATCACACGTAAGTTAGCATGAAAGTGGCAACCAATCAGGGAGTGATATTTAGGTTAGGGGCGGGACTTCTAGCAGAGACCAACATTTAACCCTTTCTGTGCCGTAATCATGGACTAAACATTACGGGCAGCGCTTGTATTGATAGTGACTACACAGTAGCGGCTGGATATTGGTAGGGACGTGTCCCTAGCGTCCCTACCCAATTCCACTCCCTTGCACGGGACACTTGCGCCTGCCAAATGTTGCATTTAGCGGCAACGTCTTTGTCCGAGTTGACGTTAAAATACTTCCACACAGCCGACATCGCTAGTAGTGATGTGCTTGCAGCAAAGTGGAGTGATTCACTCCACTTTGCTGCAAGCACACGCCTTGTCGTTGTTGTTGATCACGTGGGCTGTGCGTGCTGGATCACAGACGCTCTTCTTCCGCGGCCGGCACCAACGTTAATTAAAGCTGCAAGCAGCGTTGGTCGGGTCCGCCTTTGGCTGTTGCCCCCGAGACCCACGGCCGGATAAGCGTTAATTATTAAAATGTAGGTCTAAGTGAGACCTACATAGTGTTTTTGTTTCATGTCTCTCTGACATTCCTACCGGAAGTTACAAGCAGTTTTGTCTGTGTTTTCTTCCTAGGAGCAGTTTGTCCGTGTTGTATTCCTAGGGGGGCGGTAGAGCACAATTTTGAGTTTTGAGGTTAATTTTTTTCATCAGATCGCAATTTTTGCCAGACCTGATGTGTGTGTCAAGTTTGGTGAGTTTAGAAGCATTTTAAGGGGGTCAAATAACAGCTCAAAGAGGCAAAAATGACATTTTTTAGGAGACTCTGTACAGGGGTTCTTTGAAGGCGCGTAAAATCAAAACCTGAGAACTTATCAAAACTCTGTTCTATACTTTTAATCAGAAGGGTTCAATCTCTCTCCTGTGCGAGTTTGAAGCCAAAACAACAAATGCACTCAGAAGAGATAATGTTTGAAGATAGGTGACCGGTTTTTACAAAACTTTTGTTTTGAAGGGGGGATTGCAAACTTCCTGTTGATTTTTGTTGGGGGTTGTCAATCTATGAAATGTAGGTCTAAGCAAGACCTACATAGAGGTTTTTGTTTCATGTCTCTCCGACATTCTTACCGGAAGTTACAAGCAATTTTGTCTGTGTTTTCTTCCTAGGAGCAGTTTTTTCAGTGTTTTATTCAAAAATAGCGCTAGAGCGCAATTCTGAGTTTTGGGGTTTGGTTTTTTCATTAGATCGCAATATTCGCCAGTCCTTATGTGTGCGCCAAGTTTGGTGACTTTAGAAGCCTTTTAAAGGGGTCAAATTACAGCGTAAAGAGGCAAAAATGGCATTTTTTGCAAAAAATTTATTTTGAAGGGGTTTTTGCCAACTTCCTGTAGATTTTTGCTGAAAGAAGTGAGTGTATGAAAATTGGGTCTAAGTCAGACCTACATAGGAGTTTTTGTTTCATGTCGCTATGACATTCCTAACAGAAGTTACATGCAGTTTTGTCTGCAATTTTTTCCTAGGGGGCGCTAGAGCGCAATTTTCATTTTGGGGGATTGGTTGCTTAATATGTTGGGAAGGTTTGCTATACCGACGTGTGTGTCAAATTTGGTGAGTTTTGAAGCATGTTAAGGGGGTCAAATTACAGCGCGTAGGTGCGGAATAATAATAAAACACAGCAGTTTCAATTGGGTCCTTTGCCATGGGCCAAGGACCCTAATTAAGGGGCATTGCCGCCACCTACTGTGTTGGAGTGGGATCACACCAGAGTCACCTCTTATTAGGGGTGTAACGGTACACAAAAATGTCGGTTCAGTACGTACCTCGGTTTAGAGGTCACGGTTCGCTTCATTTTCGGTACAATAAGACAACACCAAAATATAAATTTTTGGGTTATTTATTTACCAAATTTGTAAACAATGGCTTTATCCTTTTAACATTGGGAACACTGTAATAATTCTGCCCACGTTAATCCACATTAAACTGCCTCAAATTGTTGCTTTAATTAAATAAAATGAAAAAACCTTTCTTCTACATATAAAAAGTGCAACATTAAACAGTTTCCATTGAAACTGTTTAATGTCATCTCATCAAGCTTAATTTATTACAGTATTTATGAAGCCTGTATTTGACTTTTATTATGTAAATGTTGTATTTTTATCAACATGTGAGAGCAGGGACCCTGCTATTCAAAACTAGGCTGCTACATTACTAATGATTCATGTAACTATTGCTGAAAAATAGTACAATTGCAATAGGAGAGACTATTCATCCCTAAACACAATGGACAGGGGCTTTGCTGCCCCTAACACACACACACACACACACACACACACACACACACACACACACACACACACACACACACACACAGAGCAAAATGAGCTGACGTTACATTAAAAGCTAATTAGCCTTCACCTCAAGCCTATACTGTGAGCTAGCTGAGCTGCAGTTTAAGTTTCTAGAACAGGGGTCGGGAACCTTTTTGGCTGAGAGAGGCATGAAAGCCAAATATTTAAAAATGTATTTCCGTGAGAGCCATATCATATTTTTTAACACTGAATACAACTAAATGCGTGCATTTTTAAGTACGGCCAACATCTTTAGAGTATAATAAGTATTTTGTTCTTTTTGATAACATTGTTATTCTGAAGCTAACTGATAATAAATAAACTTCTTACCATGAATGGGACTTCTAGAAAATGGATGGATGGATTAAAATGCATAAGAATGTTTTATATTTTGAACGTTGATTGTAGCTGAGATAGGCGCCAGCGCCCCCCGCGACCCCGAAAGGGAATAAGCGGTAGAAAATGGATGGATGGATGGATGGATGGATTGATTGATTGATTGAAACTTTTATTAGTAGATTGCACAGTACAGTACATATTCCGTACAATTGACCACTAAATGGTAACACCCCAATAAGTTTTTCAACTTGTTTAAGTCGGGTTCCACGTTAATCAATTCATCAATGAATTTATTTTTAACGCTGTGAATGCAGCGTGGATGGGCACCAGCATCCCCCGCGACCCGAACGGGACAAGCGGTAGGAAATGGATGGATGGATGGATGGATTACCAGCGGAATTATTCATTACTTATCATGTTCAGCAATGTCAGCTAAGATTTATCCGAGAGCCAGATGCAGTCATCAAAAGAGCCACATCTGGCTCGAGAGCCATAGGTTCCCTACCCCTGTTCTAGAAGGTCAACGGGCTCATAGTGATGTTTGTAATAGTTGTGACTGGGAAGTGTTTAGTACAATTAGGGTAGAGTCCGCTCCTCCCCTGCTAAACGAATATCTCTGCTCGACGCTAAAGCATTGACTACATCGCTCTGAATAAGCACTGCTGATTGGCTTTGTATGTAACCAATCGGATGGTTGTGTGGGCGGGACAATGCTGGGTGCTCACTGCTCAGACAGACGCAGAAAGCAGAGCAGCTTGTGAAGACTTCTGCTTCCAAACTCGTTCGGTACGCCCGCGTGCCGAACCGAAACTCCCGTACCGAAACGGTTGAATACAAATACACGTACCGTTACACCCCTAGCTATTATAGAAGTGCTGCAGCGGAAAAATGGACAGCTTATATCGGAGCGTTTAGATTCAGTCCGATAAAATCCGATATTCACTTTTTGTGCTAATATCGGACTGATTTCCCATATCAATATCGGATCGGGACATCCCTAGTACCGGTACCAACATGTGGGCCAATCCTTTACCACTTTTGACATGTGTCAAAACTAATACAAGATGACTCGCAATCTAAGATTGCAAGTTGTCCCTTTGCACAGATATAAAAGTACAACTTCAGCACAATTGACAATAACTCTAGCAACTGTCTATGAGCATAAGAGTTATGTGATGACTTACACATAATTATTCTAACAATACCAAAACATTTTGGACAATTCCATGCTCCCAACCTTGTGGGAACATGACTGTGCACCAGTGCACAAAGCAAGGTCCGTAAAGACATGGACGCGGAGTCTGGTGTGGATGAACTTGACTGGCCTGCACAGAGTCCTGACCTGAACCCGACAGAACACCTTCGGGATGAGTTGGAACGGAGACTGAGAGCCAGGCCTTCTCGACCTCACAAATGCGCTTTTGGAAGAATGTTGGAACTTTGCTATAAAAGCCCTCCGCATCCTTGTGGACAGCCTTGCCAGAAGAGTTGAAGCTGTAATAGCTGCAAAAGGTCATATTGAACCCTACGGGTTAGGAATGGGATGGCACTTTAACTTCATATGTGAGTCGAGGCAGGTGGTCAAATACTTTTGGCAACATAGTGTCGCTGTGGCACCATTTTAGATTCCCTGCGCTTACGCCATTTGAGAAGCTTTGCTTCTGAGCTCATCATGAGAGGTAATTGGCTTTGGACGTTTTAGATGTCATCGGGAGAAATGACGCCGAGCATTGTGGGTACGTTTTTAGAAAACGGGACCCTATCTGTCCAGAAATTGTCCTATTTAGCCTTCATTTCCACAATCCTGTGTTCCTTCTCACAATGTTCTTTTTCCAGCATTATATTCACCTCTGCCCTCTTTCTTCTCCTGGGTAAAATAATGCTCCGTATGGTGCCATCCACCCTCCCTTGCAACCTCATTATGTGTTGTTTCACACCTTTTGTCCCGTTGATTTAGAGCAGGGGTCACCGACCTTTTTGAAACCAAGAGCTACTTCTTGGGTACTGATTAATGCCAAGGGCTACCAGTTTGATACACACTTAAATAAATTGCCAGAAATAGCACCTTTAACTGTGTTATTATTAATAATTAATGATATTTATCTTTGTGGAAACACTGATCATCTTAATGATTTCTCACAATAAATATATATTTTTGATGACATGTTTTAAATAGGTTAAAAGAGCTGCGCTATTATGGCCAAAATATTAATCCCAAGATCCATAAAGACATGGATGAAAAAGTCTGGTGTGGACGAACTTGACTGGCCTGCACAGAGTCCTGACCTGAACCCGACTGAACACCTTTGGAATGAATTAGAACGGAGACCGCGAGATCCTGATTATTTTCATAAATATTGAAATCCCGATCATTTACTGCTAATTAAAACATATTTTATCGCATTTTCCCTTTTAAACATACATTATGTAAACACAGCTTTCACTTCAAATTGAGACCATGTCAATAATTTATTAATAAAACAAAATGTACCACAGACAAAGGGCTAACAAACTAAATAAATACGCCATTGCAGAGTGCGATAAAGTGCAAATGAGTAGAAAATTAGAATATGCAGGAATGGCACATAGAAAGGAACATATTGGTTGTACTTCCCACAGTATGTCTTTGGCCAAATAAAACTGTCACAGTGTTGTGGAAAGCAGTTAAGGAAGCAGACGGAGGGCTGAGTAAAACTTAGCTAAAGTACCGTATTTCCTTGAACTGCCGCCGGGTATATACAGTCAAGAAAATAAGTATTTGAACACCCTGCTATTTTGCAAGTTCTCCCACTTAGAAATCATGGAGGGGTCTGAAATGTCCACAGTAGGTGCATGTCCACTGTATGAGAGATAAGCTAAAAAGAAAAATCCAGAAATCACAATCTATGATTTTTTTAACAATTTA
This sequence comes from Nerophis ophidion, assembly GCF_033978795.1. NCBI lineage: Eukaryota > Metazoa > Chordata > Actinopteri > Syngnathiformes > Syngnathidae > Nerophis > Nerophis ophidion. Next base: position 43,843,426 of record NC_084628.1, on the reverse strand, counting down.
TTTGTGTGATAAAGCTGAAAATAAGTATTTGAACACCAACATTAATATATGGTAAATTAGCCTTTGTTTGCAATTACAGAGGTCAAAGGTTTCCTGTAGTTCTTCACCAAATTTTCACAGACTGCAGGAGGGATTTAGACAGGGGCGGTTCTAGGCATGCTTATATGAGGGGGCAGTCAGAAATGTGAAGGGGGCATCATGTGTACACATCATGCTCCAGCACCTTTTTTTCTGTGCTTATAGTAACGATGCTTTCTTCATTGAAATGGGTCTTTAGCTATGTGTCCAACCCCAACCTGGAGTAGTGGATTGCACTTTGTCAGGCCTCTACCTTCAGACCTGTCCAACTTGGGTGTCCCACCTGAAGACTAAGCTCCTGCTGGTGTAGCTCTTACGGTCACTGAGGCACACACACCCCCTGACCACAATAAGGTGGCAATCCCTCATGGGGGAAACTGAAAAATACAAATAAAAATAAATGAATAAAATAAAATAAAACATCCTTCATCCAGATTTGATCAACCACAACATAACATTTATCCTAACTGGATGGCCTAACTCTCAAATACATTTTGACCCAAAGTAGGACTTCACACACTACAGTCAATATTTACAAAACTGAAAGGTAGTCTGAGGAATAATAATAAAAAAGAATCTCAAACTAATTTATAAAACAGAATGTGGGCACAACATTCATTCACTCCAATGTATGTGTGTTGCCCACTTGCTTGTAAATTGATGAAAACGGCTGTGTTTTTGTTTTTAGGTGTCTTGGTCATATCAAATGAAACTTATAATTTGTTTATTACAAAATGTAGATTGAAACATTAAAGGTTGACTATGTAGAATTACAAGAAAAACTACAGAAAAAGAATTCCAGCAGTCGATTGCCAGACCGTTGCTAAGTAAAACGGGCCGTTGCTAGGGACTCCGCTCTGAACAGAGGACAGCAGAGGAGGACTGCTAAGCAGGATATATACCTCATGTTTCATTTTTACCCTCATTAACAGCATCATCAATGACTTGTAGCTTGTTACAGGGACAGTGGAGGCTCTCTGCCTTCCAAACCACTGCTGCTCAGAGCCTCCGCTGTCACTGCTCTCGTCAAGTTGTAAAAAAAAAAAAGGAACTCCGTAGCACCGAAAGTCTGCGACGATAAGCGTGTTTATGACAGATAAGACTACACAAATACACCCATCCTAACAAGTATATGAGAAATGTAGACAACTTTTCCTTTTCTTTTACTTTCATAATGCAACAGTGATTGGATGTTTGCTGAGGGCTGAGGGGTGTGTGTCTGCTGCGCAGCCTGTGGAATGTTGAATACACGCACAGCGGAGGGAGGGATGAGAGGGAAGCCGACACTACTATATCGTGTGTGTCCCTTTTTCGGCAAATTTTTCCGCTAGTGCAGATAATTTTGTCAACTTGTAATGTAGTAATTTTGTGAGTTTATTCAAATTTGTTTTCTCAAATTTTGATTTGAGGGGGCAAGACATTTATTTAAGGGGGCTCTGCCCCCTCTTCCCCCTGCGTAAAGCCGGCCATGGATTTAGGCCCACTCCTCCTCACAGATCTCCTCTAGATCAGTCAGCTTTCTGGGCTGTCGCTGACCAACACAGACTTTCAGCTCCCTCCAAAGATGTTCAATTGGATTTAGGTCTGGAGACTGGCTAGGCCATTCCAGAACCTTCATGTGGTTCTTACGAAGCCACTTCTTTGTTCTCCTGGCTGTGTTCTTTGGGTCATTGTCATGTTGGAAGATCCAGCCACGACTCATCTTCAATTATCTGACTGAGGGAAGGAGGTTTTTGGCCAAAATCTCACAAGTCATCCTCTCCTTAACACAGTACAGTTGTCCTGTCCCATGAGCAGAAAAAACACCCCCAAAGCATAATGCTACCACCCCCATGCTTCACAGTGGGGATGGTGTTCTTGGGATGGTACGCATCATTCTTCTTCCTCCAAACACGCATAGTGGAATTATGACATAAAAGGTCAATTTTGGTCTCATCTGTCCACAAAACTTTCTCCCATGACAAAGGATGCACCGAAATGAAAATTTGTGGCCGAAGCCGAATAAAATTTAAACGCTTGGCCGAAGGCAGAATACCGAATAATGAATGCAGTTTTTCAAAACAAATTTAATATTGCATAAATAGCCTAGAAAAAATATTTAGACATGTTTTTCAAATAAAGTAATTTTTTATTGAATATTGACATTTTTTTTAATATTCCAGTAGCCTTTGCTTTTCGAAAAAAGCACAGTTTTTCATTTATATTAGGCCTTCAAACAAAACATGCATTCCAAAAAAAAATAAAGTGCATTAAAGTGGGTAAACCCACAACAAATGAATTATTGTCCTTTTGGCAAAAGTCTGCTTAGCCACAGTAGATATGCTAATAATGTAAACAGAAGGCTCAAGTAAATCTCAATAAGTGTGTGCTTGTAACCTCATACACTTATACAGGTAGCCTACACAACAGGCTAATAATGTAAACAGAGGCCCCACTAAATCTCAATAAGTGTGTGCTTGTAACCTCATACACTTATACAGGTACACAACATATCCCAACATCACCGCACGTTGGTTGATTGCGTCACCGCGTCTAAAAATTGCGTCACACGCCACTATTCGGCCTTGTTCTTAACTCATTCCACCGAAGGCCGAATGTGGCTTTTTTTTTTGCCATATTCGGCCGAATATATTCGGTTACCGATTAATCGGTGCATCCCTAGTATTGACTCCTCTGGATCATCCAAATGGTGATTGGCCAACTTAACATGTGCTGGTTAAAGCAGGGGAACCTTCCGTGCCATGCATGATTTCAAAGCATGATGTCTTAGTGTATTAGCAACAGTCACCATGGAAACAGTGGTCCCAGCTCTTTTCGGGTCATTGACCAAGTCCTGCCGTGTAGTCCTGGGCTGATTCCTCACCTTTCTTAGCATCATTGAGACCCCAGCAGGTGATATCTTGCATGGGGCTCCACTCCCTTTGAGATTGACCGTCATGTTTAGCTTCTTCCATTTTTTAATGATTGCTCCAACAGTGGACCTTTTTTCACCAAGCTGCTTGG
>NC_084628.1:43832845-43835345 GCF_033978795.1 Nerophis ophidion | reverse complement strand
TTCTCTCTGAGAATAATGTTATTTGTTGCCGTCCATCCATCCATCTTCTTCCGTTTATCCGAGGTCGGGTCGCGGGGGCAACAGCCTAAGCAGGGAAACCCAGACTTTTTGTTGCCGTTTGAAATGCATATTTAGTTTGCATTTCGCTGACATTCTGGGAACTCGTCCTAATGTCCGGCACATCCCTGAATGTTGGTATCGGGACAACACTAGTTTGATGTTGGCCTGCTTAATATTATCCATCTGGTTGCATTCTCTGTACAAAGCCTTAATGGGATAGAAAACAGAGGAATACAACACTCCAACATGACAATCTTTCACTCAATATTTATTGTGTATTTGATCATTTTAATGAAAAAGACAACACTTTGATAGTAAAAATGATTATTTTGCAAGTTCATGCCCTATGGAGGTGACATACCATGACATGGGACACCGTATAAATACAAAGGATGGATAAGAGCACCAAGTCCACCACAGTTGTGTAAAAGTAATAATACGGCCTGAGAGGATTACAATGGGAGTTTCTATTGAAGATATTTAAGAAGGCTTTTTTCTTAACCCAACAGGCATTTCAGTTGCCTGGAAACAAGTAGAAGTTCTTTGTCAGAGACACTCGGTCTTTATTTGGCATCTGTCCGTACTTTAAGTCCACCTCTTCGAAGCGTTGCGTGACCTGTGAGGGTGGAACAAAATGTGTGATCAGCAGTTTCATTCATTTCATTTATTTATTTTATTTCAGGCAATGACACAAAAATAATAATAATTAACAAAAAAAAAGGACAAAGTTGACAACACATAATAATATAAATTAAAGCTTCAAGCAGCGATGGACGTGGGACCGCTTTGGCTGCTGCCTCCGCGACCCAAGCCCGGATAAGCGGTAGAAGATGGATGGATGGATTATTACACAGAGAAAAAGTTGTATACATATGTGTTATACATCAGTCTCATAGTAATAACATTTGTAAAGTGGCTTGGGCATGGTGAATGTAATGCAGTTGTTGTATTGAAATGGGAATAGCAAACTTCCTGTTGATTTTAGTTGGGGGCGGTCAGTGTATGAAATACAGGTCTCACTGAGATCTATATTGAGGTTTTTGTTTCATGTCTGTATGACAGTCCTACAGTTTTGTCTGAGCAGAAAGCCGCCATTTTGTGACAACAACAGCAGCGCAATGGTTCTTTGCGGGCTCATAAAATCCAAACTGGGGTAGTAATTAAAAGTCTTTCTTTAACTTTTAATCAGAAGGGTTCAATCTCTCTTCTGTGCTTATTTGAAGCTGAAACGACAAACGGCCTCAGAGGAGATAATGTTTAAAAAAAAAAAGTGACATTTTTCAGCCAACTTTTATATTGAAGGGGGAATAGCAAACTTCCTGTTGATTTTAGTTGGGGGCGGTCAGTGTATGAAATATAGGTCTCACTGAGACCTGTATTGAGGTTTTTGTTTCATGTGTGTATGACAGGCCTACAGTTTTGTCTGAGCAGAAAGCCGCCATTTTGTGACAACAGCAGCAGCGCAATGGTTCTTTGCGGGCTCATAAAATCCAAACTGGGGTAGTAATTAAAACTCTTTCTTTAACTTTTAATCAGAAGGGTTCAATCTCTCTTCTGTGCTTATTTGAAGCCGAAACGACAAACGGTCTCAGAGGAGATAATGTTTAAAAAAAAAAAGTGACATTTTTCAGCCAACTTTTATATTGAAGGGGGAATAGCAGACTTCCTGTTGATTTTAGTTGGGGGCGGTCAGTGTATGAAATATAGGTCACATAGTTGTACTCCGCATACAGACTCACAAAAACATAGTTTTACTCCGCATACAGACTCACAAAAACATAGTTTTACTCCGCATACAGACTCACAAAAACATAGTTTTACTCCGCATACAGACACACAAAAACATAGTTTTATTCCGCATACAGACTCACAAAAACATAGTTTTCTTCCGCATGCAGACACACAAAAACATAGTTTTACTCCGCATACAGACACACAAAAACATAGTTTTACTCCGCATACAGACACACAAAAACATAGTTTTACTCCGCATACAGACTCACAAAAACATAGTTTTACTCCGCATGCAGACACACAAAAACATAGTTTTACTCCGCATACAGACACACAAAAACATAGTTTTACTCCGCATACAGACACACAAAAACATAGTTTTACTCCGCATGCAGACACACAAAAACATAGTTTTACTCCGCATGCAGACACACAAAAACATAGTTTTACTCCGCATACAGACTCACAAAAACATAGTTTTACTCCGCATACAGACTCACAAAAACATAGTTTTACTCCGCATACAGACACACAAAAACGTTTGTGTGGTTTGAGCTCTCGGCAATGAGAAATATCCAAAGCCTCTCAAGTTATGAGCCTGCACTCATCTTATAATAAAACGTTGTAAATTAGACAGCAATACTTTGTTAAATGCTTTATATAAGATTATTAATGTGTTATATTTAACAAGGTCATCAAATTTGAG
>NC_084628.1:43805345-43827845 GCF_033978795.1 Nerophis ophidion | reverse complement strand
AGTAGGTGGCAGCAGGTAAAATTCGGAATGTGTCGGGTGAAACGAGGATGGTTTGTTGTGTTCCCAATGTGCAGACCACAGCGGGAGACAGCGTGAAGGTTAAAAAGTATGTAATGCTTAAACCAAAAATAACCAAAAACAAAAGGAAAAGGCATTGAAGCTTAGGGAAGGCTTGGGGAAGTAAAACTGAACTGGCTACAAAGTAAACAGAAAACAAAATGCTGGACGACAGCAAAAACTTACGGCGTCCACAAAGTACATCCGAACATGACATGACATGACAATCAACAATATCCACACAAAGAAGGACAGCAACAACTTAAATAGCCTTGCTTGCTAACACAAAGCAGGTGCGGGGAAAAGCGCTCAAAGGAAGACATGAAACTGCTACAGGAAAATACCAAAAAACTCAAGTCAGGGCGTGATGTGGCAGCCGGTAGCTAATTGCATTGTAGATGTCGGAAACAGCAGGATGCAGTGTGCAGGTAAAAAGGTATCTAATGCTTAAACAAAAAATAAACAAAAGGTGAGTGCCCCTAAGAAAAGGCACTGAAGCTTAAGGAAGGCTATACAGAATGAAACTAAAACTGAACTGGCTACAAAGGAAAACAGAATGCTGGACGACAGCAAAGACTTACTGTGGAGCAAAGACGTAGTACATCCGAACATGACATGACAATCAACAATGTCCCCACAAAGAAGTATAAAAAACACTGAAGTATCCAAATTTACTGTCGATTGAATCCTTCCGCCCGATTGTAGCTGAGATAGGCGCCAGCGCCCCCCGCGACCCCGAACGGGAATAAGCGGCAGAAAATGGATGGATGGATGAATTTTTTTTTTTTAATGATTTCTGCTGGTGGTGTGCCTCCGCATTTTTTTGACGCAAAAAATGTGCCTTGGCACAAAAAAAGGTTGAAAAGCACTGCTCTACAGTATAAGGTGTCTAATTAGGTGTGAGTTGAATTAGGCATGATTCTCCTGTCACAGGCCCCTTATCTGCGGCGTAACAACACCTTTTCATCCTTATTCTTCCGAGTCGTGGAAATTTTGCTCGACGAGCTGCCGTCCGCCCCAGCTGCGTCTGAAAAGTAAAAACACATTTGTTGACAATTGATGTTCCTTCAGTTGTATTTCTTTATACGTCTTCCTTTATTGAGTTTAGTAAGACTGAACGTATAAACGTCACAGAAGTATAGCGTCTATTGTGAATTACATATTGTGTGTTACATAAATGAAAGGTTTAGTGGTAATACACACAGCAACCATTGCGCACATGTGGGTCAACACAACTAAACCAAAGGTGTAGCTTAATCGCCCTCTGCTGGTCAAATTTTGCGCTGCATGTATTCAAGTAGTTTTGCTCACCGGAGTTAAAGAGCCCAAAACAACACGACCACGAATACAAATAAATCAGCACTTTTAATACATTCATACTTTGTTGTCTAGTACGATTTTCGCAATTAATTTTTTTCAGGGTCGATAGAACCTTCTTTTTCTACATTTTTTCTTCTTTCCTCTGTTGAGGGCCGTCGCATTTTTTTTCGCTCCCTTCTTCTCCCTGCTTGTTCTTTCTTTTGTCATGTCTACACTTTTTTGAAGCCTCTTTCTTTGTGCTGTCCTCCAAATCTAAACATCAGACATGGAAATGACCAGCTGGACTCTCGACTCAATTAACAAAATCTTTTCGACGAGCCTGGCTGCCCTGATGGAACCATTGCTGGGGGGTGTGTGGGAGACCTCTGGGATAAATGGAGAATCATGTGCCTCTCAGTCCTTTCCATGGGGGACGTGGAAGACATCTACCTATTTGGAACCGTGATCTCGGGGCACCAGCTGATTGGGCTGGGCATTGCTCTGGTGTATCGTCAAATTCGTAAGACGATGGCAGCCACTCAAGGGGCCCAAAGGCTGTTCGTCGTAATGGAAGGTTTGGACTGGGCTGTGGGATCACAGACTGGGGCGATTTCTGAACTGAATCGCAAGATGGATCACATTAGGGAAAATCTGGTTGAAACTGAAAAATTGGATATGAGGGCCAGCATGGACGAATAGAACAGACAAGCCATTGTAATCTCTGCTCACGGAAAAACTAAAATTTTAATCTACGATTTGACTCCCTCGAATGGCCTTGACGTAGGAGCAGGCTGTTCTGAAAACACCCCAGAGGACGCCTCAATGATGGACGCTTTTGACCTCCCTCCCTCCCTCCTCAACGACACCGATTGTCGAACTTTTGCTTGCATGCAGAACGACTCCAGGCCTATGGACACTGCATCAACAAACCCGAGATAATGGGCATACACACACACACACACACACACACACACACACACACACACACACACACACACACACACACACCCCACTTCACCAAAAATTGGATATGAGGGCCAGCATGGACGAATAGAACAGACAAGGCATTGTAATGTCTGCTCACGGAAAAACTAAAATTTGAATCTATGATTTGACTCCCTCGAATGGCCTTGACGTAGGAGCAGGCTGTTCTGAAAACATCCCCGAGGACACCTCAATGATGGACGCTTTTGACCTCCCTCCCTCCCTCCTCAACGACACCGATTGTCGAACTTTTGCTTGCATGCAGAACGACTCCAGGCCTATGGACACTGCATCAACAAACCCGAGATAATGGGCATACACACACACACACACACACACACACACACACACCCCACTTCACCAAAAATTGGATATGAGGGCCAGCATGGACGAATAGAACAGACAAGCCATTGTAATGTCTGCTCACGGAAAAACTAAAATTTGAATCTACGATTTGACTCCCTCGAATGGCCTTGACGTAGGAGCAGGCTGTTCTGAAAACATCCCCGAGGACACCTCAATGATGGACGCTTTTGACCTCCTTCCCTCCCTCCTCAACGACACCGATTGTCGAACTTTTGCTTGCATGCAGAACGACCCCAGGCCTATGGACACTGCATCAACAAACCCGACATAATGGGCATACACACACACACACACACACACACACCCACTCCACTTCACCAAAAATTGGATATGAGGGCCAGCATGGACGAATAGAACAGACAAGCCATTGTAATGTCTGCTCACGGAAAAACTAACATTTGAATCTACGATTTGACTCCCTCGAATGGCCTTGACGTAGGAGCAGGCTGTTCTGAAAACATCCCCGAGGACACCTCAATGATGGACGCTTTTGACCTCCTTCCCTCCCTCCTCAACGACACCGATTGTCGAACTTTTGCTTGCATGCAGAACGACCCCAGGCCTATGGACACTGCATCAACAAACCCGAGATAATGGGCATACACACACACACACACACACACACACACACACACACACACACACACCCACTCCACTTCACCAAAAATTGGATATGAGGGCCAGCATGGACGAATAGAACAGACAAGCCATTGTAATGTCTGCTCACAGAAAAACTAAAATTTGAATCTACGATTTGACTCCCTCGAATGGCCTTGACGTAGGAGCAGGCTGTTCTGTAAACATCCCTGAGGACACCTCAATGATGGACGCTTTTGACCTCCCTCCCTCCCTCCTCAACGACACTGATTGTCGAACTTTTGCTTGCATGCAGAACGACCCCAGGCCTATGGACACTGCATCAACAAACCCAAGATAATGGGCATATACACACACACACACACACCCACCCCACTTCACCACCGCTCGATTCCCCTTCGGGGTGATGGACGGCTGGCAGCGCGTCATTGCAGCAGTCGACCTCCAGGCGCCCCGACTCCCTCGCCCCCTGTTGCGAGTTGTCGTGATTATATGTAACATGTTTGCGGCGATATGGCGTAGTGGGTAGAGCGGCCGTGCCAGAAACCTGAGGGTTGCAGTTTCGCTTCCCACCTATGGACATCAAAGTCGCTGCCGTTGTGTCCTTGGGCAGGACACTTCACCCTTTTCCCCCGGTGCCGCTCACACCGGTGAATGAATGATTGGTGGTGGTCGGAGGGGCCGTTGGCGCAAACTGGCAGCCACGCTTCCGTCAGTCTACCCCAGGGCAGCTGTGGCTACTGATGTAGCTTACCACCACCAGGTGTGAATGAATGATGGGTTCCCCCTTCTCTGTGAGCGCTTTGAGTATCTAACAATAGAAAAGCGCGATATAAGTCTAATCCATTATTATTATTATTATTATTATTGTGTGCATGGCATGGAGGTTTTTTCCCACTCCATACTGGGCGCCTTTAGGAGCCCAGTCTAGATTGTATTTTTTACTCATCTTTTCCCCCAGCGTTTTCCGTTTTTCTCACATTTTACGGGGTGCCTCGTGGCGACCCATCAGCGTTCCTGTTCTGTAACCCTGTACACTGTTTGTTTGTCTCGTCTTGAACGGGTTTGTGCTGAAAACATAGTGTTGTTGTACTTGTTGCAATGAGAATAAAGACCTATCCTGTCCTACTTACCCACTGCTGCTTCATTGTGAGCCAACCTGTTTTCAATGGTTTCATTACGCCGATTTGGGTGTTTTTTTGGCAGACCAAATTACAAGCTTTGGTTCTAATTTGTAATTTGGTTGTAATTTGGTTCTTGTGTCATCCTTTTGTGTTTCCCTCTTGTTTTCATGTGTTATTATCCTTTTTTGCCTTTTGGTCCGGGACCCTTTGGGACTGTGTGACAAGGGGTGGCACTTGCGTGACCTCTGTGGTGCTGTTTTTGTGGACTTCTGGATCTGCCTCCCGGGAGCATTTTGGCCATGGAGACCAGCTGCTGGGTGTCTGCCACACCGGAGTCTGTTTAAAGGGACTGGAGGAGATGCGGGTGAGGGGACAGGGCTTCGGAGCTAGCACTGAGCGCTGGGATAGAGAGACTTGGCGGTGTCTTGGCTGGGTGAGCAGGTGTCGGACACCTCAGTCACCTTGGACGTATCCTCGCTCATCCATGCGGACTGGACACTGGCCGAGAGTGGAGTCGGCTGTCTTGGTTGCTTTGTTGGGTCTGCTCCTGTCTCTGGCCATGCTCCCTCCACCCCAGCGGACGATGCCGTGGAACACCGCAGAAGCCACCACAGTGGATATGTTTCTTTTATTTTTTATTCATAGCTGTATGTAGAAGTGTCTGGTTGTATCTGCTGCTTTAATGTCTTTAATGTCCTCTGTGTTCTTTGATGTTTGATGTTTCCCTCTTACACACATGGAAGAGGGATGTGTACTATGGCTATGAGTTGTTTTTTTCCCTTGGCCTCAGTCTGCACCCCCTCTGCAGGGCCCAGGCTAAGACCGATTTTTATATTTATTTTATTTTAATCTTCTATTTTTTTCTCCCATCCCCCCCACCCCCTTGTTTACCTGTATCTCATCTTTTTTGTAAGGGGCGCTGGAAGCCGGCAGACCCGTCAGCGATCCTGTTCTGTCTCCCTGTAATGTTTGTCTGATCTTGAATGGGATTGTGCTGAAAATTTAAATTTTGCTGACGGAATGAATAAAGTACTATCTATCTATCTATCTATCTATCTATCTATCTATCTATCTATCTATCTATCTATCTATCTATCTATCTATCTATCTATCTATCTATCTATCTATCTATCTATCTTCAGTTGTCAACAATTGCATCAACAGAGAAATGGACATTTAAACAGTGTAGGTGTGACTTAGTAGGATATGTACAGCCAGCAGAGAACATAGTCAGTTCACATAGCATAAGAACAAGTATATACATTAGAAGTACATTTGATTATTTACATTAGGTTATTTATAATCCGGGGAGATGTGATGTGAATGGAGGAGGGTGTTAGTAAAGTGTTGAAGTTGCCTGGAGGTGTTGTTTTAGAGCGCTTTTGAAGGAATATAGAGATGCACTTACTTTTCCACCTGTTGGGAGTGCATTCCACATTGACGTGGCATAGAAAGTGTGTGTACGGTATTAGCTTTCACTGCTATGCTGATGACACCCAACTCTACATGCCCCTAAAGCTGACCAACACGCCGGACTGTAGTCAGTTGGAAGCGTGTCTTAATGAAATCAAACAATGGATGGCTGATTATCGGTCCTGCTAGACACAGACCTCTATTTAATAATTTGTCTGATCTTGAATGGGATTGTGCTGAAAATTTCAATTTTCCTGAAGGAACTCTCCTGACGGAATCAATAAAGTACTATCTAATCTAATCTAATCTAATTTCGGCCGCCACCTGTCCAGCCCTGGCTTATACGATATTACTCTTACTATATGCCCCACTTCAATGCTTTGCTAAGTTTACACACCTTTACTAGGCTAACTAGGTCAAAAATGACGAGTTATGAAAAGTTGTAGGTGTTTTAGCACAAATATTTCAAGTTGAATGTGTTGAAATACAAACAAGTCTTTAATTAGTCTCGTTGAAACTAAAAAAAAAAATGCATTCAACTTACTTTGTAGTACAAACTCACCTTTAAATGACTGAGTGGGGAGGCCCAATTTCTTAATAAGCTCTGGGTCATGTTTTTTAAGGTAATTGATCATCTTCCAGCTTGCATCATCACCTTTGTTCCTCACCGTGTCAATCAGGGTACGAGCCTTGTCTCGTCTGATTAGGTTCCCCTCAAGAAGGGCATCACACTCCCCGTCATTCAGAACTTTGTTGAGCAAAAGATCGTCCAGAATACTTTTCAATACTGCCAGGGATACGCTGGCCACAAAGTCTGGCCTCACTTTGAAAAGTTCCTCTGTAAAAAAACAAAAAACAAAGCACAATAACTTTACGCATCAAATATGTTCCTGCGGATCAGCATCCATTAATAGATAGATAGATAGATAGATAGATAGTACTTTATTAATTCCCTCAGGAGAGTTCCTTCAGGAAAATTAAAATTCCAGCTGCAGTGTACAGAGTTGAGATCAATTTAAAAAAAGAGTAAAAAGTAAATAATGGGGGTTTAAAAGGAAACAAAATAGAGAAATATTACAAAAAGAATAAAAACAATGGGAATAACCATACAACAGTAAAATAAGAATATAACAAGAGAAAGTAGGCAGTAGTGAGCATGTTTTGAAAACGTATTGCACTGTTATTGTTAATGACCTGGGTTTCCACATTTTCTGAGCCAAGGCACATTTTTTTGCATCGAAAAAATGCGGAGTCACACCACCAGCAGACATCATTAAAAAACAAAATTCAGTTGACAGTAAAAAGTCGTTGTCGGAATTGTTGGATATGACTTTAAAGCATAAGCAAGCATGCATGACTATAGCTCTTGTCTCAAAGTAGGTGTACTGTCACCACCTGTCACATCACACCCTGACTTATTTGCACTTTGCTCTTTTCCTGTGTGTAGTCTTTTACTTCTTGTCTTGCACTCCTATTTTGGTGGCTTTTTCTCTTTTTTTGGTATTTTCCTGTTGCAGTTTCACGTCTTCCTTTGAGCGATATTTCCCGCATCTACTTTGTTTTAGCACTCAAGAATATTTCAGTTGTTTTTATCTTTCTTTGTGGGGACATTGTTGATTGTCATGTCACGTTCAGATGTACTTTGGGGACGCCATCTTTGCTGCACAGTAAGTCTTTGCTGTCGTCCAGCATTCTGTTTTTGTTGACTTTGTAGCCAGTTCAGTTTTAGTTTCGTTCTGCATAGCCTTGTTATGGTATTGCAGAAGGGGTGACGGCAGACTGTCACCAGGGGGCAGTAATGTACAAAGATTTACTATATATATATATAGTAAACTCTCCCACTGCGTGGCGCAGTGGAAGAGTGGCCGTACGCAACCCAAAGGTCCCTGGTTCAAGCCCCACATAGTAACAACCTCGTCACGTCCGTTGTGTCCTGAGCAGGTAACTTCACCCTTGCTCCTGATGGGTGCTGGTTAGCGCCTTGCATGGCAGCTCCCTCCATCAGTGTGTGAATGTGTGTGTGAACGGGTGAATGTGGAAGTAGTGTCAAAGCACTTTGAGTACCTTGAAGGTAGAAAAGTGCTATACAAGTACAACCCATTTATCATTTATTTATTATAAATAAATAAAATAATACTTTACAATACTAATAAACTATAGAATGGTGTGTGACTATGTGTGTAGATTAGCTGTTAAGTGTTACCGTAAATGTTGAATGAGGAGCGAAGGAACGAGGCAGTCCATGGGGCATGCAGGGGATCCGGAGCGAGAGAGAGTCGTGGGTCGAGCGATGAGTCGAGGACTGAAGGAGGCAGTCAAAAAAACTATGAAGCGCAGGGGAGACAGGGAAGATCCGGGAGCACCAGATGCACAGCTTGACTCGGTGATGCACACAGGGAAGGTAAAGATGATTATACTCTGGCGCCGGCATGCCAGGTTGTCCAGGCTTATGAAGGCAGCTCCGTCATTACCGTCAGGTGTGAAGATTGCCCGTGATTGATTGCAGCTGCAGGGCGGAGACGCGCGCGGCTCGTCCGTGGATGTGCGCGCCCGTGGGTGTGCCCCAAGGTGCGCACAGACGGATGAGCGGCGTTGGCAGTAGTCTGAGCCGTAACAAGCCTTCCCTAAGCTTCAATGCCTTTTCTCAGGGGCACACACCTTTTGTTTATTTTTGATTTAAGCATTAGGCAACTTTTTACCTTCACACTGCCTTCCGCTGTTTCCGACATCTACAAAGCAAATAGCTACCGGCTGCCACCTACTGATATGGAAGAGTATTACACGGTTACTCTGCCGAGCTCTAGACAGCACTGACACTCAACACGTGTGTGAATGGGTGAATGTGGAAATAGTGTCAAAGCGCTTTGAGTATGTTGAAGGAAGAAAAGCGCTATATAAGTATAACTCATCTACCATTTATTTTCCGGACCATAGGGCGCACCGTATTTTTAGGCGCACTGCCCATGAGCGGGTCTAGTCAGGTCTATTTTCATACAGTAGGCGCAACGGATTAAAAGGCGCATTAAAGGAGTCATTATCATTTTTTTTCTAAATGTAAAAGACTTCCTTGTGGTCAACATAACATGTACTGGTGGTCCTTTGGTCAAAATGTTGCATAGATGATGTTTTACACATCATCTTCAAGTCACTTTCTGACAGTCACTACAGACATACTTGTCAACCTTGAGACCTCCCTCGATTTTGGTTCCATCCGACCACATGACATTCTCCCAATCCTCTGCGTTGGAGCTCTACGCATCCTTGATGTTTGCGTACAGCAGGTCCAAGATCTTACTTCCTCTGGTGTGGCAGTTGACGTACTGAGTGGAGTTGGGTAGTGATTTGTCCATAGGTACGTGGTTAAAGTCCCCTGAGATGAGGATGAGGGCTTTCGGGTGCTGGGTTTGTAGTCTGGCTATGGAGCTGTGGATGACGTCACTGGCAGCTCAATCCATCAAAGACCAAGGAGCTGGTCATTGACTTTGGGAGGTCGAGTCCACGGTCACAACCTATTGTGGACGAGGGAGTTGAGGTACAGACCGTGGACTCATTCAAGTACCTCGGGACAATAAGCTGGACTAGACTGTTAACACGGACCACCAGTACAAGAAAGGACAGAGCAGGCTGTACTTCCTAGGGAGACTGCACTCCTTCAACATTTGTAAAAACAACTCCTGTGGATGTACTACCAGTCTGTGGTTGCCAGTGTTCTGTTCTACATGGTAGTGTGCTGGGGGGGCAGTACATCTAAGGACAGCTCCAGACTTGAGAAACTGATCAGGCGGGCCGGTTCTACAATGGGAATGAAACTGGACTCACTGGTGACGGTGGCAGAGAAGACTGTTGACAAACTAGTGAGCATCCTGGATGATGCCAGTCACCCTCTGCATAGTGTTATCAGTAGCCAGAGGAGCCTGTTCAGTTCTAGACTGCTTCATCCCAAGTGCAGGACTAATAGACTCAAAAACTCCTTTGTCCCACACGCCATTAGATTGTACAACTCCTCTCTGGGACGGGGGGCGGGGGGGTACTAGGATGACAGGGGATGCAAAACAATAACAGTGCAATACTTTTTCATAACATGGTCACTACTGCCTATTTTGTCTTGTTGTAGTCTTATTTTACTGTTATATTGTTATTCCCATTGTTGCTTTTTAGTTTTTATTCTTATTGTAATATTTCTATTTTTTGTTTCCATTTAAACCCCCATTATTTACTTTTTACTTTTATTTAAATTGATCTCAACTCTGTACACTGCTGCTGGAATTTTAATTTTCCTGAAGGAATCAATAAAGTACTATCCATCTATCTATCTATCTATTATTATAACATGCGGAATCTCCCTGGGCAAATAATATGGTCTGAGTCCTCTTTATTCGGGTCACAGTGGCGCTCTTTTATTGTAATTTGACCGTATATATCTTGCTGTGACTTCCTGATGGTTAAATAAAACAGAGAATTTGCGGTGATTTTATTTTCACTTCTGTTGTAAAGTACAGATTAAGTTAGTACAAAGTCTTTTTTGTGAAAACTGCAAGATATCATGTTAAATCTTAAGATATCATGTTAAACGATAGAAAAGCATTCTGTGACAACGAGCTAAAACGAAAAAAACAGACACACATGTCCGTGCGCGTACACTCTTGAACCCACCGAAGAATAAAAACCCACTGACCAATTATCTAATTTGCTCAAAGTTGCTTTAAATAATGATTGGAATTTACAAGTTATTCCAAATTAGGGATGCACCGATTAATCGGTAACCGAATATATTCGGCCGAATATGGCAAAAAAAGCCACATTCGGCCTTCGGTGGAATGAGTTAAGAACAAGGCCGAATAGTGGCGTGTGACGCAATTTTTTGACGCGGTGACGCAATCAACCAACGTGCAGTGACGTTGGGATATGTTGTGTACCTGTATAAGTGTATGAGGTTACAAGCACACACTTATTGAGATTTAGTGGGGCCTCTGTTTACATTATTAGCCTGTTGTGTAGGCTACCTGTATAAGTGTATGAGGTTACAAGCACACACTTAATTGAGATTTACTTGAGCCTTCTGTTTACATTATTAGCATATCTACTGTGGCTAAGCAGACTTTTGCCAAAAGGACAATAATTCATTTGTTGTGGGTTTATCCACTTTAATACACTTTATTTTTTTTTTTGGAATGCATGTTTTGTTTGAATGCCTAATATAAATGAAAAACTGTGCTTTTTTTTGAAAGGCAAAGACTACTGGAATATTAAAAAAATGTCAATATTCAATAAAAAAATACTTTATTTGAAAAACATGTCTAAATATTTATTCTAGGCTATTTATGCAATATTTTAAAAATTGTGAAAACTGCATTCATTATTCGGTATTCGGCCTTTGGCCAAGCGTTTAAATTTTATTCCGCTTTGGCTTCGGCCACAAATTTTCATTTCAGTACATCCCTATTCCAAATTTATATACAAAATGAAATACACAAAAACAAAGAGCTACCACTCTACCACCATCAACACTGTTTGAAAGCACACAAACCTAAAAACACAAATATAGTAAAATGCACACACTGCGACACAACGAGTGTGTGTGTGTGTGAGTGTGTATATATGTGTGTGTGTGTATATATGTGTGTGTGTGTATGTGTGTACATGTGTGTGTGCTATTTGCACAAGTCGCAGTTCCATGTTCCTGCCCTTGCTTTTTGGATTTGCCTTCTGCCAAAATTCAGACACTGTTCATGAAACCAGCTGTCGCACTGGATCTGTAAAATGGAGCAGGCCAAGACAGAATCTTTATCTGATGTGCGGAAACAGACAATCATTGCTCTGGGGTCTTGGGGAAAAAAAAGTGTGAATGTATTGCAAAATCATGTTATTATTGAAAGCAAATAATGGCTCTGTGTTTTGTTTTCTTCAGTGATCATACATGTGTATATGCATGCAAATGTGATTCTCTGATTGTATTGCCTTAACTGTGTGTGAGGTGGTATTGTGTGTATGAAGATGTGTGTGAGTGGTGATTTGTCCGAGCTCAATAGATCCCAGGTCATGTGACCTATTGACCCCATACAGTGCAACTTGATAGTCCGATATGGCCTATTGGAGATACACCTCTTATATTTCAATTTCAATGCTTTACATATTTTATATGAATATATCTCTCTAAATATTAGCATTTTAGCTCAATAGCTTCCAGGTCATGTGACCTATTGACCCCAAACATTGCAGAATAATAGTCCTATAAGGGCTAGTGGAGATACACCTCTTAGATTTCTATTTCAATGCTTTACATATTTTATATGAATTAATTACTGTAAATATGAGCTTTTTAGCTCAATAGCTTCCAGGTCATGTGACCTATTGACCCCAAATAGTGCAGGATGATAGTCCTATATGTGTTGGTTGAGATACATCTCTTATATGTCAATTTCCATGCTTTATCTCTTTAAAAATGAGTGTTTTTGCTCAATAGCTTCCAGGTCATGTGACTTATTGATCCCCAAACATTGCAGGATAATAGTCTTATAAGGGCTACTGGAGATACACCTCTTGTATTTCTATTTCAATGCTTTGCATATTTTATATGAATTTTTCTCCTTAAATATGAGCTTTTTAGCTCAATAGCTTCCAGGTCATGTGACCTATTGACCCCTAATAGTGCAGGATGATAGTCCTATATGTGTTGGTTGAGATACACCTCTTATATTTCAATTTCTATGCTTTACATATTTTATATGAATTTTTCTCCTTAAATATTAACTTTTTAGCTCAATAGCTCCCAGTTCATGTGACTTATTGACCCCAAACATTGCAGGATAATAGTCCTATAAGGGCTATTGGAGATACACCTCTTATATTTCAATTTCCATGCTTTACATATTTTATATGAATTTATCTCTTTAAAAATTAGCGTTTCTGCTCAATAGCTTCCAGGTCATGTGACCTATTGACCCCAAACATTGCAGGATAATAGTCCTATAAGGGCTACTGGAGATACACCTTTTGTATTTCTATTTCAATGCTTTACATATTTTATATGAATTTTTCTCCTTAAATATTAACTTTTTTAGCTCAATAGCTCCCAGGTCATGTGACCTATTGACCCCAAACATTGCAGGATAATAGTCCTATAAGGGCTATTGGAGATACACCTCCTATATTTCTATTTCAATGCTTTACATATTTTATATGAATTAATTACTGTAAATATGAGCTTTTTAGCTCAATAGCTTCCAGGTCATGTGACCTATTGACCCCAGATAGTGCAGGATGATAGTCCTATATGTGTTGGTTGAGATACATCTCTTATATTTCAATTTCCATGCTTTACATATTTTATATGAATTTATCTCTTTAAAAATTTGCGTTTTTGCTCAATAGCTTCCAGGTCATGTGACCTATTGACCCCAAACATTGCAGGATAATAGTCCTATAAGGGCTACTGGAGATACACCTCTTATATTTCTATTTCAATGCTTTACATATTTTATATGAATTTATTACTGTAAATATGAGCTTTTTAGCTCAATCGCCTCCAGGTCATGTGACCTATTGACCCCAAATAGTGCAGGATGATAGTCCTATATGTGTTGGTTGAGATACACCTATTATATTTCAATTTCCATGCTTTATCTCTTTAAAATTTAGCGTTTTTGCTCAATAGCTTCCAGGTCATGTGACTTATTGACCCCAAACATTGCAGGATAATAGTCCTATAAGGGCTACTGGAGATACACCTCTTGTATTTCCATTTCAATGCTTTACATATTTTATATGAATTTATCTCTTTAAAAATTAGTGTTTTTGCTCAATAGCTTCCAGGTCATGTGAACTATTGACCCCAAACATTGCAGGATAATAGTCCTATAAGGGCTATTAGAGATACACCTCCTATATTTCTATTTCAATGCTTTACATATTTTATATGAATTAATTACTGTAAATATGAGCTTTTTAGCTCAATAGCTTCCAGGTCATGTGACCTATTGACCCCAGATAGTGCAGGATGATAGTCCTATATGTGTTGGTTGAGATACATCTCTTATATTTCAATTTCCATGCTTTACATATTTTATATGAATTTATCTCTTTAAAAATTTGCGTTTTTGCTCAATAGCTTCCAGGTCATGTGACCTATTGACCCCAAACATTGCAGGATAATAGTCCTATAAGGGCTACTGGAGATACACCTCTTATATTTCTATTTCAATGCTTTACATATTTTATATGAATTTATTACTGTAAATATGAGCTTTTTAGCTCAATCGCCTCCAGGTCATGTGACCTATTGACCCCAAATAGTGCAGGATGATAGTCCTATATGTGTTGGTTGAGATACACCTATTATATTTCAATTTCCATGCTTTATCTCTTTAAAATTTAGCGTTTTTGCTCAATAGCTTCCAGGTCATGTGACTTATTGACCCCAAACATTGCAGGATAATAGTCCTATAAGGGCTACTGGAGATACACCTCTTGTATTTCTATTTCAATGCTTTACATATTTTATATGAATTTATCTCTTTAAAAATTAGTGTTTTTGCTCAATAGCTTCCAGGTCATGTGAACTATTGACCCCAAACATTGCAGGATAATAGTCCTATAAGGGCTATTGGAGATACACCTCCTATATTTCTATTTCAATGCTTTACATATTTTATATGAATTTATTACTGTAAATATGAGCTTTTCAGCTCAATAGCTTCCAGGTCATGTGACCTATTGACCCCAAATAGTGCAGGATAATAGTCCTATAAGGGCTACTGGAGATACACCTCTTATATTTCTATTTCAATGCTTTACATATTTTATAGGAATTTTTCTCCTTAAATATTAACTTTTTAGCTCAATAGCTTCCAGGTCATGTGACCTATGGACCCCAAACATTGCAGGATAATAGTCCTATAAGGGATACTGGAGATACACCTCTTATATTTCTATTTCAATGCTTTACATATTTTATATGAATTTATTACTGTAAATATGAACTTTTTAGCTCAATAGCTCCCAGGTCATGTGACTTATTGACCCCAAACATTGCAGGATAATAGTCCTATAAGGGCTACTGGAGATACACCTCTTGTATTTCTATTTCAATGCTTTGCATATTTTATATGAATTTTTCTCCTTAAATATTAGCATTTTAGCTCAATAGCTTCCAGGTCATGTGACCTATTGACCTCTAATAGTGCAGGATGATAGTCCTATATGTGTTGGTTGAGATACACCTCTTATATTTCAATTTCTATGCTTTACATATTTTATATGAATTTTTCTCCTTAAATATTAACTTTTTAGCTCAATAGCTCCCAGTTCATGTGACTTATTGACCCCAAACATTGCAGGATAATAGTCCTATAAGGGCTATTGGAGATACACCTCTTATATTTCAATTTCCATGCTTTACATATTTTATATGAATTTATCTCTTTAAAAATTAGCGTTTCTGCTCAATAGCTTCCAGGTCATGTGACCTATTGACCCCAAACATTGCAGGATAATAGTCCTATAAGGGCTACTGGAGATACACCTTTTGTATTTCTATTTCAATGCTTTACATATTTTATATGAATTTTTCTCCTTAAATATTAACTTTTTTAGCTCAATAGCTCCCAGGTCATGTGACCTATTGACCCCAAACATTGCAGGATAATAGTCCTATAAGGGCTATTGGAGATACACCTCCTATATTTCTATTTCAATGCTTTACATATTTTATATGAATTAATTACTGTAAATATGAGCTTTTTAGCTCAATAGCTTCCAGGTCATGTGACCTATTGACCCCAGATAGTGCAGGATGATAGTCCTATATGTGTTGGTTGAGATACATCTCTTATATTTCAATTTCCATGCTTTACATATTTTATATGAATTTATCTCTTTAAAAATTTGCGTTTTTGCTCAATAGCTTCCAGGTCATGTGACCTATTGACCCCAAACATTGCAGGATAATAGTCCTATAAGGGCTACTGGAGATACACCTCTTATATTTCTATTTCAATGCTTTACATATTTTATATGAATTTATTACTGTAAATATGAGCTTTTTAGCTCAATCGCCTCCAGGTCATGTGACCTATTGACCCCAAATAGTGCAGGATGATAGTCCTATATGTGTTGGTTGAGATACACCTATTATATTTCAATTTCCATGCTTTATCTCTTTAAAATTTAGCGTTTTTGCTCAATAGCTTCCAGGTCATGTGACTTATTGACCCCAAACATTGCAGGATAATAGTCCTATAAGGACTACTGGAGATACACCTCTTGTATTTCTATTTCAATGCTTTACATATTTTATATGAATTTATCTCTTTAAAAATTAGTGTTTTTGCTCAATAGCTTCCAGGTCATGTGAACTATTGACCCCAAACATTGCAGGATAATAGTCCTATAAGGGCTATTGGAGATACACCTCCTATATTTCTATTTCAATGCTTTACATATTTTATATGAATTTATTACTGTAAATATGAGCTTTTCAGCTCAATAGCTTCCAGGTCATGTGACCTATTGACCCCAAATAGTGCAGGATAATAGTCCTATAAGGGCTACTGGAGATACACCTCTTATATTTCTATTTCAATGCTTTACATATTTTATAGGAATTTTTCTCCTTAAATATTAACTTTTTAGCTCAATAGCTTCCAGGTCATGTGACCTATGGACCCCAAACATTGCAGGATAATAGTCCTATAAGGGATACTGGAGATACACCTCTTATATTTCTATTTCAATGCTTTACATATTTTATATGAATTTATTACTGTAAATATGAACTTTTTAGCTAAATAGCTCCCAGGTCATGTGACTTATTGACCCCAAACATTGCAGGATAATAGTCCTATAAGGGCTACTGGAGATACACCTCTTGTATTTCTATTTCAATGCTTTGCATATTTTATATGAATTTTTCTCCTTAAATATTAGCATTTTAGCTCAATAGCTTCCAGGTCATGTGACCTATTGACCCCTAATAGTGCAGGATGATAGTCCTATATGTGTTGGTTGAGATACACCTCTTATATTTCAATTTCTATGCTTTACATATTTTATATGAATTTTTCTCCTTAAATATTAACTTTTTAGCTCAATAGCTCCCAGTTCATGTGACTTATTGACCCCAAACATTGCAGGATAATAGTCCTATAAGGGCTATTGGAGATACACCTCTTATATTTCAATTTCCATGCTTTACATATTTTATATGAATTTATCTCTTTAAAAATTTGCGTTTCTGCTCAATAGCTTCCAGGTCATGTGACCTATTGACCCCAAATAGTGCATGATGATAGTCCTATATGTGTTGGTTGAGATACACCTCTTATATGTCAATTTCCATGCTTTACATATTTTATATGAATTTATCTCTTTAAAAATGAGCGTTTTTGCTCAATAGCTTCCAGGTCATGTGACCTATTGACCCCAAACATTGCAGGATAATAGTCCTATAAGGGCTATTGGAGATACACCTTTTGTATTTCTATTTCAATGCTTTACATATTTTATATGAATTTATTACTGTAAATATGAGCTTTTTAGCTCAATAGCTTCCAGGTCATGTGACCTATTGACCCCTAATAGTGCAGGATGATAGTCCTATATGTGGTGGTTGAGATACACCTCTTATATTTCAATTTCTATGCTTTACATATTTTATATGAATTTTTCTCCTTAAATATTAACTTTTTAGCTCAATAGCTCCCAGTTCATGTGACTTATTGACCCCAAACATTGCAGGATAATAGTCCTATAAGGGCTATTGGAGATACACCTCTTATATTTCAATTTCCATGCTTTACATATTTTATATGAATTTATCTCTTTAAAAATTTGCGTTTCTGCTCAATAGCTTCCAGGTCATGTGACCTATTGACCCCAAATAGTGCATGATGATAGTCCTATATGTGTTGGTTGAGATACACCTCTTATATGTCAATTTCCATGCTTTACATATTTTATATGAATTTATCTCTTTAAAAATGAGCGTTTTTGCTCAATAGCTTCCAGGTCATGTGACCTATTGACCCCAAACATTGCAGGATAATAGTCCTATAAGGGCTATTGGAGATACACCTCCTATATTTCTATTTCAATGCTTTACATATTTTATATGAATTTATTACTGTAAATATGAGCTTTTTAGCTCAATAGCTTCCAGGTCATGTGACCTATTGACCCCAAATAGTGCAGGATGATAGTCCTATATGTGTTGGTTGAGATACATCTCTTATATGTCAATTTCCATGCTTTATCTCTTTAAAAATGAGTGTTTTTGCTCAATAGCTTCCAGGTCATGTGACTTATTGATCCCCAAACATTGCAGGATAATAGTCTTATAAGGGCTACTGGAGATACACCTCTTGTATTTCTATTTCAATGCTTTGCATATTTTATATGAATTTTTCTCCTTAAATATGAGCTTTTTAGCTCAATAGCTTCCAGGTCATGTGACCTATTGACCCCTAATAGTGCAGGATGATAGTCCTATATGTGTTGGTTGAGATACACCTCTTATATTTCAATTTCTATGCTTTACATATTTTATATGAATTTTTCTCCTTAAATATTAACTTTTTAGCTCAATAGCTCCCAGTTCATGTGACTTATTGACCCCAAACATTGCAGGATAATAGTCCTATAAGGGCTATTGGAGATACACCTCTTATATTTCAATTTCCATGCTTTACATATTTTATATGAATTTATCTCTTTAAAAATTAGCGTTTCTGCTCAATAGCTTCCAGGTCATGTGACCTATTGACCCCAAACATTGCAGGATAATAGTCCTATAAGGGCTACTGGAGATACACCTTTTGTATTTCTATTTCAATGCTTTACATATTTTATATGAATTTTTCTCCTTAAATATTAACTTTTTTAGCTCAATAGCTCCCAGGTCATGTGACCTATTGACCCCAAACATTGCAGGATAATAGTCCTATAAGGGCTATTGGAGATACACCTCCTATATTTCTATTTCAATGCTTTACATATTTTATATGAATTAATTACTGTAAATATGAGCTTTTTAGCTCAATAGCTTCCAGGTCATGTGACCTATTGACCCCAGATAGTGCAGGATGATAGTCCTATATGTGTTGGTTGAGATACATCTCTTATATTTCAATTTCCATGCTTTACATATTTTATATGAATTTATCTCTTTAAAAATTTGCGTTTTTGCTCAATAGCTTCCAGGTCATGTGACCTATTGACCCCAAACATTGCAGGATAATAGTCCTATAAGGGCTACTGGAGATACACCTCTTATATTTCTATTTCAATGCTTTACATATTTTATATGAATTTTTCTCCTTAAATATTAGCATTTTAGCTCAATAGCTCCCAGGTCATGTGACCTATTAACCCCAAACATTGCAGGATAATAGTCCTATAAGGGCTATTGGAGATACACCTTTTGTATTTCTATTTCAATGCTTTACATATTTTATATGAATTTATTACTGTAAATATGAACTTTTTAGCTCAATAGCTTCCAGGTCATGTGACCTATTGACCCCAAACATTGCAGGATAATAGTCCTATAAGGGCTATTGGAGATACACCTCCTATATTTCTATTTCAATGCTTTACATATTTTATATGAATTTATTACTGTAAATATGAGCTTTTTAGCTCAATAGCTTCCAGGTCATGTGACCTATTGACCCCAAATAGTGCAGGATGATAGTCCTATATGTGTTGGTTGAGATACACCTCTTATATGTCAATTTCCATGCTTTATCTCTTTAAAAATGAGCGTTTTTGCTCAATAGCTTCCAGGTCATGTGACTTATTGACCCCAAATAGTGCAGGATAATAGTCCTATAAGGGCTATTGGAGATACACCTCTTGTTTCTCTATTTCAATGCTTTACATATTTTATATGAATTTTTCTCCTTAAATATTAGCATTTTAGCTCAATAGCTCCCAGGTCATGTGACCTATTAACCCCAAACATTGCAGGATAATAGTCCTATAAGGGCTATTGGAGATACACCTTTTGTATTTCTATTTCAATGCTTTACATATTTCATATGAATTTATTACTGTAAATATGAACTTTTTAGCTCAATAGCTTCCAGGTCATGTGACCTATTGACCCCAAACATTGCAGGATAATAGTCCTATAAGGGCTACTGGAGATACACCTCTTATATTTCTATTTCAATGCTTTACATATTTTATATGAATTTGTCTCTTTAAAAATGAGCGTTTTTTGCTCAATTACCGTAATGTCTAACGTATAGGCACATTTGAAATTCAAGTGCGGCTGGCTTGACGGCAGTTAAATAAAACAGAGAATTTGCAGTGGTTTTATTTTCACTTCTATTGTAAAGTACAGATTAAGTTAGTACAAAGTATTTTTTGCGAAAACTGGAAGATATCATGTTAAATCCTAAGATATCATGTTGAATGATGGAAAAGCATTCTGTGAAAGCACCCATTATCCATCCATTTACTACCGCCTGTCCCGTTATCACATTATAATTATCGTAAACAATAGGCTCGTCTTTTCTTTGTGTCTTAACATCTGGACATCTTGCTCAGGGTAAAAAGTCGTTTAGGCTCGGGGGGAAAAAATTTGCAAAATGCAGCTGACGTCCAGGAAGGACAAAGTGAAAGTAAACTTGGGAAATCACAAACATACAAAAAGTCAAGAAAGTAAAAAGGAGACTTACCTGCCATTGCTCAGGTGTGTTTTAGAAGCTGAATGAGTTGTCGTGTTGAGAAAAGTGTTTATCTGTGTGGACAATCTTTGACACTCCTTCCAAGAAGAAGAAAGATCACTTTTTATGTCATGCTTGCATAACATACAGGTGGGCTGTTAGTAACGATCTGTTCAATTAGGATCACAGTAGACACTATTAGGCAGGGGTGTCAAACGTAAGGCCCAGTGTTGAAGTTGGCTGGAGGTGTTGTTTTAGAGCGCTTTTGAAGGAATAGAGATGCACTTACTTTTCCACCTGTTGGGAGTACATTCCACATTGATGTGGCATAGAAAGAGTTTGTTTGTGCTTTGCAGGTGGAAGCCAAGCATGCTTCATCCTTTTTATCAAGTAAATCTTTTTTCCGTGTGACGACGTCTCTTACGTCGGTGTCTCGTCCCGCTTTCTTCCCCAGAAACTAAAGCTGACCTGGAGGATCTGATGGCAGACATCAAGAAACTGGCCAACAAAGTGCGCTCCAAACTAAAGAGTGAGTTCCATTTATTTTTCCCGCTTTTGCTCTAACTGGATTCAAACACGATCGATTTGTAATAAAAATACAAAAAAACAGTAACAAATGACTAGGGATGCACCGAAATGAAAATTTGTGGCCGAAGCCGAATAAAATTTAAACGCTTGGCCAAAAGCCGAATACTGAATAATGAATGAAGTTTTTCACAACTTTTTTATATTGCATAAATAGCCTAGAATAAATATTTAGACATTTTTTTCAAATAAAGTAATTTTTTATTGAATAATGACATATTTTTAATACTCCAGTAGCCTTTGCTTTTCAAAAAAAGCACAAAGTTTTTCATTTATATTAGGCCTTCAAACAAAACATGCATTCCAAAAAAAAAATAAAGTGCATTAAAGTGGATAAACCCACAACAAATGAATTATTGTCCTTTTGGCAAAAGTCTGCTTAGCCACAGTAGATATGCTAATAATGTAAACAGAAGGCTCAAGTAAATCTCAATTAAGTGTGTGCTTGTAACCTCATACACTTATACAGGTAGCCTACACAACAGGCTAATAATGTAAACAGAGGCCCCACTAAATCTCAATAAGTGTGTGCTTGTAACCTCATACACTTATACAGGTACACAACATATCCCAACGTCACTGCACGTTGGTTGATTGCGTCACCGCGTCAAAAAATTGCGTCACACGCCACTATTCGGCCTTGTTCTTAACTCATTCCACCGAAGGCCGAATGTGGCTTTTTTTGCCATATTCGGACGAATATATTCAGTTACCGATTAATCGGTGCATCCCTACAAATGACAGATATTTCACGAATAATCCCAATCCGTCTAAATATACCAAATGTTTGAATATTTGCACGTGGAGATAAAAGCCTCCCAGAGACAAGTTTTGCAGCCTTTTAGTTACATGCTGGTAGCTTTTATTTTGGAGAGTGTCAAATGATTGCAGTAAAGCTATTTGTTTGTTTCTTTCATAAATAATACATAAAACATTGTTAATTCAATAACCAATGAGCCAAGTTAAAAACATTACATTTTATTTGGCTCTGAAAAGAGTCTAAATTAAAAAAAAAAAAAAATGGCAGACTGATAAATGATTAGTGATTAGTGCGAGTATGAAATCAATAATAGATGTTTTTTGGTACAGAAAGCAACACAGGGACACAAATAGACATTAAATCACACGTTTGTTTTTCTTTTCTTTTGAGATAATGATTATGTATTTAATGTTTGTTTAGTTTTTCTTATTTTGACATGATTATTTATGTATTTAATACTTGTTTACTTCTTTGTTTTCTTTTGAGATAATGATTATTTATGTATATATTTGTTTACTTCTTTTCTTTTGAGATAATTATTTATTTAATCTTTGTTTACTTGTTTCTTTTGAGAAAATGATTATGTATTTAATATTTGTTTACTTCCTTTTTTTTCTTTTGAGATAATGATTGTTTTTAGTATTTGTTT
>NC_084628.1:43795345-43797845 GCF_033978795.1 Nerophis ophidion | reverse complement strand
CTGTGTTGAAAATAAAAGAAAAACCTAATAAAAATGTATCACTTTATGAATGGGGCACCCTTTGGATACCAAATATATTTATTGGTATTTTATTTATATTTTCACTGTTATTACTCAAAAAATATAAAGTAATTAAAATCAATGGTGTCCAGCATTATTGATCTTTTAGGGCTTCAATTACTAAATACTGCATATTTCAGTTTTACTCCCAAAAAAATTGGTAGTAGTTTTTGACAGAAAAGCCATAAAACATTTTTTTGCATTACTTTATATCAACATGAAGTTCATATACACCAGGGGTCACCAACGCGGTGCCCGTAAGGACCAGATGAGTCGCCCGCTGGCCTGTTCTAAAAACAGTGAGCTGCCTCTATTTTTTAAATTGTATTTATTTACTAGCAAGCTGGTCTCGCTTTGCTCGACATTTTTAATTCTAAGAGAGACAAAACTCAAATAGAATTTGAAAATCCAAGAAAACATTTTAAAGACTTGGTCTTCACTTGTTTAAATAAATTCATTAATTTTTTTACTTTGCTTCTTATAACTTTCAGAAAGACAATTTTAGAGAAAAAATACAACCTTAAAAATGATTTTAGGAGTTTTTTAAAAATATACCTTTTTACCTTTTTAATTCATTCCTCTTCTTTCCTGACAATTTAAATCAATGTTCAAGTAATGTTTTTTTATTATTGTAAAGAATAATAAATACATTGTAACTTAATTCTTCATTTTAGCTCCTATTTTTTTGACGAAGAATATTTGTGAAATATTTCTTCAAATTTATGATTGAAATTCAAAAAAAATATTCTGGCAAATCTAGAAAATCTGTCAAATCAAATTTAAATCTTATTTCAAAGTCTTTTGAATTTCTTTTAAAATTTTTGTTCTGGAAAATCTAGAAGAAATAATGATTTGTCTTTGTTAGAAATATAGCTTGGTCCAATTTGATATATATTCTAACAAAGTGCAGATTGTATTTTAACCTATTTAAAACATGTCATCAAAATTCTAAAATTAATCTTAATCAGGAAAAATTACTAATGATGTTCCAAAAATAATTTTTTGAATTTTTTCAAAAAGATTCGAATTAGCTAGTTTTTCTCTTCTTTTTTCGGTTGAATTTTGAATTTTAAAGAGTCGAAATTGAAGATAAACTATGTTTCAAAATTGAATTTTCATTTTTTTCCTGTTTTCTCCTGTTTCAAACCTTTCAATTAAGTGTTTTTTCATCATTTATTCTCTACAAAAAACCTTCCGTAAAAGGAAAAAAATGTATGACGGAATGACAGACAGAAATACCCTTTTTTTTTATATGTATAGATTTATTTATTAAAGGTAAATTGAGCAAATTGGCTATTTCTGGCAATTTATTTAAGTGTGTATCAAACTGGTAGCCCTTGGCATTAATCAGTACCCAAGAAGTAGCTCTTGCTTTCAAAAAGGTTGGTGACCCCTGCTATAGAGATTTATTGTAAGCGTTAAATAAAAAATGATAATAATAATAATTTGTCTTATTTTTAATATTTTAATGCAGGGGTCGGGAACCTTTTTGGCTGAGAGAGCCAAGAATCCGAATATTTTAAAATGTATTTCCGTAAGAGCCATATCATATTTTTTTAACACTGAACACCACTAAACGCATGCATTTTTAAGTAAGACCAACATTTCTAGAGTATAATAGGTCTCTTATTCTTTGTAATAACATTGTTATTCTGAAGCTAACTGTGGAGGGGGCGTGGCCTGTGGCCCTGCAGTGAACTGGGGTGTGCCAGGACCGGCCTCTAAATCAGCGACAGGTGTGTAGACGGCCCACCTGGGCCTTGTTACCTAATCACCTGTCACTCTGTTATAAGCTCCCTCCATCAGTGTGTGAATGTGTGTGTGAATGGGTGAATGTGGAAGTAGTTTCAAAGCGTTTTGAGTACCTTGAAGGTAGAAAAGCGCTATACAAGTACAACCCATTTATTTATTTATTTATAAGCAGCAGCCAGGAGGAGGGACGGGGTTGGGGCTGGAGCCAGAG
This sequence comes from Nerophis ophidion, assembly GCF_033978795.1. Taxonomy (NCBI): domain Eukaryota; kingdom Metazoa; phylum Chordata; class Actinopteri; order Syngnathiformes; family Syngnathidae; genus Nerophis; species Nerophis ophidion. The sequence continues at coordinate 43,795,822 of NC_084628.1, read as the reverse complement.
CGCGAGCGAAAACGAAAGAGAAAAATACAATTGCTGGAAAGCAACTGAGAGACTTATTGAAAAATAAAACAATATTGTAACCCTGAAACAGGCTCTCATGTTGGTGCTTGGTGGTCTGACAAACCCCAGGAGGGCAAGCCCCACACTAACCAATAATAAATACATAACTTCTTACCATTAACGCAACTTCTTGAACAGGTGCGGTAGAAACGGATGGATGGATTAAAAATGCATGAGAATGTTTTATATTTTGAACATTATTTTTAACACTGTGATTACAAGTGGAATTATTCATTATTTATCATGTTAAGCAACGTCAGCTCAGATTTATCAGAGAGCCAGATGCAGTCATCAAAAGAGCCACATCTGGCTCTAGATCAGGGGTGCCCATTACGTCGATCGCGAGCTGTCAGTCGATCTCCAGCCAGGCTTTTAAAAAAAATAGAGTGATCATCAATCTTCACCAAGACGTCACTT
>NC_084628.1:43730345-43792845 GCF_033978795.1 Nerophis ophidion | reverse complement strand
TTTTAAGCCTTTTTAAAGCATCCACAGTCTGTGGTGCCCTCAGGTGTTCAGGGAGGAAACACTATGTGAAAAAACAAAAAAATTTTCACATAGCGTGAATATTGTAAGTTTTACAGTATGCATACTGTATGTTTAGTATATGAGGGACATGTTTTCTCCTGTGCAAATGCTTCACATGCAAATGTTTAATTTACTAACCTTTCTGTCATGAAACGCTACATTTTTGCCTGTCACTATTTCTCAGCGTTGTCTCCCTCCTCCACCCAGCCTTTCAACTTCTACTGTTTTCTATCCCTCATCCCCCCCCCCCCCCCACCCCCCACACTGGCACTAAGCCGCCCAGCACACAGCAGCACTCACCAGCTCGTGCAAAAAGGTAATTTCCTTCTTTTTGTCAAGTGCATGCATTAAGAATTGTGACTGCAAAAATCATTTGCTAATGTTGATTCAAAATTATTTGTTTTGTTTTTTTAAATCACTTGTGTGAATGGCAGGTAAAATAAAAAGTGTCAGACTTGCTTGGTAGCTAATCTTGTGACCAGTATGTTCTTATGAAAAGGTTGCGATTTGTTGCGGTGGCAAAATATGTCAACCAGTGTAGGATTAATTAAACCATGTGTGTCCAAACTTTTTCTACGGAGGGAGGGCTGCAAACTGAAAAGTCAAAGCAAGCTGGGGCCGTTTTCATGTTTTTTTATTCCGTAAAAAAATGCTCCAAAAAAAATATATATTTCAATTTAAAGCTATAACTTTGTGTCAACTTTGTGTTATTAGATACCTTTCAAAGTTGTCACCTTGTGTAAATGCTAAATAAAAAGAGAATACAACAAATCCTTTTCAACTTATATTCAATTGAATAGACTTGAATTGGTAAATTTTGTTATTTTTTTGCAAATACTAGCGAATTTGGAGTTTGATACCTGCAACATGTTTCCAAAAAAGCTGGCACAAGTGGCAAAAAAGACTGAGAATGTTGAGGAATGCTCATCAAACACTTATTTGGAATGTCCCGCAGGTGAACAGGCTAATTGGGAACAGGTGGGTGCCATGATGGGCTATAAAAGCAGCTTCCATGAAATGCTCACTCATTCACAAACAAGAACGAGGCGAGGGTCACCACTTTGTCAACAAATGCCTGAGCAAAATGTTTAAGAACAACATTTCTCAACCAGCTATTGCAAGGAATTTAGGGATTTCACCATCTATGCTCTGTAATATCAAAAGGTTCAGAGAATCTGGAGAAATCACTGCACGTAAGTGACAACGCCCGTGACTTTGGATACTTGCCTTAAAAAAATCGACATCAATGTGTAAAGGATATCACCACAAGGAACACTTCAGAAAACCACTGTCAGTAACTACAGTTGGTCGCTACATCTGTAAGTGCAAGTTAAAACTTTAATAATCAAAGCGAAAGCCATTTATCAACAACACCCAGAAACGCTGCTGGCTTTGCTGGGCCCGAGCTCATCTAAGATGGACTGACGCAAAGTGGAAAAGTGTTCTGTGGTCTGACGAGTCCACATTTCAAATTGTTTGTGGAAACTGTGGACGTCGTGTCCTCCAGAACAAAGAGGAAAAGAACCATCCGGACTGTCTAGGCACAAAGTGTAAAAGCCAGCATGTGTGATGGTATGGGGGTGCATTAGTGCCCAAGGCATGGGTAACTTACACATCTGTGAAGGCACCATTAATGCTGAAAGGTACATACAGGTTTTGGAACAACATATGTTGTCATCTAAGCGCCGTCTTTTTCATGGACGCCCCTGCTTATTTCAGCAAGACAATGCCAAGCCACGTGTTAAAACAGCGTGTCTTCATAGTAAAAGAGTGCGGGTACTAGACTGGCCTGCCTGTAGTCCAGACATAGAAAATGTGTGAGTGCTACAATATGAGGCAGGAACAACTTAAGCTGTACATCAAGCAAGAATGGGAAAGAATTCCACTTCAAAAATGTGTCTCCTCAGTTCCCAAACCTGCACTGAGTGTTGTTAAAAGGAAAGGCCATGTGACACACTGGTAAAAATGCCCCTGTGACAACTTTTTTGCAATGTGTTGCTAAGGTAATGAAAATTAAGTTTCTCAGTCGGAACATGAAATAGATAGATAGTACTTTATTGATTCCTTCGGGGGAGTTCCCTCAGGAGAATTAAAATTCCAGCAGCAGTGTACAGAGTTGAGATATAACTTAAAAGTAAATAATAAATAATGGAGCTGGTCAAAGTGGCTGGGGAGACAGAAGTCTGGGCTTCTCTGCTTAGGCTGCGGCCCCCGCGACTTCGGATAAGTGGAAGAAAATGGATGGATGGACAGGTAATAAAATATCTTGTCTTTGCCGTCTATTCAATTGAATATAAATTGAAAAGGATTAGCAAATCATTGTGTTTTTTTTCAATTTACCATTTCCATCAAGCAATGTTTATTTATATAGCCCTAAATCACAATCGTCTCAAAGGACTGCACAAAGCACAACGACATTCTCAGTAGAGCTCACATAAGGGCAAGGAAAAACTCACACCCAATGGGATGTCGGTGCCAGTGACAATGATGACTATGAGAAACCTTGGAGAGGACCGCATATGTGGGCAACCCCGCAGGGGACTGAAAGCAATGAATGTCGAGCAGGTCTAACATAATAATGTCAAGGTCCAGTCCATAGTGGATCTAACATAATAGTGTGAGAGTCCAGTCCATAGTGGATCTAACATAATAGTGTGAGTCCAGTCCATAGTGGATCTAACATAATAGTGTGAGAGTCCCGTCCATAGTGGATCTAACATAATAGTGTGAGAGTCCAGTCCATAGTGGATCTAACATAATAGTGAGAGTCCAGTCCATAGTGGATCTAACATAATAGTGTTAGAGTCCCGTCCATAGTGGATCTAACATAATAGTGTGAGTCCAGTCCATAGTGGATCTAACATAATAGTGTGAGAGTCCCGTCCATAGTGGATCTAACATAATAGTGTGAGAGTCCAGTCCATAGTGGATCTAACATAATAGTGAGAGTCCAGTCCATAGTGGATCTAACATAATAGTGTGAGAGTCCAGTCCATAGTGGATCTAACATAATAGTGTGAGAGTCCAGTCCATAGTGGATCTAACATAGTGTGAGAGTCCAGTCCATAGTGGATCTAACATAATAGTGAGAGTCCAGTCCATAGTGGATCTAACATAATAGTGTGAGAGTCCAGTCCATAGTGGATCTAACATAATAGTGTGACAGTCCAGTCCATAGTGGATCTAACATAATAGTGTGAGAGTCCCGTCCATAGTGGATCTAACATAATAGTGTGAGAGTCCCGTCCATAGTGGATCTAACATAATAGTGTGAGTCCAGTCCATAGTGGATCTAACATAATAGTGTGAGAGTCCCGTCCATTGTGGATCTAACATAATAGTGTGAGAGTCCAGTCCATAGTGGATCTAACATAATAGTGAGAGTCCAGTCCATAGTGGATCTAACATAATAGTGAGAGTCCAGTCCATAGTGGATCTAACATAATAGTGTGAGAGTCCAGTCCATAGTGGATCTAACATAATAGTGTGAGAGTCCCGTCCATAGTGGATCTAACATAATAGTGTGAGAGTCCAGTCCATAGTGGATCTAACATAATAGTGAGAGTCCAGTCCATAGTGGATCTAACATAATAGTGTGAGAGTCCAGTCCATAGTGGATCTAACATAATAGTGTGAGAGTCCAGTCCATAGTGGATCTGACATAATAGTGTGAGTCCAGTACATAGTGGATCTAACATAATAGTGAGAGTCCAGTCCATAGTGGATCTAACATAATAGTGAGAGTCCAGTCCATAGTGGATCTAACATAATAGTGTGAGAGTCCAGTCCATAGTGGATCTAACATAATAGTGTGAGAGTCCAGTCCATAGTGGATCTAACATAATAGTGAGAGTCCAGTCCATAGTGGATCTAACGTAATAGTGTGAGAGTCCAGTCCATAGTGGATCTAACATAATAGTGAGAGTCCAGTCCATAGTGGATCTAACATAATAGTGTGAGTCCAGTCCATAGTGGATCCAACATAATAGTGTGAGAGTCCAGTCCATAGTGGATCTAACATAATAGTGTGAGTCCAGTCCATAGTGGATCTAACATAATAGTGAGAGTCCAGTCCATAGTGGATCTAACATAATAGTGTGAGAGTCCAGTCCATAGTGGATCTAACATAATAGTGTGAGAGTCCAGTCCATAGTGGATCTGACATAATAGTGTGAGTCCAGTACATAGTGGATCTAACATAATAGTGAGAGTCCAGTCCATAGTGGATCTAACATAATAGTGAGAGTCCAGTCCATAGTGGATCTAACATAATAGTGTGAGAGTCCAGTCCATAGTGGATCTAACATAATAGTGTGAGAGTCCAGTCCATAGTGGATCTAACATAATAGTGAGAGTCCAGTCCATAGTGGATCTAACGTAATAGTGTGAGAGTCCAGTCCATAGTGGATCTAACATAATAGTGAGAGTCCAGTCCATAGTGGATCTAACATAATAGTGTGAGTCCAGTCCATAGTGGATCCAACATAATAGTGTGAGAGTCCAGTCCATAGTGGATCTAACATAATAGTGTGAGTCCAGTCCATAGTGGATCTAACATAATAGTGAGAGTCCAGTCCATAGTGGATCTAACATAATAGTGTGAGAGTCCAGTCCATAGTGGATCTAACATAATAGTGTGAGAGTCCAGTCCATAGTGGATCTAACATAATAGTGAGAGTCCAGTCCATAGTGGATCTAACATAATAGTGTGAGAGTCCAGTCCATAGTGGATCTAACATAATAGTGTGAGAGTCCAGTCCATAGTGGATCTAACATAATAGTGAGAGTCCAGTCCATAGTGGATCTAACATAATAGTGTGGGAGTCCAGTCCATAGTGGATCTAACATAATAATGTCAAGGTCCAGTCCATAGTGGATCTAACATAATAGTGAGAGTCCAGTCCATAGTGGATCTAACATAATAGTGAGAGTCCAGTCCATAGTGGATCTAACATAATAGTGAGAATCCAGTCCATAGTGGATCTAACATAATAGTGTGAGTCCAGTCCATAGTGGATCTAACATAATAGTGAGAGTCCAGTCCATAGTGTATCTAACATAACAATGTCAAGGTCCAGTCCATAGTGGATCTAACATAATAGTGAGAGTCCAGTCCATAGTGGATCTAACATAATAGTGAGAGTCCAGTCCATAGTGGATCTAACATAATAGTGAGAGTCCAGTCCATAGTGGATCTAACATAATAGTGAGAGTCCAGTCCATAGTGGATCTAACATAATAGTGAGAGTCCATCCCATAGTGGATCTAACATAATAGTGAGAGTCCAGTCCATAGTGGATCTAACATAATAGTGAGAGTCCAGTCCATAGTGGATCTAACATAATAGTGTGAGAGTCCAGTCCATAATGGATCTAACACAATAGTGAGAGTCCAGTCCATAGTGGATCTAACATAATAGTGAGAGTCCAGTCCATAGTGGATCTAACATAATAGTGTGAGAGTCCAGTCCATAGTGGATCTAACATAATAGTGTGAGAGTCCAGTTCATAGTGGATCTAACATAATAGTGTGAGAGTCCAGTCCATAGTGGATCTAACATAATAGTGGGAGAGTCCAGTCCATAGTGGATCTAACATAATAGTGAGAGTCCAGTCCATAGTGGATCTAACATAATAATGTCAAGGTCCAGTCCATAGTGGATCTAACATAATAGTGAGAGTCCAGTCCATAGTGGATCTAACATAATAGTGAGAGTTCAGTCCATAGTGGATCTAACATAATAGTGAGAGTCCAGTCCATAGTGGATCTAACATAATAATGTCAAGGTCCAGTCCATAGTGGATCTAACATAATAGTGAGAGTCCAGTCCATAGTGGATCTAACATAATAGTGAGAGTCCAGTCCATAGTGGATCTAACATAATAGTGAGAGTCCAGTCCATAGTGGAATATAACATAATAGTGAGAGTCCAGTCCATAGTGGATCTAACATAATAGTGTGAGAGTCCAGTCCATAGTGGATCTAACATAATAGTGAGAGTCCAGTCCATAGTGGATCTAACATAATAATGTCAAGGTCCAGTCCATAGTGGATCTAACATAATAGTGAGAGTCCAGTCCATAGTGGAATATAACATAATAGTGAGAGTCCAGTCCATAGTGGATCTAACATAATAATGTCAAGGTCCAGTCCATAGTGGATCTAACATAATAGTGAGAGTCCAGTCCATAGTGGATCTAACATAATAGTGAGAGTTCAGTCCATAGTGGATCTAACATAATAGTGAGAGTCCAGTCCATAGTGGATCTAACATAATAATGTCAAGGTCCAGTCCATAGTGGATCTAACATAATAGTGAGAGTCCAGTCCATAGTGGATCTAACATAATAGTGAGAGTCCAGTCCATAGTGGATCTAACATAATAGTGAGAGTCCAGTCCATAGTGGAATATAACATAATAGTGAGAGTCCAGTCCATAGTGGATCTAACATAATAGTGTGAGAGTCCAGTCCATAGTGGATCTAACATAATAGTGAGAGTCCAGTCCATAGTGGATCTAACATAATAATGTCAAGGTCCAGTCCATAGTGGATCTAACATAATAGTGAGAGTCCAGTCCATAGTGGATCTAACATAATAGTGAGAGTCCAGTCCATAGTGGATCTAACATAATAATGTCAAGGTCCAGTCCATAGTGGATCTAACATAATAGTGTGAGTCCAGTCCATAATGGATCTAACATAATAGTGAGGGTCCAGTCCATAGTGGATCTAACATAATAGAGAGAGTCCAGTCCATAGTGGATCTAACATAATAATGTCAAGGTCCAGTCCATAGTGGATCTAACATAATAGTGAGAGTCCAGTCCATAGTGGATCTAACATGATATTGTGAGAGTCCAGTCCATAGTAGATCTAACATAATAGTGTGAGTCCAGTCCATAGTGGATCTAACATAATAGTGTGAGTCCAGTCCATAGTGGATCTAACATAATAGTGAGAGTCCAGTCCATAGTGGATCCAACATAATAATGTCAAGGTCCAGTCCATAGTGGATCTAACATAATAGTGAGAGTCCAGTCCATAGTGGATCTAACATAATAGTGTGAGAGTCCAGTCCATAGTGGATCTAACATAATAGTGTGAGAGTCCAGTCCGTAGTGGATCTAACATAATAGTGTAAGAGTCCAGTCCATAGTGGATCTAACATAATAGTGTGAGAGTCCAGTCCATAGTGGATCTAACATAATAGTGAGAGTCCAGTCCATAGTGGATCTAACATAATAGTGAGAGTCCAGTCCATAGTGGATCTAAAATAATAGTGTGAGAGTCCAGTCCATAGTGGATCTAACATAATAGTGTGAGAGTCCAGTCCATAGTGGATCTAACATAATAGTGTGAGTCCAGTCCATAGTGGATCTAACATAATAGTGAGAGTCCAGTCCATAGTGGATCTAACATAATAGTGAGAGTCCAGTCCATAGTGGATCTAACATATTAGTGTGAGAGTCCAGTCCATAGTGGATCTAACATAATAGTGAGAGTCCAGTCCATAGTGGATCTAACATAATAGTGTGAGAGTCCAGTCCATAGTGGATCTAACACAATAGTGAGAGTCCAGTCCATAGTGGATCTAACATAATAGTGAGAGTCCAGTCCATAGTGGATCTAACATAATAGTGTGAGAGTCCAGTCCATAGTGGATCTAACATAATAGTGAGAGTCCATTCCATAGTGGATCTAACATAATAGTGTGAGAGTCCTGTCCATAGTGGATCTAACATAATAGTGTGAGAGTCCAGTCCATAGTGGATCTAACGTAATAATGTGAGAGTCCAGTCCATAGTGGATCTAACATAATAGTGTGAGAGTCCAGTCCATAGTGGATCTAACGTAATAGTGTGAGAGTCCAGTCCATAGTGGATCTAACATAATAGTGTGAGAGTCCAGTCCATAGGGGATCTAACATAATAGTGTGAGAGTCCAGTCCATAGTGGATCTAACGTAATAGTGTGAGAGTCCAGTCCATAGCGGATCTAACATAATAGTGTGAGAGTCCAGTCCATAGTGGATCTAACATAATAGTGTGAGAGTCCAGTCCATAGTGGATCTAACGTAATAGTGTGAGAGTCCAGTCCATAGTGGATCTAACATAATAGTGTGAGAGTCCAGTCCATAGTGGATCTAACATAATAGTGTGAGAGTCCAGTCCATAGTGGATCTAACATAATAGTGTGAGAGTCCAGTCCATAGTGGATCTAACATAATAGTGTGAGAGTCCAGTCCATAGTGGATCTAACATAATAGTGTAAGAGTCCAGTCCATAGTGGATCTAACATAATAGTGTGAGAGTCCAGTCCATAGTGGATCTAACATAATAGTGTGAGAGTCCAGTCCATAGTGGATCTAACATAATAGTGAGAGTCCAATCCATAGTGGATCTAACATAATAGTGAGAGTCCAGTCCATAGTGGATCTAACATAATAGTGAGAGTCCAGTCCATAGTGGATCTAACATAATAGTGTGAGAGTCCAGTCCATAGTGGATCTAACGTAATAATGTGAGAGTCCAGTCCATAGTGGATCTAACATAATAGTGTGAGAGTCCAGTCCATAGTGGATCTAACATAATAGTGTGAGAGTCCAGTCCATAGTGGATCTAACATAATAGTGAGAGTCCAGTCCATAGTGGATCTAACATAATAGTGAGAGTCCAGTCCATAGTGGATCTAACATAATAGTGAGAGTCCAGTCCATAGTGGATCTAACATAATAGTGTGAGAGTCCAGTCCATAGTGGATCTAACATAATAGTGTGAGTCCAGTCCATAGTGGATCTAACATAATAGTGTGAGAGTCCAGTCCATAGTGGATCTAACATAATAGTGAGAGTCCAGTCCATAGTGGATCTAACATAATAGTGTGAGAGTCCAGTCCATAGTGGATCTAACATAATAGTGAGAGTCCAATCCATAGTGGATCTAACATAATAGTGAGAGTCCAGTCCATAGTGGATCTAACATAATAGTGAGAGTCCAGTCCATAGTGGATCTAACATAATAGTGTGAGAGTCCAGTCCATAGTGGATCTAACGTAATAATGTGAGAGTCCAGTCCATAGTGGATCTAACATAATAGTGTGAGAGTCCAGTCCATAGTGGATCTAACATAATAGTGTGAGAGTCCAGTCCATAGTGGATCTAACATAATAGTGTGAGAGTCCAGTCCATAGTGGATCTAACATAATAGTGTGAGTCCAGTCCATAGTGGATCTAACATAATAGTGAGAGTCCAGTCCATAGTGGATCTAACATAATAGTGAGAGTCCAGTCCATAGTGGATATAACATAATAGTGTGAGAGTCCAGTCCATAGTGGATCTAACATAATAGTGTGAGAGTCCAGTCCATAGTGGATCTAACATAATAGTGTGAGAGTCCAGTCCATAGTGGATCTAACATAATAGTGTGAGAGTCCAGTCCATAGTGGATCTAACATAATAGTGTGAGAGTCCAGTCCATAGTGGATCTAACATAATAGTGTGAGTCCAGTCCATAGTGGATCCAACATAATAGTGAGAGTCCAGTCCATAGTGGATCTAACATAATAGTGTGAGAGTCCAGTCCATAGTGGATCTAACACAATAGTGAGAGTCCAGTCCATAGTGGATCTAACATAATAGTGAGAGTCCAGTCCATAGTGGATCTAACATAATAGTGTGAGAGTCCAGTCCATAGTGGATCTAACATAATAGTGTGAGAGTCCAGTTCATAGTGGATCTAACATAATAGTGTGAGAGTCCAGTCCATAGTGGATCTAACATAATAGTGGGAGAGTCCAGTCCATAGTGGATCTAACATAATAGTGAGAGTCCAGTCCATAGTGGATCTAACATAATAATGTCAAGGTCCAGTCCATAGTGGATCTAACATAATAGTGAGAGTCCAGTCCATAGTGGATCTAACATAATAGTGAGAGTTCAGTCCATAGTGGATCTAACATAATAGTGAGAGTCCAGTCCATAGTGGATCTAACATAATAATGTCAAGGTCCAGTCCATAGTGGATCTAACATAATAGTGAGAGTCCAGTCCATAGTGGATCTAACATAATAGTGAGAGTCCAGTCCATAGTGGATCTAACATAATAGTGTGAGTCCAGTCCATAGTGGATCTAACATAATAGTGTGAGTCCAGTCCATAGTGGATCTAACATAATAGTGAGAGTCCAGTCCATAGTGGATCTAACATAATAATGTCAAGGTCCAGTCCATAGTGGATCTAACATAATAGTGAGAGTCCAGTCCATAGTGGATCTAACATAATAGTGTGAGAGTCCAGTCCATAGTTGATCTAACATAATAGTGTGAGTCCAGTCCATAGTGGATCTAACATAATAGTGAGAGTCCAGTCCATAGTGGATCTAACATAATAGTGAGAGTCCAGTCCATAGTGGATCTAACATAATAGTGTGAGAGTCCAGTCCATAGTGGATCTAACATAATAGTGAGAGTCCAGTCCATAGTGGATCTAACATAATAGTGTGAGAGTCCAGTCCATAGTGGATCTAACACAATAGTGAGAGTCCAGTCCATAGTGGATCTAACATAATAGTGAGAGTCCAGTCCATAGTGGATCTAACATAATAGTGTGAGAGTCCAGTCCATAGTGGATCTAACATAATAGTGAGAGTCCAGTCCATAGTGGATCTAACATTATAGTGTGAGAGTCCTGTCCATAGTGGATCTAACATAATAGTGTGAGAGTCCAGTCCATAGTGGATCTAACGTAATAATGTGAGAGTCCAGTCCATAGTGGATCTAACATAATAGTGTGAGAGTCCAGTCCATAGTGGATCTAACGTAATAGTGTGAGAGTCCAGTCCATAGTGGATCTAACATAATAGTGTGAGAGTCCAGTCCATAGTGGATCTAACATAATAGTGTGAGAGTCCAGTCCATAGTGGATCTAACGTAATAGTGTGAGAGTCCAGTCCATAGTGGATCTAACGTAATAATGTGAGAGTCCAGTCCATAGTGGATCTAACATAATAGTGTGAGAGTCCAGTCCATAGTGGATCTAACGTAATAGTGTGAGAGTCCAGTCCATAGTGGATCTAACATAATATTGTGAGAGTCCAGTCCATAGTGGATCTAACGTAATAATGTGAGAGTCCAGTCCATAGTGGATCTAACATAATAGTGTGAGAGTCCAGTCCATAGTGGATCTAACATAATAGTGTGAGAGTCCAGTCCATAGTGGATCTAACATAATAGTGTGAGAGTCCAGTCCATAGTGGATCTAACATAATAGTGAGAGTCCAGTCCATAGTGGATCTAACATAATAGTGAGAGTCCAGTCCATAGTGGATCTAAAATAATAGTGTGAGAGTCCAGTCCATAGTGGATCTAACATAATAGTGTGAGAGTCCAGTCCATAGTTGATCTAACATAATAGTGTGAGTCCAGTCCATAGTGGATCTAACATAATAGTGAGAGTCCAGTCCATAGTGGATCTAACATAATAGTGAGAGTCCAGTCCATAGTGGATCTAACATAATAGTGAGAGTCCAGTCCATAGTGGATCCAACATAATAGTGAGAGTCCAGTCCATAGTGGATCTAACATAATAGTGTGAGAGTCCAGTCCATAGTGGATCTAACACAATAGTGAGAGTCCAGTCCATAGTGGATCTAACATAATAGTGAGAGTCCAGTCCATAGTGGATCTAACATAATAGTGTGAGAGTCCAGTCCATAGTGGATCTAACATAATAGTGAGAGTCCAGTCCATAGTGGATCTAACATAATAGTGTGAGAGTCCTGTCCATAGTGGATCTAACATAATAGTGTGAGAGTCCAGTCCATAGTGGATCTAACGTAATAATGTGAGAGTCCAGTCCATAGTGGATCTAACATAATAGTGTGAGAGTCCAGTCCATAGTGGATCTAACGTAATAGTGTGAGAGTCCAGTCCATAGTGGATCTAACATAATAGTGTGAGAGTCCAGTCCATAGTGGATCTAACATAATAGTGTGAGAGTCCAGTCCATAGTGGATCTAACGTAATAGTGTGAGAGTCCAGTCCATAGTGGATCTAACATAATAGTGTGAGAGTCCAGTCCATAGTGGATCTAACATAATAGTGTGAGAGTCCAGTCCATAGTGGATCTAACATAATAGTGTGAGAGTCCAGTCCATAGTGGATCTAACATAATAGTGTGAGAGTCCAGTCCATAGTGGATCTAACATAATAGTGTGAGAGTCCAGTCCATAGTGGATCTAACATAATAGTGTAAGAGTCCAGTCCATAGTGGATCTAACATAATAGTGTGAGAGTCCAGTCCATAGTGGATCTAACATAATAGTGAGAGTCCAGTCCATAGTGGATCTAACATAATAGTGAGAGTCCAGTCCATAGTGGATCTAACATAATAGTGAGAGTCCAGTCCATAGTGGATCTAACATAATAGTGTGAGAGTCCAGTCCATAGTGGATCTAACATAATAGTGTGAGTCCAGTCCATAGTGGATCTAACATAATAGTGTGAGAGTCCAGTCCATAGTGGATCTAACATAATAGTGAGAGTCCAGTCCATAGTGGATCTAACATAATAGTGTGAGAGTCCAGTCCATAGTGGATCTAACATAATAGTGAGAGTCCAATCCATAGTGGATCTAACATAATAGTGAGAGTCCAGTCCATAGTGGATCTAACATAATAGTGAGAGTCCAGTCCATAGTGGATCTAACATAATAGTGTGAGAGTCCAGTCCATAGTGGATCTAACGTAATAATGTGAGAGTCCAGTCCATAGTGGATCTAACATAATAGTGTGAGAGTCCAGTCCATAGTGGATCTAACATAATAGTGTGAGAGTCCAGTCCATAGTGGATCTAACATAATAGTGTGAGAGTCCAGTCCATAGTGGATCTAACATAATAGTGTGAGAGTCCAGTCCATAGTGGATCTAACATAATAGTGTGAGTCCAGTCCATAGTGGATCTAACATAATAGTGAGAGTCCAGTCCATAGTGGATCTAACATAATAGTGAGAGTCCAGTCCATAGTGGATATAACATAATAGTGTGAGAGTCCAGTCCATAGTGGATCTAACATAATAGTGTGAGAGTCCAGTCCATAGTGGATCTAACATAATAGTGTGAGAGTCCAGTCCATAGTGGATCTAACATAATAGTGTGAGAGTCCAGTCCATAGTGGATCTAACATAATAGTGTGAGAGTCCAGTCCATAGTGGATCTAACATAATAGTGTGAGTCCAGTCCATAGTGGATCTAACATAATAGTGAGAGTCCAGTCCATAGTGGAATATAACATAATAGTGTGAGAGTCCAGTCCATAGTGGATCTAACATAATAGTGTGAGAGTCCAGTCCATAGTGGATCTAACATAATAGTGTGAGAGTCCAGTCCATAGTGGATCTAACATAATAGTGAGAGTCCAGTCCATAGTGGATCTAACATAATAATGTCAAGGTCCAGTCCATAGTGGATCTAACATAATAGTGAGAGTCCAGTCCATAGTGGATCTAACATAATAGTGAGAGTCCAGTCCATAGTGGATCTAACATAATAATGTCAAGGTCCAGTCCATAGTGGATCTAACATAATAGTGTGAGTCCAGTCCATAGTGGATCTAACATAATAGTGAGGGTCCAGTCCATAGTGGATCTAACATAATAGAGAGAGTCCAGTCCATAGTGGATCTAACATAATAATGTCAAGGTCCAGTCCATAGTGGATCTAACATAATAGTGAGAGTCCAGTCCATAGTGGATCTAACATGATATTGTGAGAGTCCAGTCCATAGTAGATCTAACATGATAGTGTGAGAGTCCAGTCCACAGTGGATCTAACATAATAATGAGAGTCCAGTCCATAGTGGATCTAACATAATAGTGTGGGAGTCCAGTCCATGATGGATTTAACATAACGGTGAGAATCCAGTCCAAAGTGGATCCAATATAGTAGCGAGAGTCCAGTCCATAGTGGATCTAACATAATAGTGAGAGTCCAGTCCATAGTGGATCTAACATAATAGTGAGAGTCCATCCCATAGTGGATCTAACGTAATAGTGTGAGAGTCCAGTCCATAGTGGATCTAACATAATAGTGTGAGAGTCCAGTCCATAGTGGATCTAACATAATAGTGTGAGAGTCCAGTCCATAGTGGATCTAACATAATAGTGTGAGAGTCCAGTCCATAGTGGATCTAACATAATAGTGTGAGAGTCCAGTCCATAGTGGATCTAACATAATAGTGTGAGAGTCCAGTCCATAGTGGATCTAACATAATAGTGTAAGAGTCCAGTCCATAGTGGATCTAACATAATAGTGTGAGAGTCCAGTCCATAGTGGATCTAACATAATAGTGAGAGTCCAGTCCATAGTGGATCTAACATAATAGTGAGAGTCCAGTCCATAGTGGATCTAACATAATAGTGAGAGTCCAGTCCATAGTGGATCTAACATAATAGTGTGAGAGTCCAGTCCATAGTGGATCTAACATAATAGTGTGAGTCCAGTCCATAGTGGATCTAACATAATAGTGTGAGAGTCCAGTCCATAGTGGATCTAACATAATAGTGAGAGTCCAGTCCATAGTGGATCTAACATAATAGTGTGAGAGTCCAGTCCATAGTGGATCTAACATAATAGTGAGAGTCCAATCCATAGTGGATCTAACATAATAGTGAGAGTCCAGTCCATAGTGGATCTAACATAATAGTGAGAGTCCAGTCCATAGTGGATCTAACATAATAGTGTGAGAGTCCAGTCCATAGTGGATCTAACGTAATAATGTGAGAGTCCAGTCCATAGTGGATCTAACATAATAGTGTGAGAGTCCAGTCCATAGTGGATCTAACATAATAGTGTGAGAGTCCAGTCCATAGTGGATCTAACATAATAGTGTGAGAGTCCAGTCCATAGTGGATCTAACATAATAGTGTGAGAGTCCAGTCCATAGTGGATCTAACATAATAGTGTGAGTCCAGTCCATAGTGGATCTAACATAATAGTGAGAGTCCAGTCCATAGTGGATCTAACATAATAGTGAGAGTCCAGTCCATAGTGGATATAACATAATAGTGTGAGAGTCCAGTCCATAGTGGATCTAACATAATAGTGTGAGAGTCCAGTCCATAGTGGATCTAACATAATAGTGTGAGAGTCCAGTCCATAGTGGATCTAACATAATAGTGTGAGAGTCCAGTCCATAGTGGATCTAACATAATAGTGTGAGAGTCCAGTCCATAGTGGATCTAACATAATAGTGTGAGTCCAGTCCATAGTGGATCTAACATAATAGTGAGAGTCCAGTCCATAGTGGAATATAACATAATAGTGTGAGAGTCCAGTCCATAGTGGATCTAACATAATAGTGTGAGAGTCCAGTCCATAGTGGATCTAACATAATAGTGTGAGAGTCCAGTCCATAGTGGATCTAACATAATAGTGAGAGTCCAGTCCATAGTGGATCTAACATAATAATGTCAAGGTCCAGTCCATAGTGGATCTAACATAATAGTGAGAGTCCAGTCCATAGTGGATCTAACATAATAGTGAGAGTCCAGTCCATAGTGGATCTAACATAATAATGTCAAGGTCCAGTCCATAGTGGATCTAACATAATAGTGTGAGTCCAGTCCATAGTGGATCTAACATAATAGTGAGGGTCCAGTCCATAGTGGATCTAACATAATAGAGAGAGTCCAGTCCATAGTGGATCTAACATAATAATGTCAAGGTCCAGTCCATAGTGGATCTAACATAATAGTGAGAGTCCAGTCCATAGTGGATCTAACATGATATTGTGAGAGTCCAGTCCATAGTAGATCTAACATGATAGTGTGAGAGTCCAGTCCACAGTGGATCTAACATAATAATGAGAGTCCAGTCCATAGTGGATCTAACATAATAGTGTGGGAGTCCAGTCCATGATGGATTTAACATAACGGTGAGAATCCAGTCCAAAGTGGATCCAATATAGTAGCGAGAGTCCAGTCCATAGTGGATCTAACATAATAGTGAGAGTCCAGTCCATAGTGGATCTAACATAATAGTGAGAGTCCATCCCATAGTGGATCTAACATAATAGTGAGAGTCCAGTCCATAGTGGATCTAACATAATAGTGAGAGTCCAGTCCATAGTGGATCTAACATAATAGTGTGAGAGTCCAGTCCATAATGGATCTAACACAATAGTGAGAGTCCAGTCCATAGTGGATCTAACATAATAGTGAGAGTCCAGTCCATAGTGGATCTAACATAATAGTGTGAGAGTCCAGTCCATAGTGGATCTAACATAATAGTGTGAGAGTCCAGTTCATAGTGGATCTAACATAATAGTGTGAGAGTCCAGTCCATAGTGGATCTAACATAATAGTGGGAGAGTCCAGTCCATAGTGGATCTAACATAATAGTGAGAGTCCAGTCCATAGTGGATCTAACATAATAATGTCAAGGTCCAGTCCATAGTGGATCTAACATAATAGTGAGAGTCCAGTCCATAGTGGATCTAACATAATAGTGAGAGTTCAGTCCATAGTGGATCTAACATAATAGTGAGAGTCCAGTCCATAGTGGATCTAACATAATAATGTCAAGGTCCAGTCCATAGTGGATCTAACATAATAGTGAGAGTCCAGTCCATAGTGGATCTAACATAATAGTGCGAGTCCAGTCCATAGTGGATCTAACATAATAGTGTGAGTCCAGTCCATAGTGGATCTAACATAATAGTGTGAGTCCAGTCCATAGTGGATCTAACATAATAGTGAGAGTCCAGTCCATAGTGGATCTAACATAATAATGTCAAGGTCCAGTCCATAGTGGATCTAACATAATAGTGAGAGTCCAGTCCATAGTGGATCTAACATAATAGTGTGAGAGTCCAGTCCATAGTTGATCTAACATAATAGTGTGAGTCCAGTCCATAGTGGATCTAACATAATAGTGAGAGTCCAGTCCATAGTGGATCTAACATAATAGTGAGAGTCCAGTCCATAGTGGATCTAACATAATAGTGTGAGAGTCCAGTCCATAGTGGATCCAACATAATAGTGAGAGTCCAGTCCATAGTGGATCTAACATAATAGTGTGAGAGTCCAGTCCATAGTGGATCTAACACAATAGTGAGAGTCCAGTCCATAGTGGATCTAACATAATAGTGAGAGTCCAGTCCATAGTGGATCTAACATAATAGTGTGAGAGTCCAGTCCATAGTGGATCTAACATAATAGTGAGAGTCCAGTCCATAGTGGATCTAACATTATAGTGTGAGAATCCTGTCCATAGTGGATCTAACATAATAGTGTGAGAGTCCAGTCCATAGTGGATCTAACGTAATAATGTGAGAGTCCAGTGCATAGTGGATCTAACATAATAGTGTGAGAGTCCAGTCCATAGTGGATCTAACGTAATAGTGTGAGAGTCCAGTCCATAGTGGATCTAACATAATAGTGTGAGAGTCCAGTCCATAGTGGATCTAACATAATAGTGTGAGAGTCCAGTCCATAGTGGATCTAACGTAATAGTGTGAGAGTCCAGTCCATAGTGGATCTAACGTAATAATGTGAGAGTCCAGTCCATAGTGGATCTAACATAATAGTGTGAGAGTCCAGTCCATAGTGGATCTAACGTAATAGTGGGAGAGTCCAGTCCATAGTGGATCTAACATAATAGTGTGAGAGTCCAGTCCATAGTGGATCTAACGTAATAATGTGAGAGTCCAGTCCATAGTGGATCTAACATAATAGTGTGAGAGTCCAGTCCATAGTGGATCTAACATAATAGTGTGAGAGTCCAGTCCATAGTGGATCTAACATAATAGTGTAAGAGTCCAGTCCATAGTGGATCTAACATAATAGTGTGAGAGTCCAGTCCATAGTGGATCTAACATAATAGTGAGAGTCCAGTCCATAGTGGATCTAACATAATAGTGAGAGTCCAGTCCATAGTGGATCTAAAATAATAGTGTGAGAGTCCAGTCCATAGTGGATCTAACATAATAGTGTGAGAGTCCAGTCCATAATTGATCTAACATAATAGTGTGAGTCCAGTCCATAGTGGATCTAACATAATAGTGAGAGTCCAGTCCATAGTGGATCTAACATAATAGTGAGAGTCCAGTCCATAGTGGATCTAACATATTAGTGTGAGAGTCCAGTCCATAGTGGATCTAACATAATAGTGAGAGTCCAGTCCATAGTGGATCTAACATAATAGTGTGAGAGTCCAGTCCATAGTGGATCTAACACAATAGTGAGAGTCCAGTCCATAGTGGATCTAACATAATAGTGAGAGTCCAGTCCATAGTGGATCTAACATAATAGTGTGAGAGTCCAGTCCATAGTGGATCTAACATAATAGTGAGAGTCCAGTCCATAGTGGATCTAACATAATAGTGTGAGAGCCCTGTCCATAGTGGATCTAACATAATAGTGTGAGAGTCCAGTCCATAGTGGATCTAACGTAATAATGTGAGAGTCCAGTCCATAGTGGATCTAACATAATAGTGTGAGAGTCCAGTCCATAGTGGATCTAACGTAATAATGTGAGAGTCCAGTCCATAGTGGATCTAACATAATAGTGTGAGAGTCCAGTCCATAGTGGATCTAACATAATAGTGTGAGAGTCCAGTCCATAGTGGATCTAACGTAATAGTGTGAGAGTCCAGTCCATAGTGGATCTAACATAATAGTGTGAGAGTCCAGTCCATAGTGGATCTAACATAATAGTGTGAGAGTCCAGTCCATAGTGGATCTAACGTAATAGTGTGAGAGTCCAGTCCATAGTGGATCTAACATAATAGTGTGAGAGTCCAGTCCATAGTGGATCTAACATAATAGTGTGAGAGTCCAGTCCATAGTGGATCTAACATAATAGTGTGAGAGTCCAGTCCATAGTGGATCTAACATAATAGTGTGAGAGTCCAGTCCATAGTGGATCTAACATAATAGTGTAAGAGTCCAGTCCATAGTGGATCTAACATAATAGTGTGAGAGTCCAGTCCATAGTGGATCTAACATAATAGTGAGAGTCCAGTCCATAGTGGATCTAACATAATAGTGAGAGTCCAGTCCATAGTGGATCTAACATAATAGTGAGAGTCCAGTCCATAGTGGATCTAACATAATAGTGTGAGAGTCCAGTCCATAGTGGATCTAACATAATAGTGTGAGTCCAGTCCATAGTGGATCTAACATAATAGTGTGAGAGTCCAGTCCATAGTGGATCTAACATAATAGTGAGAGTCCAGTCCATAGTGGATCTAACATAATAGTGTGAGAGTCCAGTCCATAGTGGATCTAACATAATAGTGAGAGTCCAATCCATAGTGGATCTAACATAATAGTGAGAGTCCAGTCCATAGTGGATCTAACATAATAGTGAGAGTCCAGTCCATAGTGGATCTAACATAATAGTGTGAGAGTCCAGTCCATAGTGGATCTAACGTAATAATGTGAGAGTCCAGTCCATAGTGGATCTAACATAATAGTGTGAGAGTCCAGTCCATAGTGGATCTAACATAATAGTGTGAGAGTCCAGTCCATAGTGGATCTAACATAATAGTGTGAGAGTCCAGTCCATAGTGGATCTAACATAATAGTGTGAGAGTCCAGTCCATAGTGGATCTAACATAATAGTGTGAGTCCAGTCCATAGTGGATCTAACATAATAGTGAGAGTCCAGTCCATAGTGGATCTAACATAATAGTGAGAGTCCAGTCCATAGTGGATATAACATAATGTGTGAGAGTCCAGTCCATAGTGGATCTAACATAATAGTGTGAGAGTCCAGTCCATAGTGGATCTAACATAATAGTGTGAGAGTCCAGTCCATAGTGGATCTAACATAATAGTGTGAGAGTCCAGTCCATAGTGGATCTAACATAATAGTGTGAGAGTCCAGTCCATAGTGGATCTAACATAATAGTGTGAGTCCAGTCCATAGTGGATCCAACATAATAGTGAGAGTCCAGTCCATAGTGGATCTAACATAATAGTGTGAGAGTCCAGTCCATAGTGGATCTAACACAATAGTGAGAGTCCAGTCCATAGTGGATCTAACATAATAGTGAGAGTCCAGTCCATAGTGGATCTAACATAATAGTGTGAGAGTCCAGTCCATAGTGGATCTAACATAATAGTGTGAGAGTCCAGTTCATAGTGGATCTAACATAATAGTGTGAGAGTCCAGTCCATAGTGGATCTAACATAATAGTGGGAGAGTCCAGTCCATAGTGGATCTAACATAATAGTGAGAGTCCAGTCCATAGTGGATCTAACATAATAATGTCAAGGTCCAGTCCATAGTGGATCTAACATAATAGTGAGAGTCCAGTCCATAGTGGATCTAACATAATAGTGAGAGTTCAGTCCATAGTGGATCTAACATAATAGTGAGAGTCCAGTCCATAGTGGATCTAACATAATAATGTCAAGGTCCAGTCCATAGTGGATCTAACATAATAGTGAGAGTCCAGTCCATAGTGGATCTAACATAATAGTGAGAGTCCAGTCCATAGTGGATCTAACATAATAGTGTGAGTCCAGTCCATAGTGGATCTAACATAATAGTGTGAGTCCAGTCCATAGTGGATCTAACATAATAGTGAGAGTCCAGTCCATAGTGGATCTAACATAATAATGTCAAGGTCCAGTCCATAGTGGATCTAACATAATAGTGAGAGTCCAGTCCATAGTGGATCTAACATAATAGTGTGAGAGTCCAGTCCATAGTTGATCTAACATAATAGTGTGAGTCCAGTCCATAGTGGATCTAACATAATAGTGAGAGTCCAGTCCATAGTGGATCTAACATAATAGTGAGAGTCCAGTCCATAGTGGATCTAACATAATAGTGTGAGAGTCCAGTCCATAGTGGATCTAACATAATAGTGAGAGTCCAGTCCATAGTGGATCCAACATAATAGTGTGAGAGTCCAGTCCATAGTGGATCTAACACAATAGTGAGAGTCCAGTCCATAGTGGATCTAACATAATAGTGAGAGTCCAGTCCATAGTGGATCTAACATAATAGTGTGAGAGTCCAGTCCATAGTGGATCTAACATAATAGTGAGAGTCCAGTCCATGGTGGATCTAACATTATAGTGTGAGAGTCCTGTCCATAGTGGATCTAACATAATAGTGTGAGAGTCCAGTCCATAGTGGATCTAACGTAATAATGTGAGAGTCCAGTCCATAGTGGATCTAACATAATAGTGTGAGAGTCCAGTCCATAGTGGATCTAACGTAATAGTGTGAGAGTCCAGTCCATAGTGGATCTAACATAATAGTGTGAGAGTCCAGTCCATAGTGGATCTAACATAATAGTGTGAGAGTCCAGTCCATAGTGGATCTAACGTAATAGTGTGAGAGTCCAGTCCATAGTGGATCTAACGTAATAATGTGAGAGTCCAGTCCATAGTGGATCTAACATAATAGTGAGAGTCCAGTCCATAGTGGATCTAACATAATAGTGTGAGAGTCCTGTCCATAGTGGATCTAACATAATAGTGTGAGAGTCCAGTCCATAGTGGATCTAACGTAATAATGTGAGAGTCCAGTCCATAGTGGATCTAACATAATAGTGTGAGAGTCCAGTCCATAGTGGATCTAACGTAATAATGTGAGAGTCCAGTCCATAGTGGATCTAACGTAATAATGTGAGAGTCCAGTCCATAGTGGATCTAACATAATAGTGTGAGAGTCCAGTCCATAGTGGATCTAACGTAATAGTGTGAGAGTCCAGTCCATAGTGGATCTAACATAATAGTGTGAGAGTCCAGTCCATAGTGGATCTAACATAATAGTGTGAGAGTCCAGTCCATAGTGGATCTAACGTAATAGTGTGAGAGTCCAGTCCATAGTGGATCTAACGTAATAATGTGAGAGTCCAGTCCATAGTGGATCTAACATAATAGTGTGAGAGTCCAGTCCATAGTGGATCTAACGTAATAGTGTGAGAGTCCAGTCCATAGTGGATCTAACATAATATTGTGAGAGTCCAGTCCATAGTGGATCTAACGTAATAATGTGAGAGTCCAGTCCATAGTGGATCTAACATAATAGTGTGAGAGTCCAGTCCATAGTGGATCTAACATAATAGTGTGAGAGTCCAGTCCATAGTGGATCTAACATAATAGTGTAAGAGTCCAGTCCATAGTGGATCTAACATAATAGTGTGAGAGTCCAGTCCATAGTGGATCTAACATAATAGTGAGAGTCCAGTCCATAGTGGATCTAACATAATAGTGAGAGTCCAGTCCATAGTGGATCTAAAATAATAGTGTGAGAGTCCAGTCCATAGTGGATCTAACATAATAGTGTGAGAGTCCAGTCCATAGTTGATCTAACATAATAGTGTGAGGCCAGTCCATAGTGGATCTAACATAATAGTGAGAGTCCAGTCCATAGTGGATCTAACATAATAGTGAGAGTCCAGTCCATAGTGGATCTAACATATTAGTGTGAGAGTCCAGTCCATAGTGGATCCAACATAATAGTGAGAGTCCAGTCCATAGTGGATCTAACATAATAGTGTGAGAGTCCAGTCCATAGTGGATCTAACACAATAGTGAGAGTCCAGTCCATAGTGGATCTAACATAATAGTGAGAGTCCAGTCCATAGTGGATCTAACATAATAGTGTGAGAGTCCAGTCCATAGTGGATCTAACATAATAGTGAGAGTCCAGTCCATAGTGGATCTAACATAATAGTGTGAGAGTCCTGTCCATAGTGGATCTAACATAATAGTGTGAGAGTCCAGTCCATAGTGGATCTAACGTAATAATGTGAGAGTCCAGTCTATAGTGGATCTAACATAATAGTGTGAGAGTCCAGTCCATAGTGGATCTAACGTAATAGTGTGAGAGTCCAGTCCATAGTGGATCTAACATAATAGTGTGAGAGTCCAGTCCATAGTGGATCTAACATAATAGTGTGAGAGTCCAGTCCATAGTGGATCTAACGTAATAGTGTGAGAGTCCAGTCCATAGTGGATCTAACGTAATAGTGTGAGAGTCCAGTCCATAGTGGATCTAACATAATAGTGTGAGAGTCCAGTCCATAGTGGATCTAACATAATAGTGTGAGAGTCCAGTCCATAGTGGATCTAACATAATAGTGTAAGAGTCCAGTCCATAGTGGATCTAACATAATAGTGTGAGAGTCCAGTCCATAGTGGATCTAACGTAATAGTGTGAGAGTCCAGTCCATAGTGGATCTAACATAATAGTGTGAGAGTCCAGTCCATAGTGGATCTAACATAATAGTGTGAGAGTCCAGTCCATAGTGGATCTAACATAATAGTGTGAGAGTCCAGTCCATAGTGGATCTAACATAATAGTGTAAGAGTCCAGTCCATAGTGGATCTAACATAATAGTGTGAGAGTCCAGTCCATAGTGGATCTAACATAATAGTGAGAGTCCAGTCCATAGTGGATCTAACATAATAGTGAGAGTCCAGTCCATAGTGGATCTAACATAATAGTGAGAGTCCAGTCCATAGTGGATCTAACATAATAGTGTGAGAGTCCAGTCCATAGTGGATCTAACATAATAGTGTGAGTCCAGTCCATAGTGGATCTAACATAATAGTGTGAGAGTCCAGTCCATAGTGGATCTAACATAATAGTGAGAGTCCAGTCCATAGTGGATCTAACATAATAGTGTGAGAGTCCAGTCCATAGTGGATCTAACATAATAGTGAGAGTCCAATCCATAGTGGATCTAACATAATAGTGAGAGTCCAGTCCATAGTGGATCTAACATAATAGTGAGAGTCCAGTCCATAGTGGATCTAACATAATAGTGTGAGAGTCCAGTCCATAGTGGATCTAACGTAATAATGTGAGAGTCCAGTCCATAGTGGATCTAACATAATAGTGTGAGAGTCCAGTCCATAGTGGATCTAACATAATAGTGTGAGAGTCCAGTCCATAGTGGATCTAACATAATAGTGTGAGAGTCCAGTCCATAGTGGATCTAACATAATAGTGTGAGAGTCCAGTCCATAGTGGATCTAACATAATAGTGTGAGTCCAGTCCATAGTGGATCTAACATAATAGTGAGAGTCCAGTCCATAGTGGATCTAACATAATAGTGAGAGTCCAGTCCATAGTGGATATAACATAATAGTGTGAGAGTCCAGTCCATAGTGGATCTAACATAATAGTGTGAGAGTCCAGTCCATAGTTGATCTAACATAATAGTGTGAGAGTCCAGTCCATAGTGGATCTAACATAATAGTGTGAGAGTCCAGTCCATAGTGGATCTAACATAATAGTGTGAGTCCAGTCCATAGTGGATCTAACATAATAGTGAGAGTCCAGTCCATAGTGGAATATAACATACTAGTGAGAGTCCAGTCCATAGTGGATCTAACATAATAGTGTGAGAGTCCAGTCCATAGTGGATCTAACATAATAGTGTGAGAGTCCAGTCCCTAGTGGATCTAACATAATAGTGAGAGTCCAGTCCATAGTGGATCTAACATAATAATGTCAAGGTCCAGTCCATAGTGGATCTAACATAATAGTGAGAGTCCAGTCCATAGTGGATCTAACATAATAGTGAGAGTCCAGTCCATAGTGGATCTAACATGATAATGTCAAGGTCCAGTCCATAGTGGATCTAACATAATAGTGTGAGTCCAGTCCATAGTGGATCTAACATAATAGTGAGGGTCCAGTCCATAGTGGATCTAACATAATAGAGAGAGTCCAGTCCATAGTGGATCTAACATAATAATGTCAAGGTCCAGTCCATAGTGGATCTAACATAATAGTGAGAGTCCAGTCCATAGTGGATCTAACATGATATTGTGAGAGTCCAGTCCATAGTAGATCTAACATAATAGTGTGAGTCCAGTCCATAGTGGATCTAACATAATAGTGTGAGAGTCCAGTCCATAGTGGATCTAACACAATAGTGAGAGTCCAGTCCATAGTGGATCTAACATAATAGTGAGAGTCCAGTCCATAGTGGATCTAACATAATAGTGTGAGAGTCCAGTCCATAGTGGATCTAACATAATAGTGAGAGTCCAGTCCATAGTGGATCTAACATAATAGTGTGAGAGTCCTGTCCATAGTGGATCTAACATAATAGTGTGAGAGTCCAGTCCATAGTGGATCTAACGTAATAATGTGAGAGTCCAGTCCATAGTGGATCTAACATAATAGTGTGAGAGTCCAGTCCATAGTGGATCTAACGTAATAGTGTGAGAGTCCAGTCCATAGTGGATCTAACATAATAGTGTGAGAGTCCAGTCCATAGTGGATCTAACATAATAGTGTGAGAGTCCAGTCCATAGTGGATCTAACGTAATAGTGTGAGAGTCCAGTCCATAGTGGATCTAACATAATAGTGTGAGAGTCCAGTCCATAGTGGATCTAACATAATAGTGTAAGAGTCCAGTCCATAGTGGATCTAACATAATAGTGTGAGAGTCCAGTCCATAGTGGATCTAACGTAATAGTGTGAGAGTCCAGTCCATAGTGGATCTAACATAATAGTGTGAGAGTCCAGTCCATAGTGGATCTAACATAATAGTGTGAGAGTCCAGTCCATAGTGGATCTAACATAATAGTGTGAGAGTCCAGTCCATAGTGGATCTAACATAATAGTGTAAGAGTCCAGTCCATAGTGGATCTAACATAATAGTGTGAGAGTCCAGTCCATAGTGGATCTAACATAATAGTGAGAGTCCAGTCCATAGTGGATCTAACATAATAGTGAGAGTCCAGTCCATAGTGGATCTAACATAATAGTGAGAGTCCAGTCCATAGTGGATCTAACATAATAGTGTGAGAGTCCAGTCCATAGTGGATCTAACATAATAGTGTGAGTCCAGTCCATAGTGGATCTAACATAATAGTGTGAGAGTCCAGTCCATAGTGGATCTAACATAATAGTGAGAGTCCAGTCCATAGTGGATCTAACATAATAGTGTGAGAGTCCAGTCCATAGTGGATCTAACATAATAGTGAGAGTCCAATCCATAGTGGATCTAACATAATAGTGAGAGTCCAGTCCATAGTGGATCTAACATAATAGTGAGAGTCCAGTCCATAGTGGATCTAACATAATAGTGTGAGAGTCCAGTCCATAGTGGATCTAACGTAATAGTGTGAGAGTCCAGTCCATAGTGGATCTAACATAATAGTGTGAGAGTCCAGTCCATAGTGGATCTAACATAATAGTGTGAGAGTCCAGTCCATAGTGGATCTAACATAATAGTGTGAGAGTCCAGTCCATAGTGGATCTAACATAATAGTGTGAGAGTCCAGTCCATAGTGGATCTAACATAATAGTGTGAGTCCAGTCCATAGTGGATCTAACATAATAGTGAGAGTCCAGTCCATAGTGGATCTAACATAATAGTGAGAGTCCAGTCCATAGTGGATATAACATAATAGTGTGAGAGTCCAGTCCATAGTGGATCTAACATAATAGTGTGAGAGTCCAGTCCATAGTTGATCTAACATAATAGTGTGAGAGTCCAGTCCATAGTGGATCTAACATAATAGTGTGAGAGTCCAGTCCATAGTGGATCTAACATAATAGTGTGAGTCCAGTCCATAGTGGATCTAACATAATAGTGAGAGTCCAGTCCATAGTGGAATATAACATAATAGTGAGAGTCCAGTCCATAGTGGATCTAACATAATAGTGTGAGAGTCCAGTCCATAGTGGATCTAACATAATAGTGTGAGAGTCCAGTCCATAGTGGATCTAACATAATAGTGAGAGTCCAGTCCATAGTGGATCTAACATAATAATGTCAAGGTCCAGTCCATAGTGGATCTAACATAATAGTGAGAGTCCAGTCCATAGTGGATCTAACATAATAGTGAGAGTCCAGTCCATAGTGGATCTAACATAATAATGTCAAGGTCCAGTCCATAGTGGATCTAACATAATAGTGTGAGTCCAGTCCATAGTGGATCTAACATAATAGTGAGGGTCCAGTCCATAGTGGATCCAACATAATAGAGAGAGTCCAGTCCATAGTGGATCTAACATAATAATGTCAAGGTCCAGTCCATAGTGGATCTAACATAATAGTGAGAGTCCAGTCCATAGTGGATCTAACATGATATTGTGAGAGTCCAGTCCATAGTAGATCTAACATAATAGTGTGAGTCCAGTCCATAGTGGATCTAACATAATAGTGTGAGTCCAGTCCATAGTGGATCTAACATAATAGTGAGAGTCCAGTCCATAGTGGATCTAACATAATAATGTCAAGGTCCAGTCCATAGTGGATCTAACATAATAGTGAGAGTCCAGTCCATAGTGGATCTAACATAATAGTGTGAGAGTCCAGTCCATAGTGGATCTAACATAATAGTGTGAGAGTCCAGTCCATAGTGGATCTAACATAATAGTGTAAGAGTCCAGTCCATAGTGGATCTAACATAATAGTGTGAGAGTCCAGTCCATAGTGGATCTAACATAATAGTGAGAGTCCAGTCCATAGTGGATCTAACATAATAGTGAGAGTCCAGTCCATAGTGGATCTAAAATAATAGTGTGAGAGTCCAGTCCATAGTGGAGCTAACATAATAGTGTAAGAGTCCAGTCCATAGTGGATCTAACATAATAGTGTGAGTCCAGTCCATAGTGGATCTAACATAATAGTGAGAGTCCAGTCCATAGTGGATCTAACATAATAGTGAGAGTCCAGTCCATAGTGGATCTAACATATTAGTGTGAGAGTCCAGTCCATAGTGGATCTAACATAATAGTGAGAGTCCAGTCCATAGTGGATCTAACATAATAGTGTGAGAGTCCAGTCCATAGTGGATCTAACACAATAGTGAGAGTCCAGTCCATAGTGGATCTAACATAATAGTGAGAGTCCAGTCCATAGTGGATCTAACATAATAGTGTGAGAGTCCAGTCCATAGTGGATCTAACATAATAGTGAGAGTCCAGTCCATAGTGGATCTAACATAATAGTGTGAGAGTCCTGTCCATAGTGGATCTAACGTAATAATGTGAGAGTCCAGTCCATAGTGGATCTAACATAATAGTGTGAGAGTCCAGTCCATAGTGGATCTAACATAATAGTGTGAGAGTCCAGTCCATAGTGGATCTAACATAATAGTGTAAGAGTCCAGTCCATAGTGGATCTAACATAATAGTGTGAGAGTCCAGTCCATAGTGGATCTAACATAATAGTGAGAGTCCAGTCCATAGTGGATCTAACATAATAGTGAGAGTCCAGTCCATAGTGGATCTAAAATAATAGTGTGAGAGTCCAGTCCATAGTGGATCTAACATAATAGTGTGAGAGTCCAGTCCATAGTTGATCTAACATAATAGTGTGAGTCCAGTCCATAGTGGATCTAACATAATAGTGAGAGTCCAGTCCATAGTGGATCTAACATAATAGTGAGAGTCCAGTCCATAGTGGATCTAACATATTAGTGTGAGAGTCCAGTCCATAGTGGATCCAACATAATAGTGAGAGTCCAGTCCATAGTGGATCTAACATAATAGTGTGAGAGTCCAGTCCATAGTGGATCTAACACAATAGTGAGAGTCCAGTCCATAGTGGATCTAACACAATAGTGAGAGTCCAGTCCATAGTGGATCTAACATAATAGTGTGAGAGTCCAGTCCATAGTGGATCTAACATAATAGTGAGAGTCCAGTCCATAGTGGATCTAACATAATAGTGTGAGAGTCCTGTCCATAGTGGATCTAACATAATAGTGTGAGAGTCCAGTCCATAGTGGATCTAACGTAATAATGTGAGAGTCCAGTCCATAGTGGATCTAACATAATAGTGTGAGAGTCCAGTCCATAGTGGATCTAACGTAATAGTGTGAGAGTCCAGTCCATAGTGGATCTAACATAATAGTGTGAGAGTCCAGTCCATAGTGGATCTAACATAATAGTGTGAGAGTCCAGTCCATAGTGGATCTAACGTAATAGTGTGAGAGTCCAGTCCATAGTGGATCTAACATAATAGTGTGAGAGTCCAGTCCATAGTGGATCTAACATAATAGTGTGAGAGTCCAGTCCATAGTGGATCTAACGTAATAGTGTGAGAGTCCAGTCCATAGTGGATCTAACATAATAGTGTGAGAGTCCAGTCCATAGTGGATCTAACATAATAGTGTGAGAGTCCAGTCCATAGTGGATCTAACATAATAGTGTGAGAGTCCAGTCCATAGTGGATCTAACATAATAGTGTGAGTCCAGTCCATAGTGGATCTAACATAATAGTGTGAGAGTCCAGTCCATAGTGGATCTAACATAATAGTGAGAGTCCAGTCCATAGTGGATCTAACATAATAGTGTGAGAGTCCAGTCCATAGTGGATCTAACATAATAGTGAGAGTCCAATCCATAGTGGATCTAACATAATAGTGAGAGTCCAGTCCATAGTGGATCTAACATAATAGTGAGAGTCCAGTCCATAGTGGATCTAACATAATAGTGTGAGAGTCCAGTCCATAGTGGATCTAACGTAATAATGTGAGAGTCCAGTCCATAGTGGATCTAACATAATAGTGTGAGAGTCCAGTCCATAGTGGATCTAACATAATAGTGTGAGAGTCCAGTCCATAGTGGATCTAACATAATAGTGTGAGAGTCCAGTCCATAGTGGATCTAACATAATAGTGTGAGAGTCCAGTCCATAGTGGATCTAACATAATAGTGCGAGTCCAGTCCATAGTGGATCTAACATAATAGTGAGAGTCCAGTCCATAGTGGATCTAACATAATAGTGAGAGTCCAGTCCATAGTGGATCTAACATAATAGTGTGAGAGTCCAGTCCATAGTGGATCTAACATAATAGTGTGAGAGTCCAGTCCATAGTGGATCTAACATAATAGTGTGAGAGTCCAGTCCATAGTGGATCTAACATAATAGTTTGAGAGTCCAGTCCATAGTGGATCTAACATAATAGTGTGAGAGTCCAGTCCATAGTGGATCTAACATAATAGTGTGAGTCCAGTCCATAGTGGATCTAACATAATAGTGAGAGTCCAGTCCATAGTGGAATATAACATAATAGTGAGAGTCCAGTCCATAGTGGATCTAACATAATAGTGTGAGAGTCCAGTCCATAGTGGATCTAACATAATAGTGTGAGAGTCCAGTCCATAGTGGATCTAACATAATAGTGAGAGTCCAGTCCATAGTGGATCTAACATAATAATGTCAAGGTCCAGTCCATAGTGGATCTAACATAATAGTGAGAGTCCAGTCCATAGTGGATCTAACATAATAGTGAGAGTCCAGTCCATAGTGGATCTAACATAATAATGTCAAGGTCCAGTCCATAGTGGATCTAACATAATAGTGTGAGTCCAGTCCATAGTGGATCTAACATAATAGTGAGGGTCCAGTCCATAGTGGATCTAACATAATAGAGAGAGTCCAGTCCATAGTGGATCTAACATAATAATGTCAAGGTCCAGTCCATAGTGGATCTAACATAATAGTGAGAGTCCAGTCCATAGTGGATCTAACATGATATTGTGAGAGTCCAGTCCATAGTAGATCTAACATAATAGTGTGAGTCCAGTCCATAGTGGATCTAACATAATAGTGTGAGTCCAGTCCATAGTGGATCTAACATAATAGTGAGAGTCCAGTCCATAGTGGATCTAACATAATAATGTCAAGGTCCAGTCCATAGTGGATCTAACATAATAGTGAGAGTCCAGTCCATAGTGGATCTAACATAATAGTGTGAGAGTCCAGTCCATAGTGGATCTAACATAATAGTGTGAGAGTCCAGTCCATAGTGGATCTAACATAATAGTGTAAGAGTCCAGTCCATAGTGGATCTAACATAATAGTGTGAGAGTCCAGTCCATAGTGGATCTAACATAATAGTGAGAGTCCAGTCCATAGTGGATCTAACATAATAGTGAGAGTCCAGTCCATAGTGGATCTAAAATAATAGTGTGAGAGTCCAGTCCATAGTGGATCTAACATAATAGTGTGAGAGTCCAGTCCATAGTGGATCTAACATAATAGTGTGAGTCCAGTCCATAGTGGATCTAACATAATAGTGAGAGTCCAGTCCATAGTGGATCTAACATAATAGTGAGAGTCCAGTCCATAGTGGATCTAACATATTAGTGTGAGAGTCCAGTCCATAGTGGATCTAACATAATAGTGAGAGTCCAGTCCATAGTGGATCTAACATAATAGTGTGAGAGTCCAGTCCATAGTGGATCTAACACAATAGTGAGAGTCCAGTCCATAGTGGATCTAACATAATAGTGAGAGTCCAGTCCATAGTGGATCTAACATAATAGTGTGAGAGTCCAGTCCATAGTGGATCTAACATAATAGTGAGAGTCCAGTCCATAGTGGATCTAACATAATAGTGTGAGAGTCCTGTCCATAGTGGATCTAACATAATAGTGTTAGAGTCCAGTCCATAGTGGATCTAACGTAATAATGTGAGAGTCCAGTCCATAGTGGATCTAACGTAATAGTGTGAGAGTCCAGTCCATAGTGGATCTAACATAATAGTGTGAGAGTCCAGTCCATAGTGGATCTAACATAATAGTGTGAGAGTCCAGTCCATAGTGGATCTAACGTAATAGTGTGAGAGTCCAGTCCATAGTGGATCTAACATAATAGTGTGAGAGTCCAGTCCATAGTGGATCTAACATAATAGTGTGAGAGTCCAGTCCATAGTGGATCTAACGTAATAGTGTGAGAGTCCAGTCCATAGTGGATCTAACATAATAGTGTGAGAGTCCAGTCCATAGTGGATCTAACATAATAGTGTGAGAGTCCAGTCCATAGTGGATCTAACGTAATAGTGTGAGAGTCCAGTCCATAGTGGATCTAACATAATAGTGTGAGAGTCCAGTCCATAGTGGATCTAACATAATAGTGTGAGAGTCCAGTCCATAGTGGATCTAACATAATAGTGTGAGTCCAGTCCATAGTGGATCTAACATAATAGTGAGAGTCCAGTCCATAGTGGATCTAACATAATAGTGAGAGTCCAGTCCATAGTGGATCTAACATAATAGTGTGAGAGTCCAGTCCATAGTGGATCTAACATAATAGTGTGAGAGTCCAGTCCATAGTGGATCTAACATAATAGTGTGAGTCCAGTCCATAGTGGATCTAACATAATAGTGAGAGTCCAGTCCATAGTGGATCTAACATAATAGTGAGAGTCCAGTCCATAGTGGATATAACATAATAGTGTGAGAGTCCAGTCCATAGTGGATCTAACATAATAGTGTGAGAGTCCAGTCCATAGTGGATCTAACATAATAGTGTGAGAGTCCAGTCCATAGTGGATCTAACATAATAGTGTGAGAGTCCAGTTCATAGTGGATCTAACATAATAGTGTGAGAGTCCAGTCCATAGTGGATCTAACATAATAGTGTGAGTCCAGTCCATAGTGGATCCAACATAATAGTGAGAGTCCAGTCCATAGTGGATCTAACATAATAGTGTGAGAGTCCAGTCCATAGTGGATCTAACACAATAGTGAGAGTCCAGTCCATAGTGGATCTAACATAATAGTGAGAGTCCAGTCCATAGTGGATCTAACATAATAGTGTGAGAGTCCAGTCCATAGTGGATCTAACATAATAGTGTGAGAGTCCAGTTCATAGTGGATCTAACATAATAGTGTGAGAGTCCAGTCCATAGTGGATCTAACATAATAGTGGGAGAGTCCAGTCCATAGTGGATCTAACATAATAGTGAGAGTCCAGTCCATAGTGGATCTAACATAATAATGTCAAGGTCCAGTCCATAGTGGATCTAACATAATAGTGAGAGTCCAGTCCATAGTGGATCTAACATAATAGTGAGAGTTCAGTCCATAGTGGATCTAACATAATAGTGAGAGTCCAGTCCATAGTGGATCTAACATAATAATGTCAAGGTCCAGTCCATAGTGGATCTAACATAATAGTGAGAGTCCAGTCCATAGTGGATCTAACATAATAGTGAGAGTCCAGTCCATAGTGGATCTAACATAATAGTGTGAGTCCAGTCCATAGTGGATCTAACATAATAGTGTGAGTCCAGTCCATAGTGGATCTAACATAATAGTGAGAGTCCAGTCCATAGTGGATCTAACATAATAATGTCAAGGTCCAGTCCATAGTGGATCTAACATAATAGTGAGAGTCCAGTCCATAGTGGATCTAACATAATAGTGTGAGAGTCCAGTCCATAGTGGATCTAACATAATAGTGTGAGAGTCCAGTCCATAGTTGATCTAACATAATAGTGTGAGTCCAGTCCATAGTGGATCTAACATAATAGTGAGAGTCCAGTCCATAGTGGATCTAACATAATAGTGAGAGTCCAGTCCATAGTGGATCTAACATATTAGTGTGAGAGTCCAGTCCATAGTGGATCCAACATAATAGTGAGAGTCCAGTCCATAGTGGATCTAACATAATAGTGTGAGAGTCCAGTCCATAGTGGATCTAACACAATAGTGAGAGTCCAGTCCATAGTGGATCTAACATAATAGTGAGAGTCCAGTCCATAGTGGATCTAACATAATAGTGTGAGAGTCCAGTCCATAGTGGATCTAACATAATAGTGAGAGTCCAGTCCATAGTGGATCTAACATAATAGTGTGAGAGTCCTGTCCATAGTGGATCTAACATAATAGTGTGAGAGTCCAGTCCATAGTGGATCTAACGTAATAATGTGAGAGTCCAGTCCATAGTGGATCTAACATAATAGTGTGAGAGTCCAGTCCATAGTGGATCTAACGTAATAGTGTGAGAGTCCAGTCCATAGTGGATCTAACATAATAGTGTGAGAGTCCAGTCCATAGTGGATCTAACATAATAGTGTGAGAGTCCAGTCCATAGTGGATCTAATGTAATAGTGTGAGAGTCCAGTCCATAGTGGATCTAACATAATAGTGTGAGAGTCCAGTCCATAGTGGATCTAACATAATAGTGTGAGAGTCCAGTCCATAGTGGATCTAACGTAATAGTGTGAGAGTCCAGTCCATAGTGGATCTAACATAATAGTGTGAGAGTCCAGTCCATAGTGGATCTAACATAATAGTGTGAGAGTCCAGTCCATAGTGGATCTAACATAATAGTGTGAGAGTCCAGTCCATAGTGGATCTAACATAATAGTGTGAGAGTCCAGTCCATAGTGGATCTAACATAATAGTGTAAGAGTCCAGTCCATAGTGGATCTAACATAATAGTGTGAGAGTCCAGTCCATAGTGGATCTAACATAATAGTGAGAGTCCAGTCCATAGTGGATCTAACATAATAGTGAGAGTCCAGTCCATAGTGGATCTAACATAATAGTGAGAGTCCAGTCCATAGTGGATCTAACATAATAGTGTGAGAGTCCAGTCCATAGTGGATCTAACATAATAGTGTGAGTCCAGTCCATAGTGGATCTAACATAATAGTGTGAGAGTCCAGTCCATAGTGGATCTAACATAATAGTGAGAGTCCAGTCCATAGTGGATCTAACATAATAGTGTGAGAGTCCAGTCCATAGTGGATCTAACATAATAGTGAGAGTCCAATCCATAGTGGATCTAACATAATAGTGAGAGTCCAGTCCATAGTGGATCTAACATAATAGTGAGAGTCCAGTCCATAGTGGATCTAACATAATAGTGTGAGAGTCCAGTCCATAGTGGATCTAACGTAATAATGTGAGAGTCCAGTCCATAGTGGATCTAACATAATAGTGTGAGAGTCCAGTCCATAGTGGATCTAACATAATAGTGTGAGAGTCCAGTCCATAGTGGATCTAACGTAATAGTGTGAGAGTCCAGTCCATAGTGGATCTAACATAATAGTGTGAGAGTCCAGTCCATAGTGGATCTAACATAATAGTGTGAGAGTCCAGTCCATAGTGGATCTAACATAATAGTGTGAGAGTCCAGTCCATAGTGGATCTAACATAATAGTGTGAGTCCAGTCCATAGTGGATCTAACATAATAGTGTGAGAGTCCAGTCCATAGTGGATCTAACATAATAGTGAGAGTCCAGTCCATAGTGGATCTAACATAATAGTGTGAGAGTCCAGTCCATAGTGGATCTAACATAATAGTGAGAGTCCAATCCATAGTGGATCTAACATAATAGTGAGAGTCCAGTCCATAGTGGATCTAACATAATAGTGAGAGTCCAGTCCATAGTGGATCTAACATAATAGTGTGAGAGTCCAGTCCATAGTGGATCTAACGTAATAATGTGAGAGTCCAGTCCATAGTGGATCTAACATAATAGTGTGAGAGTCCAGTCCATAGTGGATCTAACATAATAGTGTGAGAGTCATGTCCATAGTGGATCTAACATAATAGTGTGAGAGTCCAGTCCATAGTGGATCTAACATAATAGTGTGAGTCCAGTCCATAGTGGATCTAACATAATAGTGAGAGTCCAGTCCATAGTGGATCTAACATAATAGTGAGAGTCCAGTCCATAGTGGATCTAACATAATAGTGTGAGAGTCCAGTCCATAGTGGATCTAACATAATAGTGTGAGAGTCCAGTCCATAGTGGATCTAACATAATAGTGTGAGAGTCCAGTCCATAGTGGATCTAACATAATAGTGTGAGAGTCCAGTCCATAGTGGATCTAACATAATAGTGTGAGAGTCCAGTCCATAGTGGATCTAACATAATAGTGTGAGTCCAGTCCATAGTGGATCTAACATAATAGTGAGAGTCCAGTCCATAGTGGAATATAACATAATAGTGAGAGTCCAGTCCATAGTGGATCTAACATAATAGTGTGAGAGTCCAGTCCATAGTGGATCTAACATAATAGTGTGAGAGTCCAGTCCATAGTGGATCTAACATAATAGTGAGAGTCCAGTCCATAGTGGATCTAACATAATAATGTCAAGGTCCAGTCCATAGTGGATCTAACATAATAGTGAGAGTCCAGTCCATAGTGGATCTAACATAATAGTGAGAGTCCAGTCCATAGTGGATCTAACATAATAATGTCAAGGTCCAGTCCATAGTGGATCTAACATAATAGTGTGAGTCCAGTCCATAGTGGATCCAACATAATAGTGAGGGTCCAGTCCATAGTGGATCTAACATAATAGAGAGAGTCCAGTCCATAGTGGATCTAACATAATAATGTCAAGGTCCAGTCCATAGTGGATCTAACATAATAGTGAGAGTCCAGTCCATAGTGGATCTAACATGATATTGTGAGAGTCCAGTTCATAGTAGATCTAACATAATAGTGTGAGTCCAGTCCATAGTGGATCTAACATAATAGTGTGAGTCCAGTCCATAGTGGATCTAACATAATAGTGAGAGTCCAGTCCATAGTGGATCTAACATAATAATGTCAAGGTCCAGTCCATAGTGGATCTAACATAATAGTGAGAGTCCAGTCCATAGTGGATCTAACATAATAGTGTGAGAGTCCAGTCCATAGTGGATCTAACATAATAGTGTGAGAGTCCAGTCCATAGTGGATCTAACATAATAGTGTAAGAGTCCAGTCCATAGTGGATCTAACATAATAGTGTGAGAGTCCAGTCCATAGTGGATCTAACATAATAGTGAGAGTCCAGTCCATAGTGGATCTAACATAATAGTGAGAGTCCAGTCCATAGTGGATCTAAAATAATAGTGTGAGAGTCCAGTCCATAGTGGATCTAACATAATAGTGTGAGAGTCCAGTCCATAGTGGATCTAACATAATAGTGTGAGTCCAGTCCATAGTGGATCTAACATAATAGTGAGAGTCCAGTCCATAGTGGATCTAACATAATAGTGAGAGTCCAGTCCATAGTGGATCTAACATATTAGTGTGAGAGTCCAGTCCATAGTGGATCTAACATAATAGTGAGAGTCCAGTCCATAGTGGATCTAACATAATAGTGTGAGAGTCCAGTCCATAGTGGATCTAACACAATAGTGAGAGTCCAGTCCATAGTGGATCTAACATAATAGTGAGAGTCCAGTCCATAGTGGATCTAACATAATAGTGTGAGAGTCCAGTCCATAGTGGATCTAACATAATAGTGAGAGTCCAGTCCATAGTGGATCTAACATAATAGTGTGAGAGTCCTGTCCATAGTGGATCTAACATAATAGTGTGAGAGTCCAGTCCATAGTGGATCTAACGTAATAATGTGAGAGTCCAGTCCATAGTGGATCTAACATAATAGTGTGAGAGTCCAGTCCATAGTGGATCTAACGTAATAGTGTGAGAGTCCAGTCCATAGTGGATCTAACATAATAGTGTGAGAGTCCAGTCCATAGTGGATCTAACATAATAGTGTGAGAGTCCAGTCCATAGTGGATCTAACGTAATAGTGTGAGAGTCCAGTCCATAGTGGATCTAACATAATAGTGTGAGAGTCCAGTCCATAGTGTATCTAACATAATAGTGTGAGAGTCCAGTCCATAGTGGATCTAACGTAATAGTGTGAGAGTCCAGTCCATAGTGGATCTAACATAATAGTGTGAGAGTCCAGTCCATAGTGGATCTAACATAATAGTGTGAGAGTCCAGTCCATAGTGGATCTAACATAATAGTGTGAGTCCAGTCCATAGTGGATCTAACATAATAGTGAGAGTCCAGTCCATAGTGGATCTAACATAATAGTGAGAGTCCAGTCCATAGTGGATCTAACATAATAGTGTGAGAGTCCAGTCCATAGTGGATCTAACGTAATAATGTGAGAGTCCAGTCCATAGTGGATCTAACATAATAGTGTGAGAGTCCAGTCCATAGTGGATCTAACATAATAGTGTGAGAGTCCAGTCCATAGTGGATCTAACATAATAGTGTGAGTCCAGTCCATAGTGGATCTAACATAATAGTGAGAGTCCAGTCCATAGTGGATCTAACATAATAGTGAGAGTCCAGTCCATAGTGGATATAACATAATAGTGTGAGAGTCCAGTCCATAGTGGATCTAACATAATAGTGTGAGAGTCCAGTCCATAGTGGATCTAACATAATAGTGTGAGAGTCCAGTTCATAGTGGATCTAACATAATAGTGTGAGAGTCCAGTCCATAGTGGATCTAACATAATAGTGTGAGTCCAGTCCATAGTGGATCCAACATAATAGTGAGAGTCCAGTCCATAGTGGATCTAACATAATAGTGTGAGAGTCCAGTCCATAGTGGATCTAACACAATAGTGAGAGTCCAGTCCATAGTGGATCTAACATAATAGTGAGAGTCCAGTCCATAGTGGATCTAACATAATAGTGTGAGAGTCCAGTCCATAGTGGATCTAACATAATAGTGTGAGAGTCCAGTTCATAGTGGATCTAACATAATAGTGTGAGAGTCCAGTCCATAGTGGATCTAACATAATAGTGGGAGAGTCCAGTCCATAGTGGATCTAACATAATAGTGAGAGTCCAGTCCATAGTGGATCTAACATAATAATGTCAAGGTCCAGTCCATAGTGGATCTAACATAATAGTGAGAGTCCAGTCCATAGTGGATCTAACATAATAGTGAGAGTTCAGTCCATAGTGGATCTAACATAATAGTGAGAGTCCAGTCCATAGTGGATCTAACATAATAATGTCAAGGTCCAGTCCATAGTGGATCTAACATAATAGTGAGAGTCCAGTCCATAGTGGATCTAACATAATAGTGAGAGTCCAGTCCATAGTGGATCTAACATAATAGTGTGAGTCCAGTCCATAGTGGATCTAACATAATAGTGTGAGTCCAGTCCATAGTGGATCTAACATAATAGTGAGAGTCCAGTCCATAGTGGATCTAACATAATAATGTCAAGGTCCAGTCCATAGTGGATCTAACATAATAGTGAGAGTCCAGTCCATAGTGGATCTAACATAATAGTGTGAGAGTCCAGTCCATAGTGGATCTAACATAATAGTGTGAGAGTCCAGTCCATAGTTGATCTAACATAATAGTGTGAGTCCAGTCCATAGTGGATCTAACATAATAGTGAGAGTCCAGTCCATAGTGGATCTAACATAATAGTGAGAGTCCAGTCCATAGTGGATCTAACATATTAGTGTGAGAGTCCAGTCCATAGTGGATCCAACATAATAGTGAGAGTCCAGTCCATAGTGGATCTAACATAATAGTGTGAGAGTCCAGTCCATAGTGGATCTAACACAATAGTGAGAGTCCAGTCCATAGTGGATCTAACATAATAGTGAGAGTCCAGTCCATAGTGGATCTAACATAATAGTGTGAGAGTCCAGTCCATAGTGGATCTAACATAATAGTGAGAGTCCAGTCCATAGTGGATCTAACATAATAGTGTGAGAGTCCTGTCCATAGTGGATCTAACATAATAGTGTGAGAGTCCAGTCCATAGTGGATCTAACGTAATAATGTGAGAGTCCAGTCCATAGTGGATCTAACATAATAGTGT
Source organism: Nerophis ophidion (assembly GCF_033978795.1). Taxonomy (NCBI): domain Eukaryota; kingdom Metazoa; phylum Chordata; class Actinopteri; order Syngnathiformes; family Syngnathidae; genus Nerophis; species Nerophis ophidion. The sequence goes on along the minus strand of NC_084628.1, from coordinate 43,753,445 downwards.
GAGAGTCCAGTCCATAGTGGATCTAACGTAATAGTGTGAGAGTCCAGTCCATAGTGGATCTAACATAATAGTGTGAGAGTCCAGTCCATAGTGGATCTAACATAATAGTGTGAGAGTCCAGTCCATAGTGGATCTAATGTAATAGTGTGAGAGTCCAGTCCATAGTGGATCTAACATAATAGTGTGAGAGTCCAGTCCATAGTGGATCTAACATAATAGTGTGAGAGTCCAGTCCATAGTGGATCTAACGTAATAGTGTGAGAGTCCAGTCCATAGTGGATCTAACATAATAGTGTGAGAGTCCAGTCCATAGTGGATCTAACATAATAGTGTGAGAGTCCAGTCCATAGTGGATCTAACATAATAGTGTGAGAGTCCAGTCCATAGTGGATCTAACATAATAGTGTGAGAGTCCAGTCCATAGTGGATCTAACATAATAGTGTAAGAGTCCAGTCCATAGTGGATCTAACATAATAGTGTGAGAGTCCAGTCCATAGTGGATCTAACATAATAGTGAGAGTCCAGTCCATAGTGGATCTAACATAATAGTGAGAGTCCAGTCCATAGTGGATCTAACATAATAGTGAGAGTCCAGTCCATAGTGGATCTAACATAATAGTGTGAGAGTCCAGTCCATAGTGGATCTAACATAATAGTGTGAGTCCAGTCCATAGTGGATCTAACATAATAGTGTGAGAGTCCAGTCCATAGTGGATCTAACATAATAGTGAGAGTCCAGTCCATAGTGGATCTAACATAATAGTGTGAGAGTCCAGTCCATAGTGGATCTAACATAATAGTGAGAGTCCAATCCATAGTGGATCTAACATAATAGTGAGAGTCCAGTCCATAGTGGATCTAACATAATAGTGAGAGTCCAGTCCATAGTGGATCTAACATAATAGTGTGAGAGTCCAGTCCATAGTGGATCTAACGTAATAATGTGAGAGTCCAGTCCATAGTGGATCTAACATAATAGTGTGAGAGTCCAGTCCATAGTGGATCTAACATAATAGTGTGAGAGTCCAGTCCATAGTGGATCTAACATAATAGTGTGAGAGTCCAGTCCATAGTGGATCTAACATAATAGTGTGAGAGTCCAGTCCATAGTGGATCTAACATAATAGTGTGAGTCCAGTCCATAGTGGATCTAACATAATAGTGAGAGTCCAGTCCATAGTGGATCTAACATAATAGTGAGAGTCCAGTCCATAGTGGATATAACATAATAGTGTGAGAGTCCAGTCCATAGTGGATCTAACATAATAGTGTGAGAGTCCAGTCCATAGTGGATCTAACATAATAGTGTGAGAGTCCAGTCCATAGTGGATCTAACATAATAGTGTGAGAGTCCAGTCCATAGTGGATCTAACATAATAGTGTGAGAGTCCAGTCCATAGTGGATCTAACATAATAGTGTGAGTCCAGTCCATAGTGGATCTAACATAATAGTGAGAGTCCAGTCCATAGTGGAATATAACATAATAGTGTGAGAGTCCAGTCCATAGTGGATCTAACATAATAGTGTGAGAGTCCAGTCCATAGTGGATCTAACATAATAGTGTGAGAGTCCAGTTCATAGTGGATCTAACATAATAGTGTGAGAGTCCAGTCCATAGTGGATCTAACATAATAGTGGGAGAGTCCAGTCCATAGTGGATCTAACATAATAGTGAGAGTCCAGTCCATAGTGGATCTAACATAATAATGTCAAGGTCCAGTCCATAGTGGATCTAACATAATAGTGAGAGTCCAGTCCATAGTGGATCTAACATAATAGTGAGAGTTCAGTCCATAGTGGATCTAACATAATAGTGAGAGTCCAGTCCATAGTGGATCTAACATAATAATGTCAAGGTCCAGTCCATAGTGGATCTAACATAATAGTGAGAGTCCAGTCCATAGTGGATCTAACATAATAGTGAGAGTCCAGTCCATAGTGGATCTAACATAATAGTGTGAGTCCAGTCCATAGTGGATCTAACATAATAGTGTGAGTCCAGTCCATAGTGGATCTAACATAATAGTGAGAGTCCAGTCCATAGTGGATCTAACATAATAATGTCAAGGTCCAGTCCATAGTGGATCTAACATAATAGTGAGAGTCCAGTCCATAGTGGATCTAACATAATAGTGTGAGAGTCCAGTCCATAGTGGATCTAACATAATAGTGTGAGAGTCCAGTCCATAGTTGATCTAACATAATAGTGTGAGTCCAGTCCATAGTGGATCTAACATAATAGTGAGAGTCCAGTCCATAGTGGATCTAACATAATAGTGAGAGTCCAGTCCATAGTGGATCTAACATATTAGTGTGAGAGTCCAGTCCATAGTGGATCCAACATAATAGTGAGAGTCCAGTCCATAGTGGATCTAACATAATAGTGTGAGAGTCCAGTCCATAGTGGATCTAACACAATAGTGAGAGTCCAGTCCATAGTGGATCTAACATAATAGTGAGAGTCCAGTCCATAGTGGATCTAACATAATAGTGTGAGAGTCCAGTCCATAGTGGATCTAACATAATAGTGAGAGTCCAGTCCATAGTGGATCTAACATAATAGTGTGAGAGTCCTGTCCATAGTGGATCTAACATAATAGTGTGAGAGTCCAGTCCATAGTGGATCTAACGTAATAATGTGAGAGTCCAGTCCATAGTGGATCTAACATAATAGTGTGAGAGTCCAGTCCATAGTGGATCTAACGTAATAGTGTGAGAGTCCAGTCCATAGTGGATCTAACATAATAGTGTGAGAGTCCAGTCCATAGTGGATCTAACATAATAGTGTGAGAGTCCAGTCCATAGTGGATCTAATGTAATAGTGTGAGAGTCCAGTCCATAGTGGATCTAACATAATAGTGTGAGAGTCCAGTCCATAGTGGATCTAACATAATAGTGTGAGAGTCCAGTCCATAGTGGATCTAACGTAATAGTGTGAGAGTCCAGTCCATAGTGGATCTAACATAATAGTGTGAGAGTCCAGTCCATAGTGGATCTAACATAATAGTGTGAGAGTCCAGTCCATAGTGGATCTAACATAATAGTGTGAGAGTCCAGTCCATAGTGGATCTAACATAATAGTGTGAGAGTCCAGTCCATAGTGGATCTAACATAATAGTGTAAGAGTCCAGTCCATAGTGGATCTAACATAATAGTGTGAGAGTCCAGTCCATAGTGGATCTAACATAATAGTGAGAGTCCAGTCCATAGTGGATCTAACATAATAGTGAGAGTCCAGTCCATAGTGGATCTAACATAATAGTGAGAGTCCAGTCCATAGTGGATCTAACATAATAGTGTGAGAGTCCAGTCCATAGTGGATCTAACATAATAGTGTGAGTCCAGTCCATAGTGGATCTAACATAATAGTGTGAGAGTCCAGTCCATAGTGGATCTAACATAATAGTGAGAGTCCAGTCCATAGTGGATCTAACATAATAGTGTGAGAGTCCAGTCCATAGTGGATCTAACATAATAGTGAGAGTCCAATCCATAGTGGATCTAACATAATAGTGAGAGTCCAGTCCATAGTGGATCTAACATAATAGTGAGAGTCCAGTCCATAGTGGATCTAACATAATAGTGTGAGAGTCCAGTCCATAGTGGATCTAACGTAATAATGTGAGAGTCCAGTCCATAGTGGATCTAACATAATAGTGTGAGAGTCCAGTCCATAGTGGATCTAACATAATAGTGTGAGAGTCCAGTCCATAGTGGATCTAACATAATAGTGTGAGAGTCCAGTCCATAGTGGATCTAACATAATAGTGTGAGAGTCCAGTCCATAGTGGATCTAACATAATAGTGTGAGTCCAGTCCATAGTGGATCTAACATAATAGTGAGAGTCCAGTCCATAGTGGATCTAACATAATAGTGAGAGTCCAGTCCATAGTGGATATAACATAATAGTGTGAGAGTCCAGTCCATAGTGGATCTAACATAATAGTGTGAGAGTCCAGTCCATAGTGGATCTAACATAATAGTGTGAGAGTCCAGTCCATAGTGGATCTAACATAATAGTGTGAGAGTCCAGTCCATAGTGGATCTAACATAATAGTGTGAGAGTCCAGTCCATAGTGGATCTAACATAATAGTGTGAGTCCAGTCCATAGTGGATCTAACATAATAGTGAGAGTCCAGTCCATAGTGGAATATAACATAATAGTGTGAGAGTCCAGTCCATAGTGGATCTAACATAATAGTGTGAGAGTCCAGTCCATAGTGGATCTAACATAATAGTGTGAGAGTCCAGTCCATAGTGGATCTAACATAATAGTGAGAGTCCAGTCCATAGTGGATCTAACATAATAATGTCAAGGTCCAGTCCATAGTGGATCTAACATAATAGTGAGAGTCCAGTCCATAGTGGATCTAACATAATAGTGAGAGTCCAGTCCATAGTGGATCTAACATAATAATGTCAAGGTCCAGTCCATAGTGGATCTAACATAATAGTGTGAGTCCAGTCCATAGTGGATCTAACATAATAGTGAGGGTCCAGTCCATAGTGGATCTAACATAATAGAGAGAGTCCAGTCCATAGTGGATCTAACATAATAATGTCAAGGTCCAGTCCATAGTGGATCTAACATAATAATGTCAAGGTCCAGTCCATAGTGGATCTAACATGATATTGTGAGAGTCCAGTCCATAGTAGATCTAACATAATAGTGTGAGAGTCCAGTCCATAGTGGATCTAACATAATAATGAGAGTCCAGTCCATAGTGGATCTAACATAATAGTGTGGGAGTCCAGTCCATGATGGATTTAACATAACGGTGAGAATCCAGTCCAAAGTGGATCCAATATAGTAGCGAGAGTCCAGTCCATAGTGGATCCAATATAGTAGTGAGAGTCCCGTTACACAAGGTGACAACTTCACTGCTTTTGGCTTTTGTGTTTAAAGAATCAATACGTGCTCCCCTGTGCATTGACACCTTGTTGTTGTTGTTGTCATGCAGGGCCAGCTGGTAAACAACATTGAGCACAGTGTGTTGGGGGCCCAGGACCACGTCCAACAAGCCAAGGACATCATCCCCCAGTGCAAGAAGTTGAAAAAGACCAATAAGCGGGTGAGAGTAAACGCAGACGTCTGGGAACTAACCTCTCCCTTTTTGTCTTCTTTCTCTCTCCTTTCCTTGTCGTCTTCCTCCACATTTTGCTCGCGTCCCCCCCGCTCCTCTGACCCTCTCCCAGGGAGAGATGATAGACCGCATAGAGTATAACGTGGAGCACTCGGTAGACTATGTGGAGAGGGCGGTGTCAGACACAAAGAAAGCGGTTAAGTACCAGAGTAAAGCTCTGAAGGTGAGTCACCACAGAGCAGAGGGTGGCCAGGACCACCAGCATGGCGTCTGTTGTTGTTGTTGTCGTTGTTGTGGTGGCATCAGTGTGGTGCATGCATGCCGTGGTCTGTGCTGCTGCATGTCGTGTGCGGGTGTCATCCCAGTACTAAACTCATTCCATCACACCTGCACCACCAAGTCTTAGGTCGTTAAAGCAGCAAAAAATTATAAAAAAGATAATAAAAAAAAAATAGAACTAGTATGCATGAATCTTTAAAAAAAAGGCTTTCTTAAAAAGAAGGGTTTTTAAACCTTTTTTAAAATAATCCAGTCTGTGGTGCCCTCAGGTGGTCAGGGAGAGCCTTCCAAGGCCCTAACCGCCACCCATCTGGAGCAAGGATGAAGTGTCTCGCCCAAAGACATGACGGACGTGACGAGTTTGGTAGAAGGTGGGGATCGAACCAGGAACCCTCAGGCTGCTGGCAAGGCCACTCTCCCAACGGCGCCACGCCGTCCCCCAATGATAGTAGATTTTATTTGTAAAAAGCACTTTACATTGAGCAAACAACCTCAAAGTGCTACAGTGTATTAAAAAATGATTAAAAAAAGATAATAAAAATAAAACTACAACTAGTATGCATATATCTAAAAAAATGAAAAAGATAAAAAGTGTTTTTTTTTAATGAAGGGTTTTTAAGCCTTTTTTTAAATCATCCAAAGTCTGTGGTGCCCTCAGGTGGTCAGGGAGAGCGTTCCAAGGCCCTAACCACCACCCATCAGGAGCAAGGTATCAAAAAGTATGGAAATAATTTTAGTACGGTACCAAAACATTGGTATGGTCACAACCAACGTTCCCTCTAAGGCAGTGGTCCCCAACCACCGGGCCGCGGACCTATTAGTACCGGGCAGCAAAATGAATTAAAAAAAATTTAAAAAAAGTTTTTATTTTATTTTATTTTTATTAAATCAATATGAAAAGCACAATCATCATCAATCAATCAATGTTTATTTATATAGCCCCAAATCACAAATGTCTCAAAGGACTGCACAAATCATTACGACTACAACATCCTCGGAAGAACCCACAAAAGGGCAAGGAAAACTCACACCCAGTGGGCAGGGAGAATTCACATCCAGTGGGACGCCAGTGACAATGCTGACTATGAGAAACCTTGGAGAGGACCTCAGATGTGGGCAACCCCCCCCCCCCTCTAGGGGACCGAAAGCAATAGATGTCGAGCGGGTCTAACATGATACTGTGAAAGTTCAATCCATAGTGGCTCCAACACAGCCGCGAGAGTTCAGTTCAAAGCGGATCCAAGACAGCAGCAAGAGTCCCGTCCACAGGAAACCATCTCAAGCGGAGGCGGATCAGCAGCGTAGAGATGTCCCCAACATCCTGGGTCCCGACGAGCGGTCCATCCTGGGTCTCGACTCTGGACAGCCAGTACTTCATCCATGGTCATCGGACCGGACCCCCTCCACAAGGGAGGGGGGGACATAGGAGAAAAAAGAAAAGAAGCGGCAGATCAACTGGTCTAAAAAGGAGGTCTATTTAAAGGCTAGAGTATACAAATGAGTTTTAAGGTGAGACTTAAATGCTTCTACTGAGGTAGCATCTCGAACTGTTACCGGGAGGGCATTCCAGAGTACTGGAGCCCGAACGGAAAACGCTCTATAGCCCGCAGACTTTTTTTGGGCTCTAGGAATCACTAATAAGCCGGAGTCTTTTGAATGCAGATTTCTTGCCGGGACATATGGTACAATACAATCGGCAAGATAGGATGGAGCTAGACCGTGTAGTATTTTACAATATATACATTATATATCAATATAGATCAATACAGTCTGCAGGGATACAGTCCATAAGCACACATGATTGTATTTATTTATGGAAAAAAATTAAATAAAATAAAAAAAAGTTGCGGAGCAGTTAAATGAACACTTAGCGTCTAACAATCTATGTGAAACCTTTCAATCCGGTTTCAGGGCAAATCACTCCACGGAGACAGCCCTCACAAAAATGACTAATGATCTATTGCTAACGATGGATTCTGATGCGTCATCTATGTTGCTGCTCCTCGATCTTAGCGCTGCTTTCGATACCGTCGATCATAATATTTTATTAGAACGTATCAAAACACGAATTGGTATGTCAGACTTAGCCCTGTCTTGGTTTAACTCTTATCTTACTGATAGGATGCAGTGTGTCTCCCATAACAATGTGACCTCGGACTACGTTAAGGTAACGTGTGGAGTTCCCCAGGGTTCGGTCCTTGGCCCTGCACTCTTCAGCATCTACATGCTGCCGCTATGTGACATCATACGCAAATACGGTGTTAGCTTTCACTGTTATGCTGATGACACCCAACTCTACATGCCCCTAAAGCTGACCAACACGCCGGATTGTAGTCAGCTGGAGGCGTGTCTTAATGAAATTAAACAATGGATGTCCGCTAACTTTTTGCAACTCAACGCCAAAAAAACGGAAACCTCTATTTAATAATACAACTTTAACATTTGACAACCAAACAATTAAACAAGGCGACACGGTAAAGAATCTGGCTATTATCTTCCACCCAACTCTCTCCTTTGAGGCACACATTAAAAGCGTTACTAAAACGGCCTTCTTTCATCTCCGTAATATCGCTCAAATTCGCTCCATTTTGTCCACTACAGACGCTGAGATCATTATCCATGCGTTTGTTACGTCTCTATTACTGTAACGTATTATTTTCGGGTCTCCCCATGTCTAGCATTAAAAGATTACAGTTGGTACAAAATGCGGCTGCTAGACTTTTGACAAGAACAAGAAAGTTTGAACACATTACGCCTGTACTGTATATACCTTTATATACATATATACATACATATATACCTATACTGTATATACCTTTATATACATATATACATACATATATACCTATACTGTATATACCTTTGTATACATATATACATACATATATACCTATACTGTATATACCTATATATACATATATACCTATACTGTATATACCTATATATACATATATACCTATACTGTATATACCTATATATACATATATACCTATACTGTATATACCTATATATACATATATACATATATACATACATATATACCTATACTGTATATACCTTTATATACATACATATATACCTATACTGTATATACCTTTATATACATATATACATACATATATACCTATACTGGCTCACCTGCACTGGCTTCCTGTGCACTTAAGATGTGACTTTAAGGTTTTACTAATTACGTATAAAATACTACACGGTCTAGCTCCAGCCTATCTTGCCGATTGTATTGTACCATATGTCCCGGCAAGAAATCTGCGTTCAAAAGACTCTGGCCTATTAGTGATTCCCAAAGCCCAGAAAAAGTCTGCGGGCTATAGAGCATTTTCATTTCGGGCTCCAGTACTCTGGAATGCCCTCCTGGTAACAGTTCGAGATGCCACCTCAGTAGAAGCATTTAAGTCTCACCTTAAAACTCATTTGTATACTCTAGCCTTTAAATAGACTCCCTTTTTAGACCAGTTGATCTGCCGTTTCTTTTTCTCCTAGATCCCACTCTCCCTTGTGGAGGGGGTCCGGTCCGATCCGGTGGCCATGTACTGCTCGCCAGTGTATCGGCTGGGGACATCTCTGCGCTGCTGATCCGCCTCCGCTTGGGATGGTTTCCTGCTGGCTCCGCTGTGAACGGGACTCTCGCTGCTGTGTTGGATCCGCTTTGGACTGGACTCTCACGACTGTGTTGGATCCATTATGGATTGAACTTTCACAGTATCATGTTAGACCCGCTCGACATCCATTGCTTTCGTCCTCTCCAAGGTTCTCATAGTCATCATTGTCACCGACGTCCCACTGGGTGTGAGTTTTCCTTGCCCTTATGGGGCCTACCGAGGATGTCGTAGTGGTTTGTGCAGCCCTTTGAGACACTAGTGATTTAGGGCTATATAAGTAAACATTGATTGATTGATTGATTGATTGAAAAATGAAAAAAACACCCCCGGTCCGTGGGACAAATTTGCTCTAAGGTACGCGCATGTGCACTTGCACAATGCTCAAGGCGAAGCTGGGCCGCGCACAAAATGGAATAAAAAGATAAGCGCATAACAGTGTGCACGTCTGCTGCCGCTCACATGTGCGCCACTGAAGTTTTGGCCTTTGCTCACACATGAAAAATTGGAGGGGAATTTGGTCCCAAGACTAGATTGGTGTCATGAAAAGATCTGCGTCCTGATGCTTTTGTCTTTGTGCTTTGTCGTGTGTGTGAGAAGAGGTTTCTAACATGTCTTCTTCTGGTCCTCACCTGCTGCCCTGGACGGACTCTTCTTCGGCCTTGTTGCCCACGCTTATTAGAAGAAGATCATGATCGTCATATGCTGCGTGGTCCTGGGAATCATCATCGCGTCTGCCGTGGGCGGCACGCTGGCCTGAAGCCTCTGCAAGCCGCCACCTTTCATTATTTTCCAGCCGTGCAAACGTGGGTCTGTTATTTTCCGTTTTTTCGACTAATTTTTGGAACCTTGGAGACATCCTGCCTGGTGGGTGTGTTGTCGGAGGGTGTAACAACACTAACAGGGAGGGATTCAAGTTGCACCACTGGCAAGAAATCTGCCGCCAGACCCCCATTGAATGTGCCAGAGTGTCTCCACATTTGTAACTTCCTGTAACGATCCATCCAGGTCGTTTTTGGCGTGACTTTCTATTTTCTCAAACATGCAACCATGTTTGAGTCTTGTCAAAATCCCCAAAGTGAAACCTTGTAAAACCATCTTTGTCCATTCCAAGTCTGTTGTGACGGAACCGGGACACTGGCGTTACATTTTGACCTTGAAAACAAGACGGACATGAAGGGGAAATCTGAAAAATGTAATATTGTACTTTGGTAATGTCTATGTATTTGTGTTTTGTTTTTAAAGCCAAGTTTACTGGCACGACTTCTCATGTTTTTGACTTCCATTCAAAGTCCTTCCTAAAAGTGTTGAAATAAAACAAGTCCTGCATGGTTGAAGTTCAGCTGGTATTGTCAAAGGATCTCGTCCGTACTTTAGGTGTAAGCCATCACTGTCAGGTCTTAACACCAAACTATCACACCAGGGGTGTCCAAACTTTAAATTTAAGCATGCGGGGGCCATTTGGATATTTTTCATTTTCAAACCATAACAAAATATATGGATTTTTGTTTTAATCCTTTGAGCTCCTGGGGAGCATAGAGGGTCTAAGTCACTAAAATGTTAAAAATAAGTCAAATTATTATTTTATTTTTTTATTTAATGGTTACAGTAAATCTCTATATCAACTTGAGGTTGATATAAAGTAAAACAAATAAGGTTTTATGCCTTTTCTGTAAAAGACAACTTTGTTTTTTATAGTAAAACTGAAATATGCAGTATTAAGATAGATAGATAGTACTTTATTGATTCCTTCAGGAGAGTTCCTTTATTTAACAATTAAAGCCCTCAAAGATCAATAATGCAGGACACCATTGATTTTAATTATTTAATATTTATATAAAATCCTACTAAATATATTTGAGATCCGAAAGGTTCCCCACTCATAAAATGATGCATTTTTATTCGTTTTTTTTTTTTTTTTTTACTTTCAACACTTAAATGTCAAGATCAACTTCCGATATATCTGTCGATTTTAAGTTTGAACTATTATTTTGTTGGTTTTATGCTCTTTTGTCAAAACTTTGATGTTTTTATATGGCAACCACACAACATATGCAATATTTTTTTCTACATAAAACATTTTAAAGTGATAATTTTTAAGTAATAATTCATTATAACATTGATTTTTTTTGGAGCAACGGGGAAAAAAAAGAAAATAAAGACAAAAGGAACAAAAAAACTGCCTGCATGGCAGCTTTGTGTCAACATTGCCGCTTTTTCTCATTAGATTTCACCTCATTCCACTTTTTTAAAATGTTTTATTTATTTATTTTTGCAAGACTATCAATTTTGCAATTTTTGCAGAATGTGTGGCGGGCCGGTAAACGATTAGCTGCGGGTCGCAAATGGCCCCCGGGCCGCACTTTGGACACCCCTGTATTAAACGGAATAAGAAGCAAGGAATCAGGCAGAGTCATAGTTCAATTTTGCTCATGAGGAGAACGCATGGCGCTGCACACTCAGTTACAGTCTCTGCCTTTGCTCTGAGGCACAGCCCACGCTCTCCTCTATTTATTCCGTTTGGGAGTTCCCTAGTTACATCGCTGAGGCTGCTTCTAAAGGGAGGAGTCACACATTATGTGAGCACCTCAGCACGCACAATATGTGATTATTCAGAAAGGAAATGTGCTGGGGGCCTTGTGATTTTGCCTTGTCTCTGCTTTGTATGCCTGCTGTCGCCTTATCCTCGTTGAGGTCCTTGGCTGTTAACAGGCTAAAATCTTCAAAATGTAATGTACTTTGGTAATGTCTATATGTATTTGTGTTGTTTTTTTAAAGCCAAGTTTATTGGCACGGCTTCTCATGTTTTTAACTTCCTATTCAAAGTCCTTTCTAAAAGTGTTCAAATAAAACAAGTCCTGCATGGTTGAAGTTCATCCAGTTTGGCTGGTATTGTCAAAGGATCTCATCTGTACTTTAGTTGTAAGCCATCACTGTCAGGTCTAAGAACTAAACTATTAAACAGAACAAGTAGCAAGGAATCAGGCAGAGACAGAGTTCAATTTTGCTCATGAGGAGAACGCATGGAGCTGCACACTCAGTTACAGTCTCACCCTAAGCTCTGAGGCACAGCCCACGCACTTTATTTATTCAGTTTGGGAGTTCCGTAGTTACAAAGCGCTGAGGCTGCTTCTAAAGGGAGGAGTCACACATTATGGAAGCCCCCTCAGCACGCACAATACATGATTATTCAGAACGGAAATTTGTATACTCTAGCCTTTAAATAGACTCCCTTTGATCTGCCGTTTCTTTTCTTTTTCTCCTATGTCCCACTCTACCTTGTGGAGGGGGTCCGGTCCGATCCGGTGGCCATGTACTGCTTGCCTGTGTATCGGCTGGGGACATCTCTGCGCTGCTGATCCGCCTCTGTTTGGGATGGTTTCCTGTGAACGGGACTCTCGCTGCTGTGTTGGATCCGCTTTGGACTGGACTCTCGCGGCTGTGTTGGATCCATTATGGATTGAACTTTCACAGTATCATGTTAGACTAGCTCGACATCCATTGCTTTCGTCCTCTCCAAGGTTCTCATAGTCATCATTGTCACCGACGTCCCACTGGGTGTGAGTTTTCCTTGCCCTTATGTGGGCCTACCGAGGATGTGGTAGTGGTTTGTGCAGCCCTTTGAGACACTAGTGATTTAGGGCTATATAAGTAAACATGGATTGATTGAAATGTGCTGGGGGCCTTGTGATTTTGCCTTGTCTCTGCTTCGTCTGCCTGCTGTCACCTTCGTTAAGATCCGGGTACATCCTTGGCTGTGAGCTGTCATGGTCCACGTCTTGGACCATGTCATATTCTGGGTTTTGTTATCATTCTGTGTTGTATTGGTGGCACTTCCTGTTTGGTTTCTGTTGTCATGGTAACTCGTTAGTGTCACCTGTCTCGTTTGCCGTGAAGCACCTGATTCGTGATTATCTCCTTATTTAAGACCACCTTTGTTTGACACTAGTCCTTGGACTCTTGTTTGCTCCCACGCAACAGTTGACGCCGCTCGTCCTGCTTTATGGTAAAGACTACTTTTGTTACCTGTTAGCTTCCACTCTATTGTTGTTTTGTTTATGTCCCTAGCTTCCACGCTATGGTTGTTTTGTTTACGTCCCTAGCTTCCACGCTATTGTTGTTTTGTTTATGTCCCTAGCTTCCACGCTATTGTTGTTTTGTTTATGTCCCTAGCTTCCACGCTATGGTTGTTTTGTTTACGTCACTAGCTTCCACGCTATTGTTGTTTTGTTTATGTCCCTAGCTTCCACGCTATTGTTGTTTTGTTTATGTCCCTAGCTTCCACGCTATTGTTGTTTTGTTTATGTCCCTAGCTTCCACGCTATTGTTGTTTTGTTTATGTCCCTAGCTTCCACGCTATTGTTGTTTTGTTTATGTCCCTAGCTTCCACGCTATTGTTGTTTTGTTTATGTCTCTAGCTTCCACGCTATTGTTGTTTTGTTTATGTCCCTAGCTTCCACGCTATTGTTGTTTTGTTTATGTCCCTAGCTTCCACGCTGTTGTTGTTTTGTTTATGTCCCTAGCTTCCACGCTATTGTTGTTTTGTTTATGTCCCTAGCTTCCACGCTATTGTTGTTTTGTTTATGTCCCTAGCTTCCACGCTATTGTTGTTTTGTTTATGTCCCTAGCTTCCACGCTATTGTTGTTTTGTTTATGTCCCTAGCTTCCACGCTATGGTTGTTTTGTTTATGTCCCTAGCTTCCACGCTATTGTTGTTTTGTTTATGTCCCTAGCTTCCACGCTATGGTTGTTTTGTTTATGTCCCTAGCTTCCACGCTATTGTTGTTTTGTTTATGTCCCTAGCTTCCACGCTATTGTTGTTTTGTTTATGTCCCTAGCTTCCACGCTATTGTTGTTTTGTTTATGTCCCTAGCTTCCACGCTATGGTTGTTTTGTTTATGTCCCTAGCTTCCACGCTATGGTTGTTTTGTTTATGTCCCTAGCTTCCACGCTATTGTTGTTTTGTTTATGTCCCTAGCTTCCACGCTATTGTTGTTTTGTTTATGTCCCTAGCTTCCACGCTATTGTTGTTTTGTTTATGTCCCTAGCTTCCACGCTATTGTTGTTTGTTTATGTCCCTAGCTTCCACGCTATTGTTGTTTTGTTTATGTCCCTAGCTTCCACGCTATGGTTGTTTTGTTTATGTCCCTAGCTTCCACGCTATGGTTGTTTTGTTTATGTCCCTAGCTTCCACGCTATTGTTGTTTTGTTTATGTCCCTAGCTTCCACGCTATTGTTGTTTTGTTTATGTCCCTAGCTTCCACGCTATTGTTGTTTTGTTTATGTCCCTAGCTTCCACGCTATTGTTGTTTTGTTTATGTCCCTAGCTTCCACGCTATTGTTGTTTTGTTTACGTCCCTAGCTGCCACGCTATTGTTGTTTTGTTTACGTCCCTAGCTTCCACGCTATTGTTGTTTTGTTTACGTCCCTAGCTTCCACGCTATTGTTGTTTTGTTTACGTCCCTAGCTTCCACGCTATTGTTGTTTTGTTTACGTCCCTAGCTTCCACGCTATTGTTGTTTTGTTTACGTCCCTAGCTTCCACGCTATTGTTGTTTTTTTTACGTCCCTAGCTTCCACGCTATTGTTGTTTTGTTTACGTCCCTAGCTTCCACGCTATTGTTGTTTTGTTTACGTCCCTAGCTTCCACGCTATTGTTGTTTTGTTTATGTCCCTAGCTTCCACGCTATTGTTGTTTTGTTTATGTCCCTAGCTTCCACGCTATTGTTGTTTTGTTTATGTCCCTAGCTTCCACGCTATTGTTGTTTTGTTTATGTCCCTAGCTTCCACGCTATGGTTGTTTTGTTTATGTCCCTAGCTTCCACGCTATGGTTGTTTTGTTTATGTCCCTAGCTTCCACGCTATGGTTGTTTTGTTTATGTCCCTAGCTTCCACGCTATGGTTGTTTTGTTTATGTCCCTAGCTTCCACGCTATTGTTGTTTTGTTTATGTCCCTAGCTTCCACGCTATGGTTGTTTTGTTTATGTCCCTAGCTTCCACGCTATGGTTGTTTTGTTTATGTCCCTAGCTTCCACGCTATTGTTGTTTTGTTTATGTCCCTAGCTTCCACGCTATTGTTGTTTTGTTTATGTCCCTAGCTTCCACGCTATTGTTGTTTTGTTTATGTCCCTAGCTTCCACGCTATTGTTGTTTTGTTTATGTCCCTAGCTTCCACGCTATTGTTGTTTTGTTTACGTCCCTAGCTTCCACGCTATTGTTGTTTTGTTTACGTCCCTAGCTGCCACGCTATTGTTGTTTTGTTTACGTCCCTAGCTTCCACGCTATTGTTGTTTTGTTTACGTCCCTAGCTTCCACGCTATTGTTGTTTTGTTTACGTCCCTAGCTTCCACGCTATTGTTGTTTTTTTTACGTCCCTAGCTTCCACGCTATTGTTGTTTTGTTTACGTCCCTAGCTTCCACGCTATTGTTGTTTTGTTTATGTCCCTAGCTTCCACGCTATTGTTGTTTTGTTTATGTCCCTAGCTTCCACGCTATTGTTGTTTTGTTTATGTCCCTAGCTTCCACGCTATTGTTGTTTTGTTTATGTCCCTAGCTTCCACGCTATGGTTGTTTTGTTTATGTCCCTAGCTTCCACGCTATGGTTGTTTTGTTTATGTCCCTAGCTTCCACGCTATTGTTGTTTTGTTTATGTCCCTAGCTTCCACGCTATTGTTGTTTTGTTTATGTCCCTAGCTTCCACGCTATTGTTGTTTTGTTTATGTCCCTAGCTTCCACGCTATTGTTGTTTTGTTTATGTCCCTAGCTTCCACGCTATTGTTGTTTTGTTTATGTCCCTAGCTTCCACGCTATTGTTGTTTTGTTTATGTCCCTAGCTTCCACGCTATTGTTGTTTTGTTTATGTCCCTAGCTTCCACGCTATTGTTGTTTTGTTTATGTCCCTAGCTTCCACGCTATTGTTGTTTTGTTTATGTCCCTATCTTCCACGCTATTGTTGTTTTGTTTATGTCCCTAGCTTCCACGCTATTGTTGTTTTGTTTATGTCCCTAGCTTCCACGCTATTGTTGTTTTGTTTATGTCCCTAGCTTCCACGCTATGGTTGTTTTGTTTATGTCCCTAGCTTCCACGCTATGGTTGTTTTGTTTATGTCCCTAGCTTCCACGCGATTGTTGTTTTGTTTATGTCCCTAGCTTCCACGCTATGGTTGTTTTGTTTATGTCCCTAGCTTCCACGCTATTGTTGTTTTGTTTATGTCCCTAGCTTCCACGCTATTGTTGTTTTGTTTATGTCCCTAGCTTCCACGCTATTGTTGTTTTGTTTATGTCCCTAGCTTCCACGCTATTGTTGTTTTGTTTATGTCCCTAGCTTCCACGCTATTGTTGTTTTGTTTATGTCCCTAGCTTCCACGCTATTGTTGTTTTGTTTATGTCCCTAGCTTCCACGCTATTGTTGTTTTGTTTATGTCCCTAGCTTCCACGCTATTGTTGTTTTGTTTATGTCCCTAGCTTCCACGCTATTGTTGTTTTGTTTATGTCCCTAGCTTCCACGCTATTGTTGTTTTGTTTATGTCCCTAGCTTCCACGCTATTGTTGTTTTGTTTATGTCCCTAGCTTCCACGCTATTGTTGTTTTGTTTATGTCCCTAGCTTCCACGCTATGGTTGTTTTGTTTATGTCCCTAGCTTCCACGCTATTGTTGTTTTGTTTATGTCCCTAGCTTCCACGCTATGGTTGTTTTGTTTATGTCCCTAGCTTCCACGCTATTGTTGTTTTGTTTATGTCCCTAGCTTCCACGCTATTGTTGTTTTGTTTATGTCCCTAGCTTCCACGCTATTGTTGTTTTGTTTATGTCCCTAGCTTCCACGCTATGGTTGTTTTGTTTATGTCCCTAGCTTCCACGCTATGGTTGTTTTGTTTATGTCCCTAGCTTCCACGCTATTGTTGTTTTGTTTATGTCCCTAGCTTCCACGCTATTGTTGTTTTGTTTATGTCCCTAGCTTCCACGCTATTGTTGTTTTGTTTATGTCCCTAGCTTCCACGCTATTGTTGTTTTGTTTATGTCCCTAGCTTCCACGCTATTGCTTTTTGTTCCTTCAAGCTCCCACGCTAGTTCTGTTAGTTTTTGGTAGTGCCTTTGTTCAAGTGTCTTTGTTTTTAGTTTGTTTTATAGCAGGGGTAGGGAACCTGTGGCTCTTTTGATGACTGCATCTGGCTCTCGGATAAATCTGAGCTGACATTGCTTAACACGATAAGTAATGAATAATTCCACTTGTAATCAACGTGTTAAAAATAACGATCAAAATACAAAACATGCTCATGCATTTGAATCCATCCGTCCTTTTTCTACCGCACTTGTTCAAGAAGTTGCATTAAGGGTAAGAAGTGATTAATTTATTCTGGGTTAGTTTCGGGCTAGCTCTCCTGGGGGTTCTTCAGACCGCCAAGCACCGACATGAGAGCCTGTTTCAGGGTTACAATATTTTTCTATTTTTCAATAAGTCTCTCAGTTGGTTTCCAGCAATTGTCTTTTTCTTTCGTTCTCGCTCGCGCTCTGGCTCCAGCTCCTACCCCGTCTCTACTCCTGGCTGCTGCTTATAAACAGAGCGACAGGGGATGAGATAACAAGGCCCAGGTGGGCCGTCTACGCACCTTTCGCTGATTTCTAGGCTGGTCTTGGCAACACCCTGCTTCGCTGCAGGCCCGCAGACCACGCCCCTCCCCACAGTTAGCTTCAGAATAACAATGTTATTACAAAGAATGAGAGACCCGTTATACTCTATGTTGGTCTTACTTAAAAATGCACACGTTTAGTTGTGTTCAGTGCTAAAAAATATTTTATGGCTTCTACGGAAATACATTTTAAAATATTTGGATACTTGGCTCTCGCAGGCAAAAAGGTTCCCGACTCCTGTTTTATAGTATAAATAAATTAGTATTCCTACCTCACGCTGCACCCACGGGAGAACGCAAACCACGCCACGATGCCAGCAAAGCGTCACATTAGCGAGCTAAAAGACAGAAAACATCTGCGGCGAGGCCACCCCTCACATGCCGTGGAAGATCACAAGTTGTGTGCCCTTGCACGAAGCAGAAAAAGAGCACAATTGATAATAACTATAGCAACGGCCCTTAAGCATAAGAGTTGTGTGATAACTTATATATAATT
Source organism: Nerophis ophidion (assembly GCF_033978795.1). Taxonomy (NCBI): domain Eukaryota; kingdom Metazoa; phylum Chordata; class Actinopteri; order Syngnathiformes; family Syngnathidae; genus Nerophis; species Nerophis ophidion. The sequence continues at coordinate 43,735,343 of NC_084628.1, read as the reverse complement.
ATTAGAAACACATATCTCCTCTCCTTTACACACAACGCCATTAAGTTGCATGTCAAAAAAAGAAAATTGATGTGAAAAGCAGGAAGTTGACATTGACAACAAAAGCAAAAGATGGACTGATTAATAGATGTCATCAGTGTTTGAACCTGATGGCATTTCGCTGACATTCTGGGAACTCGTCCTAATGTCCGGCACATCCCTGAATGTTGGTATCGGGACAACACTAGTTTGAAGTTTGCCTGCTTAATATTATCCATCTGGTTGCATTCTCTGTACAAAGCCTTAATGGGATAGAAAACAGAGGAATACAACACTCCAACATGACAATCTTTCACTCAATATTTATTGTGTATTTGATCATTTTAACGGAAAAGACAACACTTTGATAGTAAAAATGATTATTTTGCAAGTTCATGCCCTATGGAGGTGACATACCATGACATGGGACACCGTGTAAATACAAAGGGTTGGATAAGAGCACCAAGTCCACCACAGTTGTGTAAAAGTAATAATACGGCCTGAGAGGATTACAATGGGAGTTTCTATTGAAGAAGATATTTAAGAAGGCTGTTTTCTTAACCCAACAGGCATTTCAGTTGACTGGAAACAAGTGGAAGTTCTTTGTCAGAGACACTCGGTCTTTATTTGGCATCTGTCCGTACTTTAAGTTCGACTTTTCAAAGCGTTGCGTGACCTGTGGGGGTGGAACAAAATGTGTGATCAGCAGTTTGATTTGCTCCGCACTACAGAACGTGTGGATTTCTAACGTCCAATTTAGTCCTAATCACCAGAATAAAGATGAGTTGACTGTCAAAATATTTTGAGAATAAAGTAACAAAAATGAATGATGTCCATAGAGATTTTTTTTTTATAAAGTTGTATTTTTCCAAAACATGAAGTGCCAATATTACGAAGAATAAAAAGGGCAGGAGTTTTCCGCGAATACATTCAGAATTTTTGATGAATTCAATTGTAATTTATAAGAAGTCATACTTTTATGATAATTCAGTTTTATGTGAATCATTTTTTTTGTCCAAAGTAACACTTCTACAAGAATAAATTAGCAATTTTACAACTAAAAAGTTTTTGATATTTCAATGACTATTTATACTTTTGGTCAAAAATTAATTTTAATAAAGATGACATGTGAACGAAGGCATGATTTAAAGGGGAACATTATCAGCAGACCTATGTAAGCGTCAATATATACCTTGATGGTGCAGAAAAAAGACCATCTATTTTTTTAACCGATTTCCAAACTCTAAATGGGTGAATTTTGGCGAATTAAACGCCTTTCTGTTTATCGCGCTGGAGGGGATGATGTCAGAATGTGACGTCGCCGAGGTAATACAGCCGCCATTTTCATTTTCAACCCATTGTAAACATTGGGTCTCAGCTCTGTTATTTTCCGTTTTTTCGACTATTTTTTGGAACCTTGGAGACATCATGCGTTGTCGGAGGGTGTAACAACACTAACAGGGAGGGATTCAAGTTGCACCGAAGATGCGAAAGTGTCTGCCGCCAGACCCCCATTGAATGTACCAAAGTGTCTCCACATTTGACCGGCGATGCTAAGACAGACATGGCACAGAGATGTATGGATAACCTGCAGATGCATTTGCAATGATAAAGTCAACAAAATCACAAAGTTGAGTTTTGTTGATGTTGACTTATGTGCTAATCAGACATATTTGGTCGCGTCGTGACTGCCAGATAATCGATGCTAACATGCTATTTACCGGCGGTGCCAAAGCAGACATGGCACAGAGATGTATGGATAACCTGCAGATGCATTTGCAACTATATTACGTTTCCTTCCACCCACATTTAATGCGAAACAAACACTTACCAATCAACGGATTTAAGTTGCTCCAGTGTCACAAGCTGCGAAAGTCCTGATCGTTTGGTCCGCTCATTTTACCGGCGATGCTAACGCAGCTATTCGGCCATGCTATGGCTATGAATAGCGTCAATAGCTATTCGCTCAATAGCTTCAGTTTCTTCTTCAATACTTTCATACTCCAACCATCCGTTTCAATACATGCGTAATCTGTTGAATCGCTTAAGTTGCTGAAATCCGAGTCTAAATCCGAGCTAATTTCGCTATATCTTGCTGTGCTATTCACCATTGTTTGTTTACATTGGCAGCACTGTGTGACGTCACAGGGAAATGGATAGTGGCATCGCAGATAGCAAACATGAAGCACTTTAAAGCTTTCTTTAGGGATATTCGGAGACCGGTAAAATTTTGAAAAAAACTTCAAAAAATACAAAATGCCACTGGGAACTGATTTTTACTGTTTTTAACCCTTTTGAAATTGTGATAATGTTCCCCTTTAAGGCAAGTGCGAATTTCAGTAGAATAACGGGGGAACATTGCAATAAAAAAAAAGTTGGAACTTGTGTGACAATAAGTTGAAGTTAAAGTAGCAATGATTGTCACACACACACTAAGTGTGGCGAAATTATTCTCTGCATTTGACCCATCATCCTTGACCAAAACCTGGGAGGTGAGGGGAGCACTGGGCAGCAGCGGTGGCCGTGCCCGGGAATCATTTATGGTGATTTAACCCCCAATTCCAAGCCTTGATGCTGAGTGCCAAACAGGGAAGTAATGGCTCCCATTTTTATAGTCTTTGGTATGACTCGGCCGGGGTTTGAACTCACGACCTACCCATCTCAGGGCGGACACTCTAACCACTAGGCCACTGAGTAGTTTATAAATTAAATATGTTCTGATTTTATCAGGAGAAAAAGTTTAAATAGCACAACCATAAGGTATTAATTGAATGAGAGCATAATTCGATTTTTCTAAGAAGAAAAATACACTTTTACAAGAATAAAGTATACTTCAACAAAAAAGGTCAACGCTAGTGTTAGAATAAATTACGAATTACACATTTATAAAAATAGAAAAAATACATGTAAATTGCACTCAAAAGAGAGAAAATGTCATTTTCAAAGAGGATCTGAGTGGAATTTTACAAGAAGTAAGTCATACATTGGAATGTTATTTGAATAAAATTGTAAAAAAAAAAATCTATGAAATATCACTAATGTTTATTGTTTATTGTGAGTGAACTGTGGTGCTGAATTTCCTCCAGGTATCAATAAAGTACTTTCTATTCTATTCTAATAATAGTAATACATTTTATTTGTAAAAAAAAAAACACTTTACATTGAGCAAACAACCTCAAAGTGCTACGGTGTATTAAAACTTAATAATAATAAAAACTAGAACAGCCTAATAGCTAGAATGAGTATGCATATATCTATTTTTAAAAGAAGGGTTTTTGAGCCTTTTTTAAAAGCATCCACCGTCTGAGGTGCCCTCAGGTGGTCAGGGAGAGCGTTCCACAGACTGGGAGCAGTGGAGCAGAAAGCCCAGTCTCCCATAGTTCGTAGCGTTGTCCTTGGAGGTTCTATTGTATTCTAATCTTGTAACTTTAAACTTTTGTCTTGTACTGTAATTATTATGTGCAAACATAGATATGAGTGGGCAACACGTACCATTCTGAACAGCTCCTCGATGTGTTCCTCACGTGCATAAGTGTTAAACACATCAACAAGATGCCCAATAAGGACTGAACCCTTCACCGGGTGTCTGTATGACACGGTATCTGCAGGAAAGAAACAACAATCATTGACTTCATACATTTACCCCCCTTGGTGCGCTTGTTGCTTAAATCACTGTTTTACAACCAGTCTGGTGTGCCGTGAGAGATGATCTCATTTCACCTATTTGGGTTAAAAATATTTTATGCAAAGCAGTAATTATAGTCTGCAAATGATGTGTTGTTGTTGAGTGTCTGCGCTGTCTAGAGCTCGGCAGAGTAACCGTGTAATACTCTTCCATATCAGTAGGTGGCAGCAGGTAGCCAATTGCGTTGTAGATGTCAGAAACAGCGGGAGGCAGCGTGCAGGTAAAAAGGTGTCTAATGCTTAAACCAAAAATAAGCAAAAGGTGAGTGCCCCTAAGAAAAGGCATTGAAGCTTAGGGAAGGCGATGCAGAACGAAACTAAAACTGAACTGGCTACAAAGTAAACAAAAACAGAATGCTGGACGACAGCAAAGACTTACTGTGGAGCAAAGACAATGTACATCTGAACATGACGTGACAATCAACAATGTCCCCACAAAGAAGGATTGAAAACAACTGAAATATTCTTGATTGCTAAAACAAAGTAGATGCGGGGAATATCGCTCAAAGATCGACATGAAACTGCTACAGGAAAATTAAAAAAAAAAGATTAAAAAAACACCAAAATAGGAGCGCAAGACAAGAACTAAAACACTACACAGAAGAAATATATATGTATATGTATGTATATGTGTGGGTATTTATATATGTATGTGTGTGTGTATAAATGTGTATGTATATGTGTGTATATATATGTGTATATATATGTTTGGGCATATATATGTATACATGTATGTGTATATATGTATACATGTGTGTATATATGTATACATGTATGTGTGTATATATATGTATACGTGTGTATATATGTATGTGTATATATATATATATATATGTATACATGTATGTGTATACATGTATGTGTATATATATGTATATATGTATATGTGTATATATATTTGTGTGTGTGTGTGTATATATATTTGTGTGTGTGTATATATATGTATGTGTGTATATATATGTGTATGTATATATGTATATATACGTACATACATATATTTATATATATGTGTATATATATGTATATTTACATATATATATATGTGTATATATACATATATATATACATATGTGTATATATACACATATATTTATGTATGTACGTATAAACATACATATATATGTGTATATATATATATATATATATATATATACACACACATATATGTGTGTATATATATATATATATATATATGTATATATATATATATATGTGTGTATATATATATATATATATATATATATATGTATATATATATATAATATACGTAACCCAGGTGATAAAACCCCATTAAAT
>NC_084628.1:43690345-43720345 GCF_033978795.1 Nerophis ophidion | reverse complement strand
ATGAAAGGTTTAGTGGTAATACACACAGCAACCATTGCGCACATGTGGGTCAACACAACTAAACCAAAGGTGTAGCTTAATCGCCCTCTGCTGGTCAAATTTCGCGCTGCATGTATTCAAGCAGTTTTGCTCACCGGAGTTAAAGAGCCCAAAACAACACGACCACGAATACAAATAAATCAGCACTTTTAATACATTCATACTTTGTCTAGTACGATTTCCGCAATACATTTATTTCAGGGTCGATAGAACCTTCTTTTTGTACATTTTTTATTTGTCTTGCCTCTGGTGAGGATGGTTGCATTTTTTTTCGCTCCCTGCTTGCACTCTGTTTTGTCATGTCTACACTTTTTTGAAGCCTCTTTCTTTGTGCTGTCCTCCAAATCTAAACATCAGACATGGAAATGACCAGCTGGACTCTCGACTCAATTGACAAAATCTGTTCGACGAGCCTGGCTGCCCTGATGGAACCATTGCTGGGGGGTATGTGGGAGACTTCTGGGATAAATGGAGAATCATGTGCCTCTGTCCTTTCCCTGGAGGACGTGGAAGACATCTACCTATTTAGAACCGTGATGGTGGGGCACCCGCGCTTCATAGCAGCAGTTGACCACCAGGGCCCTCGCTCCCTCTGTTGCGAGTTGACGTGATTATATGTAACATGTTTATGTGTGCATGGCATGGAGGTTTTTTCCCACTCCATACTGGGCCCCTTTAGGAGCCCAGTCTAGATTGTATTTTTTACTCATCTTCAACCCCAGCGTTTTACGTTTTTCCCACTATTTACGGGGCGCCTCGTGGCGACCCATCAGCGTTCCTGTTCTGTAACCCTGTACTCTGTTTGTCTCATCTTGAACAGGTTTGTGCTGAAAACATAGTTTTGTTGTACAAACCCCGTTTCCATATGAGTTGGTAAATTGTGTTAGATGTAAATATAAACGGAATACAATGATTTGCGAATCCTTTTCAACCCATATTCAGTTGAATATGCAACAAAGACAAGATATTTGATGTTCAAACTAAACTTTAATTTTTTTTTGCAAATAATTAACTTAGAATTTCATGGTTGCAACACGTGGCAAAGTAGTCGGGAAAGGGCATGTTCACCACTGTGTTACATCACCTTTTCTTTTAACAACACTCAATAAACGTTTGGGAACTGAGGAAACTAATTGTTGAAGCTTTGAAAGTGGAATTCTTTCCCATTCTTGTTTTATTTAGAGCTAAGGTCGTTCAACAGCCTTCATAATGCGCCAGACATTTTCGATGGGAGACAGGTCTGGACTGAAGGCGGGCCAGGAAAGTACCTGCACTCTTTTTTTTTTTTTTTTTTTTTTTTTTTAACGAAGCCACGCTGTTTTAACACATGCTGAATGTGGCTTGGCATTGTCTTGCTGAAATAAGCAGGGACGTCCATGAAAAATATGGCGCTTAAATGGCAGCATATGTTGTTCCAAAACCTGTATGTACCTTTCAGCATTAATGGTGCCTTCACAGATGTGTAAGTTACCCATGCCTTGGGCACTAATGCACCCCCATACCATCACACATGCTGACTTTTACACTTTGCGTCGATAACAGTCTAGGTGGTTCGCTTCCCCTTTTGGTCCGGATGACAAGATGTTGAATATTCCCAAAAACAATTTGAAATGTGACCCGTCAGACTACAGAACACTTTCCCACTTTGCATCAGTCCATCTTAGATGATCTCGGGCCCAGAGAAGCCGGCGGCGTTTCTGGATGTTGTTGATAAATGGCTTTTGCTTTGCATAGTAGAGCTTAAACTTGCACTTACAGATGTAGCGACAAACTGTATTTAGTGACAGTGGTTTTCTGAAGTGTTCCTGAGTCCATGTGGTGATATCCTTTAGAGATTGATGTTGGTTTTTGATTCAGTGCCGTCTGAGGGATCGAAGGTCACGGTCATTCAATGTTGGTTTCCGGCCATGCCGCTTAGGTGGAGTGATTTCTCCGGATTCTTTGAACCTTTTGATGATATTATGGAGCGTAGATGTTGAAATCCCTAAATTTCTTGCAATTGCACTTTGAGAAACATTGTTCTTAAACTGTTTGACTATTTGCTCACGCAGTTGTGGACAAAGGGGTGTAAATTATTGGGCGGTATAGCTCGGTTGGTAGAGCGGCCGTGCCAGCAACTTGAGGGTTGCAGGTTCAATCCCCGCTTCCGCCATCCTAGTCCCTGCCGTTGTGTCCTTGGGCAAGACACTTTACCCACCTCCTCCCAGTGACACCCACACTGCTTTAAATGTAACTTAGATATTGGGTTTCACTATGTAAACGCTTTTGAGTCACTAGAGAAAAAACGCTATATAAATATAATTCACTTCACTTCACTACCTCGCCCCATCCTTTCTTTTGAAAGACTGAGCATTTTTTGGGAAACTGTTTTTATAGCCAATCATTGCACCCACCTGTTCCCAATTAACCTGCACACCTGTGGGATGTTCCAAATAAGGGTTTGATGAGCATTACTCAACTTTCAGTATGTATTGCCACCTTTCCCAACTTCTTTGTCACGTGTTGCTGGCATCAAATTCTAAAGTTAATGAGTAATTGCACACAAAAAAATGTTTATCAGTTTGAACATCAAATATGTTGTCTTTGTAGCATATTCAACTGAATATGGCTTGTAAAGGATTTGCAAATCATTGTATTGTGTTTATATTTACATCTAACATAATTTCCCAACTCCTATGGAAACAGGGTTTGTACTTGACAATAAAGACCTATAGTATCCTCTCATATCCTACTTACCCACTGCTGCTTCATTGTGAGCCACCCTGTATTCAATGGTTTCATTACGCCGATTTGGGTGTTTTTTGGCAGACCAAATTACAAGTTTCGGCCAGCTGGGTTTGACCCGCGGGCCACCACCTGTCCAGCCCTGGCTTACACGATATTACCTTTACTATATGCCCCACTTCAATGCTTTGCTAAGTTTACACACCTTTTACTAGGCTAACTAGGTCATGGAAAAATGACATGTTAGGAAAAGTTGTATTTTAGCACAAATAATTCAAGTTGAATGTGTTCTTCACTTGAAATATAAAGAAGTTTGTATTAGTCTCGTTGGGAAAAAAGAAAAAAAATGCATTCAACTTGCTTTGTAGTACAAACTCACCTTTAAATGACTGAGTGGGGAGGAACAGTTTCTTTAAAAGCTTCGGTTCAATCTTCCAGCTTATAGGATCACCTATGCACCTAATGCTTTCAGCCAGGTTATAAGGCAGGTCACAATCGTATCTTCTGGTTAGGTCCCCTTTAAGAAGGGCTTCACGCTCCCCGTCACTCAGGAATTTGTTGATCAAAAGCTCATCCTGATTATCTTCCATTACTGCCGCGGATACGTTAGCCACAAAGTCTGACCTCACTTTGAAAAGTTCCTCTGTAAAAAAACAAAACAAAGCAAACAATAACTTTACGCAGCTCATCAAATATGTTCCTGCGGATCAGCATCCATTAATGACGTGTTTTTCAACCTTTTTTGAGGAACTTGAACTCCTCCACATGGGGCAGGGTCTCCTCCCCACCCTTTTCTCGCCCGGAAAAGGGTGGAGATTTTCCCCCAAAAAAACATTACTGTAAATGATAAATACGCTACCAAAAGACAATGGTTCCCTTTTTTTCTCTCTAGAAATACGGTACAAAAAAAACGGTGCCGTTATTTTTTTCCATCTGGTAATACAGTACCAAAAAAAACAGTGGTACCATTTTTACAATTATAGTAATAAAGAATGGCAACTCAATTTTACTGTTTTTGTTTTTACAGTACATGACTGTAAATTGAAACAGTACCACTGTCATATTTATTCAAACAAATGAGTCAGCAGTTTTTTTTTGTTTTTACCATAAAATCTGATTTTTACAGTGAATTGCTGTAAATGAAAAACTCTTGCAGTAAATTTATGACTGAACTGCCAGGTTTTTCTTTTTTTTACCGTAAAATCTATGATTGTTAATTTTACAGTGCTTTATTGTACATGACAAAAAATGGCACGACTGCTATTTTTACGGTAAATGTCCGGCAATTGAGCTGGCAGTTTTTCCCCGTAAAATCTATGGTCTTTTTTTACAGTGAATAGCTATAAAAGGAAAACCGGTACCATTGTCATTTTTACAGTAAAATTTTGGCAACAGAGCTCTCTTTATTTGCATAAAATATACGATAATTACTGTAAATTAAAATACGGTACCAAACAGTGGTACCGTTTTTACATTCACAGTAATAAAGAATGGCAACTCAGTCTCAACTCAATTTTACTATGATTTTTTTTTACAGTACATTACTGTAAATTGAAACATAGTACCACTGTCATTTTTATTAAAACAAATGAGTCGGCAATGCTTTTTTTTTTTTTAAACCATAAAATCTGTGATTTTACAGTGAATTACAGTATATAAAAAACTCTTGTGGTAAAATTGTGGTGACTGAACTGCCAGGTTTTTCTTTTTTTTTTTTTTAATCTTATAATATACGATTGTTCATTTTATAGTGCTTTACTGTATGTGACAAAAAAATGGTACCACTGCTATTTTTACAGTAATAGTCCAGCAATTCACTGTAAAATCTATGGTGTTTTTTACAGTGAATAGATGTAAAAGGAAAACTGGCACCATTGTCATTTTTACAGTAAAATTCTATTTTACAATAAAATTTTGGACTTACTAAACATATAATCCAATTTTTGATTGAATTTGTCTAGACATGATCCAGGCGTTCTATAAACACAACTGACTTATTTTTTTTATTTTATTTTTCTACTTCAATTTATACAGTTTTGGAGTATAAGTCGCACAGTTCCTGTCTTCACAATAAAAGCGCCGCTCCATTGTGCCTGCGTTAACAAAATAAGAGTCTTCGAAAGCCAGCGCAAACAAGCTAGCAAGCTACGGAGTTTGCCGCCAATGTTTTTCTTGTAAAGTGTATAAAAACTAATATGGAAGCTGGACAAAAACCAACGACTTTCTTGTGGTATTACACAGAAAAGAGGAACTTTTTTTCTCCTCCATTTGAAAACATAGACGTCTGATTCCAATCAATGCAAGTCATCAGAATCAGGTAATACACCAACTTATATTCTTGTCTTCATGAAAGATAGGAATCTATATGTTAAACATGCATGTATATTCATTAAGACCTTTAACATGTGAACAAAAACAGCAAAATAAATAAATATAAATTATATACTGTATGTATGTATGTATGTATGTGTGTGTATAAATGATATGTGTGTGTATGTATAGATGAGGTAGATCACCTCGACTTGGTCATTTACTAAGTAATTGATAAACGTTGAAAAACTTATTGGGGTGTTACCATTTAGTGGTCAATTGTACGGAATATGTAGTGTACTGTGCAATCTAATAATACAAGTTTTAATCAATCAATCAAATCAATGAATGCCTACTGAGGCTATGGTGCTGTTAAGTTATTGTGGCTCAATGTGCCATTTTTTTTATTTTATTTTAATGTACTATTATTATATATTATTGTTTTAGTTGCTTAAGAGATATTCCTGGCTCTGAATTTGCTCATTGCTATTTTTATGTTTTTGTGCATTATTTGTTGCCGTAATCAGGTTACTCATCAGTTACTCAGTACTTGAGTACTTTTTTCACAACATACTTTTTACTTTTACTCAAGTAAATATTTGGGTGACTACTCCTTACTTTTACTTGAGTAATAAATCTCTAAAGTAACAGTACTCTTATTTCTGGCTACTCTACCCACCTCTGTCTAAATGTAATATAGTTTTTTGTTTTTTTTTGCGGCTGGAGACATATTTGTTTTTGTATTTTTGGTCCAATATGACTCTTTCAACATTTTGGGTTGCCGACCCCTGCCTTAGTGTCCAAATAACTCTAAATAAATGAAGTCCTTGTCCCCCATACTAAGGTATTACCAAAAACATATAACTTTGTCTTGAATTTGAAAAAAAAAGATGTTTATTTCCCGGTGAATGCACAGAAGAACCCGCTGGGGTTCAGTTCCTCCAACTACTGCTCTACAAGCTCCGTTAGCCTGCTTAGTTGTTGGGGGACTCTCGCTAGGTCCCCTCACGTCAACTTTGTCATTCTCTGTGCGCTCTTCCTTGACAGAAAGTGCGCCATTCTTTAGTATTTTGACAGAGATAATAGTTACTTTAATGTTATCGAAACTAACGGGAGCGCCGCCATCTTGGACGTCGAAAGTAAACCTGGGAAAACACAAACATACAAAAAGTCAAGTAAAAAGGAGACTTACCTGCCATAGCTCAGGTGTGTTTTAAAAGCTGAATGAGTTGTTTTGTTGAGAAAAGTGTTGATCTTTGTGGACAATCTTTGACCCTCCTTCACTTTTTAACTCATGCGTGCGCAACATACAAGTGGGCTGTTAGTAACGATCTGTTCAACTAGGATCACAATACACCAGGGGTGTCCAAACTTTTTCCACTGAGGGCCGCACACTGAAAAATCCAAGCAAGCTGGGGCCAGTTTGATATTTTTTTTAGCATTAAAAACCAATACAATATATTTATAAAAAATATACATTTAGGCTTCCACTCAGGGTTTTAGTCAAAAAAATATTAATGTCATGTCTATCTGTGATGGCTGCAGCTTTTCAGGCGCTGCTCAGCTGTCCATCCCCCTTAAGGGATTTGCATCAAACAGGTAATCAGAGCAATGGGTGGCTATTTTGAAGAAACTAGAGTATAAAACATGTTTTTAGTTTGCATGTTCTCCCCGTGAATGCGTGGGTACTCCGGCTTCCTCCCACCTCCAAGGACATGCACCTGGGGATAGGTTGATTGGCAACACTAAATTGGCCCTAGTGTGTGAATGTGAGTGTGAATGTTGTCTGTCTATCTGTGTTGGCCCTGTGATGAGGTGGCGACTTGTCCAGGGTGTACCCTGCCTTCCGCCTGATTGTAGCTGAGATAGGCGCCAGCGCCCCCCGCGACCCCGAAAGGGAATAAGCGGTAGAAAATGGATGGATATTTAGCATTATTATTATTATTATTATAGGCTTAAATCTCTAGTTCAGTGAAGTGAATTATATTTATATAGCGCTTTTTCTCTAGTGACTCAAAGCGCTTTACATAATGAAACCCAATATCTAAGTTACATTCAAAGCAGTGTGGGTGGCACTGGGAGCAGGTGGGTAAAGTGTCTTGCCCAAGGACACAACGGCAGTGACTAGGATGGCAGAAGCGGGAATCGAACCTGCAACCCTCAAGTTGCTGGCACGGCCACTCTACCAAGAGAGCTAAACCGCCCGGTGTCCAGGCGATATTTTACTGGATTATTAAAATAATCCAGTAGGAAAAGTTGAACTGTAATGTTAGACACCCTATTACAATTTAAAAGGTATTTAAAATTAGATTTAATTGTTAAAAAAAGTAACTAAACTTTTGTAAATGAGCTCGTTTACTCTACCTGACGCTGTCATTTTGGGCAGTATCCTGAGATAGTCACATGACAACCACTCCCAAATGTTCCCTATGTTCCTACTCCTTTTCAAACATGTTGAAAAGAGAAACTGGAAATTGTGATGTATCATGTTGTATGCTTGCATGTTCCAAATAAACTCAAACTCAAATTAAGCTATTTGAAAGATGTTTTTTTATGGATTATTTCAAGTTAAAACAAAGCTAGAAGAAGATGTCACTGCTGTACCAGTGATGACATCCAACAAAAAGTTGCATCACATTTATGTTGAAATTACAATAAAAACAATCAGACAACATAAAGTTGTCTGATTGTGGTTCTCAATCTTTTTTCAGTGATGTACCCCCTGTGAACATTTTTAATTCAAGTACCCTCTAATCAGAGCAAAGCATTTTTGGTTGAAAAAAAGAGATAAAGAAGTAAAATACAGCACTATGTCATCAGTTTCTGATTTATTAAATTGTATAACAGTGCAAAATATTGCTCATTTGTAGTGGTCCTTCTTCAACTATTTGGAAAAAAAGATATAAAAATAACTGCAAACGTGTTGAAAAATAAACAAGTGACTCAAATATAAATAAAGAATTCTCCACATAGAAGTAATCATCAACTTAAAGTGCCCTCTTTGGGGATTGTAATAGAGATCCATCTGGATTCATCAACTTACTTCTAAACATTTCTTCAGCAAAAAAGAAATCTTTAACATCAATATTTATGGAACATGTCCACAAAAAATCTAGCTGTCAACACTGAATATTGCATTGTTGCATTTCTTTTCACACTTTATGAACTTACATTCATATTTTGTTGAAGTATTATTCAATAAATATATTTATATAAGGACTTTTGAATTGTTGCTATTTTTAGAATATTTTTGAAAAATCTCACGTACCCCTTAGCATACCTTCAAGTACCCCCATTTGAGAACCACTGGTGTAGATCAACATTAGGTCTATCTGTCAATATAACATTTTTAAAAAATTAAGTTGTCTGCTCATTTTGTCAAAAAAATAGAAAATATGCAATATTTTCACCCAATAAAATTTTTAAGTGGAATTTTTAGATTATATAATAAGTATAGCTTTAAAAAGGTCAATATGTCAGAACAACATTAAATTCATTATTTTTTTAGCAATGACGCTTGAAAAAAAAAAATCACACTAAAATTATTGGAGATCCAAAAGAGTCCTACTCATTAAAGTGTTAAATAAATTATAATTTTGTTTACTTTTAACACAATAATCTCGATCAACTTCAGATCCATCAGTCAATTTTAAGTTTTAATGTTTGTTTTTTGATTGTTCGTTTTAAAACAAAAACGTGTGGCAAACACAAAATATGCAAAATTTTACACAAAATATCTCAAAGTGGAATATTTAATGGGACATAGTTGGAGGCTTGAATAGGTCAATAATTCATATTGATTTTTATTTATTATATTTAAAAAAAGAAAGAAAGAAACAGCTTGCATGGCAGCTTTGTGTTATTAGAGTCAACATTGTAACATTTTCTTGTTACATTTCACCTATTTGCTCAGTTATACCACTGTTTATGTTTTGTATTTTTTAACCAATTACAATATATATTATATGAAGCTGATATAGAGATTTAAGTGTTGAATGAAAAAAAAAAAGCATGGCCTTTTTATGAGTGGGGGACTTTTGGATCCCTAAGTATTTAAGTGGAATTTAATAACTGTCTTTGCTAAAAATAATAATAATGAATTCAAATCAATTTTGCTATGAATTATTGACCTATTTAGGGATTCAATTACTTCACATTAAATATTTCACTTTGAAAATCTTTTTGGGAAAAATATTGCATATTTTGCCTCAAAAATAGGGTTTCGACAATAAGCTCATAAAATGTAATAAAAATAATGAAGTAGAATTAATTAGAGATTCAAGGGTTTTATGAAAAAAATAATATATGACTTATTTTGAGCCTTTTTTAAGAGTGAAACCCTTCTGGGTCCTTAGGACCTAATTTGAGCGAGCCCTAAAAATAAAAAGTATATTGTTTTGAAAATGATAAAATATCACAATGGCCCCCGCATGCTTTGATTTTTCAGTGTGCGGCCCTCAGTGGAAAAAGTTTGGACACCCCTGTTATGGACAATGATTTGGTGAAAATGTGTATGGACAACTTTAATCCGCTAGATGGCGATGTGTGTTTTACTTTGCGTGACATGCTCACGTAAATACATGTTTAGTGTATACATGTATAAATGTTTAGTGTATAAATAATAAATATATCTTTAGTGGATACATATTTAATATAAAAATGGATGGATGTGTTTAGTGTATAAATATTGATTGATTGATACTTTTATTAGTAGATTGCACAGTTTCCGTACAATTGACCACTAAATGGCAGAGGTGTGGACTCGAGTCACATGATTTGGACTCGAGTCATGAGTTTGATGACATCGAGACATCTTCTAAGTAGACGCAGCATCGAGCGCTACTGCCTATTGCCGCTGACGTGACGCGGGGCCGCCATCTTGGAGTGGTGATCCGCTCCACTCAGGGCAATTTATTTGTCAGAAAGAATGAACTGTCAGCACATTTAATTCATTTTACCTCACTGAATACCACAGATAATCACACGCTTTTTTGTCATACTTGTAACTATGATAAAGGACACATTTTTTGGCGTGTTCATAGTTTGCTTAAAAATAATACAATATTCTTATATGCCAGGGGTCGGGAACCTTTTGGCTGAGAGAGCCATGAAAGCCAAATATTTCAAAATACATTTCCGTGAGAGCCATGTCATATTTTTTAACACTGAATACAACTAAATGCGTGCATTTTTAAGTAAGACCAACATTTTTAGAGTATAATAAGTCTCTTATTCTTTGTAATAACATTGTTATTCTGAAGCTAACCAATAATGTTGATCATGTTTTTGTTTGGCCATGTGCTGTTTGTCCTTTGGACTCTTTAAGTTCCTGTTTTTTTCCACTCCCTTGTCTGGTTTCCTTGGTTACTCATTTTGTCCACCTGTCTCTGGTGGACCAAATGCCCGCTCACCTGCTTCCCGAGCCCTAATCAGAGGCAGTATTTGAGCTCGTCTTTGCCAGTCAGTCGCCCTGTGCTGACTTGTTTCATGCCTTGCCATAGTTTCGTGCTTCATGCCATGCCAAGTAAGTTTTGTTTGATTTATGTTCATAGTCTGTTTATGCGTTAGCTTTGTTCCTTAGCCTAAGTTGTGCCTCCACTGTGAGCGATTTTTGTTTGTATCTTTTTTTAGTTTAAATTAAATCATGTTTTTACCTAAATGCCATGTCCCGAGTAGTCCGTCTGCCTTCCTGGGAGAACGACCCTGCAGTATATATATATATATACAGTATATATATATATATACACACACACACCGTATTTCCTTGAATTGCCGCAGGGCATATAGTATGCGCCTGCCGTGAATTACTGCTGGGTTAAACTCGCTTCCCAACATAATTAGCGCATGCTTAGTATTACCGCCGGGTCAAACTCATGACGTCACGAGTGACACTTCTGTCATCATTTTCAAAATGGAGGAGGCTGATTTCAATAACGGCAATTTGAAATCGCATAAAGGGAATACGATTAAGAGCTATTCAGTAGGATTTAGGGTCCAAGCTTACATCACACCCAAATTTTTACTGCATGCCTTTGGTAAGTGCCGGAGTGAGAAGAGGTTTTGAAATAACTAGCGCATGCTTACTTTTACCGCATGCCTTTGATAAGCGCCAGAGTGAGAAGACGTTTTAAATTAATTAGCGCCCCGGCGGCAATTACGCCCGTAGTTTTTTCTCGGTGTAGCTCGGTTTGTAGAGCGGCCATACCATCAACTTGAGCGTTCCAGGTTCGATCCCCGCTTCCGCCATCCTAGTCACTGCCGTTGTGTCCTTGGGCAAGACACTGTACTCCTCAGTTAACTAAATTGTGCATACATTTACTTCAAACAGCACATCACCTATAACAGGGGTCGGGAACCTTTTTGGCTGAGAGAGCCATGAAAGCCAGATATTTCAAAATGTATTTCCGTAAGAGCCATATAATTTTTTTAAAGACTGAATACAACTAAATGCGTGCATTTTTAAGTAAGACTAACATTTTAGAGTATAATAAGTCTCTTATTCTTTTTAATAACATTGTTATTCTAAAGCTAACCAATAATACATATAACACCTCTTACCATTAATGCGACATCTTGAACAGGTGCGGTAGAAAATGGATGGTTGGATTAAAATGCATGAGAATGTTTTACAATTTGAACGTTATTTTTAACACTGTGATTACCAGCAGATCTATTCATGACTTATCGTGTTAAGCAATGTCAGCTAAGATTTATCTTAAGAGCCAGATGCAGTCATCAAAAGAGCCACATCTGGCTCGAGAGCCATAGGTTCCCTACCCCTGACCTATACCCACAACAATATTGTTTTAACCGGACAGCCGGTTCTTCAAAATAAAACCAATCCTTCAAAATAAAACACAACACCTTGTAACATCTCCTTCATATAATAGCACAACAACATCCCACTATTACATTAAGACAGGGGTGTCCAAAGTGCGGGCCGGGGGCCATTTGTGGCCCGGAGCTAATCGTTTACCGGCCCGCCACACATTCTGCAAAAATTGCAAAATTGATGGTATTGCAAAAATAAACATAAAAAAAAAGTGGAATGAGGTGAAATCTAATAAGAAAAAGTGGCAATGTTGACACAAAGCTGCCATGCGAGCAGTTTTTTTCCCTTTTGTTTTTATTTTTTTTTCAATTGCTCAAAAAAAAGGAGAAAAAAATCTGTTAAAATGAATTATTACTTAGAAAATTATCACTTTAAAATGTTTTATGTGGAAAAAATATTGCATATGTTGTGTGGTTGCCATATAAAAACAAAGTTTTGACGAAAGAGCATAAAACAAAATAATAGTTCAAACTTAAAATCCAAAGATATGTCGGAAGTTGATCTTGAAATTTAAGTGTTAAAAGTAAAAAGAAAAAAAAACTAATAAAATGCATCACTTTATGAGTCGGGAACCTTTCGGATCTCAAATATATTTAGTAGGATTTTATTTAATTTTTCACTGTGATTACTCAAAAATATCAAATAATTAAAATCAATGGTGTCCTGCATTATTGATCTTTGAGGGCTTTAATTGCTAAATAAAGGAAAGGGCTGGGGAAAGGGAAGTCTGGGTTTCCCTGCTTAGGTTGTTGCCCCCGCGACCCGACCTCGGATAAGCGGAAGAAGATGGATGGATGGAGGAAATCATCTCAAGGAATCAATAAATTACTATCTATCTATCTAAATACTTCATATTTCAGTTTTGCTATAAAAAACAAAGTTGTCTTTGACAGAAAATGCATAAAACCTTATTTGTTTTACTTTATATCAACGTGAAGTTGATATATCGAGATTTACTGTAAGCATTAAATAAAAAATAAAAATAATAATTTGACTTATTTTAAAAAATTTTGTGACTGAGAACTTCTGTGCTCCCCAGGAGCTCTAAGGATTAAAAAATTAAATCCATGTATTTTGTAATGGTTTGAAAATGAAAAATATCAGAATGGCTCCCGCATGCTTACATTTTTCCGTGGAAAAAGTTTGGACACCCCTGTTATGGACGATGATTTGGTGAAAATATGTATGGCCAACGTTAATCCGCTAGATGGTGATATATCTTTTACAATACGTGACGTCACGAAGAAGACCACGCCCCCCTCCCCTCCCCTGGAGAGAGGACAAGATGGCTGCCAGTGACTGAGATAAGAAGCTAGTTATTTGACAATGTAAACATTGTAAACATTATAAACATTTCCCCACTCAGCAAACCGGAGCGGGAACGACGTTACCTGATAGCTTTGTCTCGCGTACGTTATCACAAAACAAACGTCATATTTATTTATTTTTTTGTTACGTTTCTTGTCAAAGGTACGCTTTTTTTAATTAGCTCTGCGAGCTAGCCACGGATTAACTCATTTATTTGTTTCTATAACATCAATGAAAGACTCCTAATAGCATTGCCGAGGATATAGTCTGACAAGGTTGTTCTATTCAGATTCGCTACGGGACGACGACATTTGCTAGTAAGACGTTGCGCCCGTGTGAATTAAAGTTGCACGTCATGTCTTTAAGGAGCAACTAAAAGGTAAACAAACAATAGTTACAACATTGATTAGGTTGTAGTCACATTGCATGTGTCTGCTCTTCTCTTGGCAGTCTTAATCTGGAAAGATGATGGCCAATCGGTCTGGGCGTCGTGGAATCCATCTGGACCAGTCTGAGCTGCTGTGTACTAAAGGATGTGGCTTTTATGGCAACACTGCCTGGCAGGGCCTGTGCTCTAAATGCTGGCGGGAGGAGAACCAGAGAGAGAAACAAAAACAGATCCAAGACGACTGGGCTTTAGCTGAAAGGTTGGCCCTACTCTGTGAGATACAGTCGGGTGTGAATAGAATATAGACTTTATTGTCATTATGTTTGCATATAACATGATTAAAGACTCCAACTTAAAGCCCTACTGAAAGCCACTACTACCGACCACGCAGTCTGATAGTTTATATAGATAGATAGTACTTTATTGATTCCTTCAGGAGAGTTCCTTCAGGAAAATAAAAATTCCAGCAGCAGTGTACAGTGTTGAGATCAATTTAAATAAAAGTAAATAATGAGGGTTTAAATGGAAACAAAATAGAGAAATAGATCTTTCTGTGTGGAGTTTGCATGTTCTCTCCGTGAATGCGTGGGTTCCCTCCTGGTACTCCGGCTTCCTCCCACCTCCAAAGACATGCACCTGGGGATAGGTTGATTGGCAACACAAAAAAATGGTCCCTAGTGTGTGAATGTTGTCTGTCTATCTGTGTTGGCCCTGCGATGAGGTGGCGAATTGTCCAGGGTGTACCCCGCCTTCCGCCCGATTGTAGCTGAGATAGGCGCCAGCGCCCCCCGCGACCCCAAAAAGGGAATAAGCGGTAGAAAATGGATAGATGGATGGAAGACTCCAACTTAAAGGCCTACTGAAAGCCACTACTACCAACCATGCAGTCTGATAGTTTGTATAGATAGATAGTACTTTATTGATGAAAAGTCTGATAGGTGTTGATGCTGCAGCAATGCAGTGTCCAGAGCACAATTATTGAGGTGGTGACGAGTGAGGTAATAAGATGGTCGGGGGCAAGCTGTTCATTTAGCAGTCTCACAGCCTGGGGATACAGACCGCGAGACATTCTGGTGGTCCTGGTGCGAATCGATCTGTACCTCCTTCCAGAGGGTAGCAGGTTGACGAGGCCATGTGCTGGATGGTATTTGTCCTTCAGGATGTTGCGTACTCGCTTTAAGCAGCGAGCTGTGTACATGGCACTCATCTCTGGGAGTATAGTCCTTGTGATTTTCCCTACCGTTTTAACCACTCGCTGGAGGGCCTGTTGGTTTGCTTTAGTGCAGCTAGCGAGCCACACTAAAAGCCGTAGGTGAGGACACTGCTGATGGCACAGTTGTAGAAGTTTATCATTGATTTCTGCGGAATGTTTGCGCATTTTAGTTTCCTTAGAAAGAAAAGACGTTGGGTCTCTCCGACTGTAGAAGCAGTGTTAATGTCCAGCATAGATCTTCTGTGATGGTCACCCCTAAAAATTTGAATTGTTTGACCCTTTCTACGAGATTATTAATTACAAGTGGAGGGTGTTCTTTCTGCCATTTCCTGCGGGAGTCTAAAATTAGTTCTTTGGTTTTGTTAGTGTTAAGAACCGAGTTGTTTTTAGCACACCATGAAGCCAGCTGTTGGACCTCTGCCCTGTATGCTGTCTCGTCATTGTTGCTGATGAGCCCAAGCACCGTGGTGTCGTCGGCATATTTGACCGTGAGGTTGGATGTTGAAGGGGCTATGCAGTCATGTGTGAGGAGGGTGAAGAGCACGGGGCTTAGCACACAACCCTGTGGGGCACCGGTGTTGAAGATGAGCGTGGCAGAAATGTTCTCACCTATTTTCACGTACTGTGTGCGATTTATGTCCAAAATCCAGTTGCAGAGGAAAGTGTTCAGACCAAGGTTGTGAAGCTTAGTTCTGAGTCTGTTTGGTCTTATTGTGTTAAATGATGAGCTGAAATCGACAAAGAGAAGTCTTGCATTAGTGTCCTTAAGTTCAAGATGTTCCAAGAGCCTATGGATTACAAGAGCGATGGTGTCTTCGGTCGATCGGTTCTCCTGGTATGCGAACTGATATGGGTCAAAGGATGGTGGTATTGCCTTTTTAATATGTTTCAATATCAGTCTCTCCATTTGGAGGTATGGAGGTGAGTGCTAAAGGTCTGTAGTCATTGAGGCATGAAATGTTTGCCTTTTTGGGGATGGGAATTGTAGCGGTTTTGAAACAGGCAGGGACCCAGGATGTGGACAGTGACAGATTAAAAATGTAGACAAATCCATCTTAAGCACACGGCCCAGGACGCCATCAGGTCCAGCGGCTTTCCTTGTGTTGTTACGCAAGGTGAGTCTTACTTCATGCGGGCTGAGGACTATGGCCGTGTCGTGGGAGGAGAGGGGGGGCAGTGCTGAGTCTGTTTTCTTACCCAAGATCAGAGTAGTCAGTGTCCTCCTGCTTCTGCCGTGACTTCTCCCAGAGACTCTGGTGTCAACACACCCGTGGCCACACCTCTCTGACTTTCAGGTACTATTTAACTCACTAAAACACTACCAACACAATAGGCAGATAAGGGATTTCCCAGAATTATCCTAGTAAATGTGTCTAAAAACATCTGAATCGCTCTCACTGCCCTCGCCTTTTTTTTTTTTTTTTACTTTTTTTTCCCCAGGCCTTCACTCTCACTTTCCTCATCCACAAATCTTTCATCCTCACTCAAATTAATAGGGAAATTGTCGCTGTCTCGGTCCGAATAGCTTTAGCTGCTGCTGGCTATGATTGTAAACAATGTTCAGATGTGAGGAGCCCTACAACCAGTGATGTCACGCGCACATCGTCTGCTACTTCCGGTAAAGGCAAGGCTTTTTTATTAGCGACCAAAAGTCGCGAACTATATCATCGATGTTCTCTACTAAATCCTTTCAGCAAAAATATGGCAATATCGCGAAATGATCAAGTATGACACATAGAATGGACCTGCTATCCCCGTTTAAATAAGAAAATCTTATTTCAGTAGGTCTTTAAGGTGCGGTTGTGGGAAGAAATATGGGGTAAAATAAATAACACAAGAGGTAATAAAGGAAAAACTAATAATTGAAATAAACAGACTACTATCCAATAAAAATAGCAAGCAATCCTGTACAATATACAAACACTATAGAAATACAAAATACTGTACAATATACAGAACAAGAAAAGAGTACCGAAGTAATAAATAACAATCAGTTTCAGACGTATTGCACTCGAAGGGTAGTATTCCACAGTAGAATATAAGGGCAGGATATTGTATAGGGGTGAATTATTATTATTATAAGTTAGAGTTCAACATGGTGACAGCTCTGGGAAAGAAGCTGTCTCTGTACCTGTTTGTTCTGGCTCTGATGCACCTGTAGCGCCTGCCTGATGGTAGCAGGTGGAAGCCCGGGTGTGTGCTGTCTTTTAGTGATGTTTTTGGCTTTCTTGAGGCAAAAAAAAAAAAAAAATTAATTAAAAATGTTTTAATATTACATAGGACTTATTTTTAATATTCTTCTGACTGAGAAGGATGCTAGTAGGTCCCCGCGACCAAACTTGAAGGTATCCCTAAAGGTATAAAAAAAATCTTTATTGAGTCGGTTCTGAAAATAAAAAATACCTAAATGACCCTTGCATACTTAGACTTTTAGTGGGAAAAGTTTGGACACCCCTGCTCTGAAGCATCCATTTTTTGATTAGTCAGTGATCTGCTTATTTTCTGTCTGTCAGGCTGCAGCGAGAGGAAGAGGAAGCGTATGCAAGCAGACATCAGACGTCGACGTCGCAGCCAGCTGTCACCTCTTTCAGCAAGTTTGAGGAACGCAAGACAAAGGAAAAGTCCAGCAAAGTCAACACGGTCACCAAATTTTTCACTCCCTCTATTAAAACACCACTAAAGAAAGGTAGGTAAAATAGATGTTGTTTTACAGAAACTGTCTTGTCATGAAATTTAGTATTCAACTCCTTTTTTTCAGAGTAGCATAGTTTTTCTCCAGCCTATATCTTTGTCAGTTAATTAGTAGAAGGTGAAATGTAAAATCACTGACAGAAATAATGATATGCTCTGATTCTTAAACCGCAATTGTGTTTTTCGGCAACACAGCTTTAAATCAGCGTTCATTAGGGGTGTAACGGTACACAAACATTTCGGTTCCGTACGTACCTCGGTTTAGAGGTCATGGTTCGGTTCATTTTCGACAGTGAGAAAACCACAAAATATACATTTTTTGGTTATTTATTTACCAAATTTGTAAACAATGGCTTTATACTTTTAACATTGGGAACACTATAATAATTCTGCCCACGTTAATCAACATTAAACTGCCTCAAATTGTTGCTCGGATTAAATATGACAAAACTTTTCTTCTACATATGAAAATTGCAACATTAAACAGTTTCAAGTTTAATAACTAGGGGTGTAACGGCACACAAAAATTTCGGTTCGGTACGTACCTCGGTTTAGAGGTCATGGTTCGGTTCATTTTTAGTACAGTAAGAAAACAACAACATATACATTTTTCGGTTATTTATTTACCAAATTTGTAAACAATGGCTTGATCCTTTTAACATTGGTATCACTAATAATTCTGCCCACCTTAATCAACATTAAACTGCCTCAAGTTGTTGCTCAGATTAAATAAAATGACAAAACTTTTCTTCTACAAATAAAAAGTGCAACATTAAACAGTTTCAAGTCAACTCATCATGCTTTTTTTATCACAGCATTTGGGAAGGCTGTAGTTGAATTTTATTATATAAATGTTATATTGTTATCAACATGTGATAGCAGGGACCCTGCCATTCAAAGCTTTTCTGTCCGTAAAACACACACACTGCAAAATGAGCTAACGTTTGGGGGGCGGTATAGCTCGGTTGGTAGAGTGGCCGTGCCAGCAACTTGAGGGTTGCAGGTTCGATTCCCGCTTCCGCCATCCTAGTCACTGCCGTTGTGTCCATGGGCAAGACACTTTACCCACCTGCTCCCATTGTCACCCACACTGCTTTAAATGTAACTTAGATATTGCGTTTCACTATGCAAAGCGCTTTGAGTCACTAGAGAAAAGCGCTAAATAAATATAATTCACTTCACTTCACTACGCTACAAGCTAATTAGCCTTCACCTCAAGCCAGAACTGTGAGGGAGCTGAGCTGCAGTTTGTTTCTAGAAAGTAAACGGGCTCCTAGTGATGTTAGTAGTAGTTGACTGGGAGGTGTTTATTATCATTTGGGGAGAGTACGCTGCCTTATGCTGACCTGCTAAACACCTATCTGCTCGACGCTGAAGCATTTACTACCTGCGCTCCGAATACGCACTGCTGATTGGCTGTTACCGCTTCACTTTTTCCACATTTTGTTATGTTACAGCCTTATCCCAAAATTTAATAAATCTTATTTTTTTGTCCCTAAAATTATTTACAAAATACCCCATAATATCAGTGTGAATTTTTGTTTAATTGTGCAACTTTGTTAAAACTAAAAAACAACACATGCACGTAATGCACCACTTCTCCCTTCTCCCAGAACATTGTTGAAATAATAAATGCTGTGGCATTCACATGTTTATTTATTTTAATAATGATAATACATTTTATTTGTAAAATCATTTTTTTTTTTCGTGTGTTGTTCCAATGTAAACAAAATAAATAACCTACTCAGTGGCCTAGTGGTTAGAGCAAGGGTCACCAACGCGGTGACCATAAGGACCAGATGAGTCGCCCGCAGGCCTGTTCTAAAAATAGCTCAAATAGCAGCACTTACCAGTGAGCTGCCTCTATTTTTTAAATTTTATTTATTTACTAGCAAGCTGATCTCGCTTTGCTCGACATTTTTAATTCTAAGAGAGACAAAACTCAAAAAGAATTTGAAAATCCAAGAAAATATTTAAAAGACTTGGTCTTCACTTGTTTGAATACATTTATTTACTTTTTTTACTTTGCTTCGTATAACTTTCATAAAGACAATTTTAAAGAAAAAATACAACCTTAAAAATGATTTTAGGATTTTTAAACACATATACAGTACTTTTTTACCTTTGAAATTCCTTCCTCTTCTTTCCTGACAATTTAAATCAATGTTAAAGTAAATAGATTTTTTTTATTGTAAAGAATAATAAAAATATTTTAATATAATTTTTCATTTTTGCTCCTGTTTTTTCGACAAAGAATATTTGGGAAATATTTCTTCAAACTTATGATTGAAATTCCCAAAAATTATTCTGGCAAATCTAGAAAATCTGTAGAATCAAATTTAAATCTTATTTCAAAGTCTTATGAATTTCTTTTAAAATTTTTGTTCTGGAAAATGTAGAAGAAATAATGATTTGTCTTTGTTAGAAATATAGCTTGGTCCAATTTGTTATATATTCTAACAAAGTGCTGATTGGATTTTAACCTATTTAAAACATATATATTTATTGTGAGAAATCATTAAGATGGTCAGTGTTTCCACAAAGATAAATATCATTAATTATTAATAATAACATAGAGTTTAAAGTAAATTGAGCAAATTGGCTATTTCTGGCAATTTATTTAAGTGTGTATCAAACTGGTAGCCCTCTGCATTCATCAGTACCCAAGAAGTAGCTCTTGGTTTCAAAAATGTTGGTGACCCCTGGGTTGGAGTGTCCGCCCTGAGAGATCGGTTGGTTGTGAGTTCAAACCCCGGCCACGTCATACCAAAGACTATAAAAGTGGGAGCCATTACCTCCCTGCTTGGCACTCAGCATCAAGGGTTGGAATTGGGGGTTAAATCACCGAAAATGATTCCCGAGCGCGGCACCACTGCTGCTCCCCTCACCTCCCAGGGGGTAACCAAGGGGATGGCTCAAATGCAGAAGACACATTTCACCACGCCTAGTGTGTGTGTGTGTGTGTGTGTGTGTGTGTAACAATCATTGGTACTTTAACTTTTAACTTTAAATAAACATATGAATACCATTAAATTCAACAATTTTCTGGAAGAAGTGGTGTTTTATCGGACAAAAATGCAGGGGTGCCAATATTTTTGGTCATGTCTTTCTTGGGGAAGTTTTGCCCCGTCTTCTGTGCCGCTCCTCTAAAGCTCCATCAGGTCGGATGAAAAGCTCAGGTTTTCATCCAGGATGTCTCTGTACATTGCTGCATTTCTCTTAGTCTAGTCAGGGAGGTGACCAACCTGATCGTCACTCTGTCAGAGCTATGGCATTCTTCTGGGTAGAGAAGAGAACCTTCCAGAAGGACAACCATCTCCGCAGCAATCCACCAATCAGGGTTGTAAGGCAGAGTAGCCAGACAAAAGCTATTTTTTAGTGAACAAAAAAAAAACGTTTGCCAAAATGCACCTGAAATACTTTTAGACCACTAGAAATATAATTTTCTAGTCTGATGAGACAGAGATTGAATTCTTTGGTGTGATTGCCAGACATCATGTTTGGAGGAAACCAGGCGCCATTCATCACCAGGCCAAGGGAAGCATGGTGGTGGCAGCATCATGGTGTGGGGATGTGTTTCAGAGGCATAGAACTGGGAGACTAGTCATTGAGGGAAAGATGAATGCAGTAATGTACGGACGGATACATCCTGGATAAAAACTAATCCTTCCTATCCAACCTGATGGAGCTTGAGAGGAGCTGCAAAGAGGAATGAGGGAAGCTTGTGGCATTGTATTCAAAAGACCTGAGGCTGTAATTGCTGCCAAATACACTTCAGCAAAGTATTGAGCAAATGCTGTGAATACTTACTGTATGTACATGTGATATTTTTAAATACATTTGCTATTTATTTTTTTTACAAAACATTTTCACATTGTTATTATGGCGTATTGTGTATCGAATTTTGAGGACAAAATTAATTTATTCTCTTTTGAAATAAGGCTGTAACAAAAACAATATGCGGAAGAAGTGAAGCGCCGTATGAAAAAAACAAGTTTACAGGTGCCGTAATACTTTTTGTCCATATGTTGTGCTTTATCGGGGGCAAATTATTTAAAATGTTGGAAAAATATAGAATATTGTATTAACCCTTAGCTCATACATCCTGGCAACAGTGTTCACAAACAAGTTACATCTTTAATAAAGTGCAAGTTGTTAGTGTAGAGTTAGTGCAAGTGATTGCCTAAAGCCCACGGAGCTCCAATCATGCGGGAGTTTCAAAGCTTCAGATTCAAAGCTTTTCTAATCACGCATTGTGATTAGGGCTGGGCGATATGGCCTTTTTTAAAAATATTTTTAGGCCATTTCACGATACACCATATATATCTGGATATGTTGCCTTAGCCTTGAATGAATACTTGATGCATATAATGACAGCAGTATGATGATTCTATGTGTCTACATTCAAACATTCTTCTTCATACTGCATTCATATATGCTACTTTTAAACTTTCATGCAGAGAGGGAAATCACAACTAAAAGTGTATTTATGAAACCGTTATTAAGCAGTGGCACAGACATTCATGTCATTTCAAAACAGAAAGTGCAAGATTGTCAGAGACATTTTAAAACAAGCTGTTTCTGCACTTTTGTGAATGATGTCACTGAGACGAAATATCAATACAACACTAAATTAAAGTGCACTTGTTGTACAGAACGCCACTACAATAGTTTAAAACAAATAAATTGGTCTTTTGTGCATGATGTCACACAAGATATTTCAATAAGTGTCAAATAAAAATGAGCTGCATAATAGGAAATCAAATAGTGTATGTCCTTCGCTATGTGGTAGGTTCCTGCGGACATTATGTCCTTCTGTTGTTGACTATTTTTTTCATACGTGTTGATGTGGAAATGGTTGCGTGGGCATTTTGTTGGTGTGGCATCAAACAGAGATGTTGACATGCAGAGTTTCAAGCACTGGGTGACTTTTCAAATGATGCTACAAATTAGCAGTAATGCTACTTTTTGTAGCAACACCTTTGCCGCATACTTGACATATTACGGTTGTCTTTTCAACATTCTCCCGCTTGAAGCCAAACCAGCGCCAGATGATGGACCCCCTACTGTTTTTCTTGGGAATGAATTATTCCTTCATTTGTTACCAGATTCGCACCTTCTCTCTCTCGTATTACCACTCGCATCACGCCGCTAGTATCACAGCTAACGTTACCCATGCCGCTACCTCCCTGCTCAGCAAGGGTGTGTATCTTTGCACGTATGTGACGTATGTAGGTAGGTGCGCTTGTTGTATGTCTTTGTGAAGAGAGACATTAAGAGAGATAAAAGCCTGTAGTGTAATGCCCGCAGCTAAAAGCAATTGTGTAAGAACGTATACTCCAATATCACCATATACTCATTTTCTATATCGCACAGAGACAAATCCGCGATATGTCGAGTATATTCCATATACCGCCCAGCCCTAATTGTGATGACAACAAGAAAGCTACTTTGCTGACACCTCCAACGTGAGCTGCGTCCGGTATAAAGTATGGATTTGTTGAAATAAAATAGTTACGGAGCACGGTCAAATTTGCATTGGTACTATGTTAAACTGATTTAAAAAAGTCATTTTGGGCTATGTTTTGTTGCATCATTACATGTCTTTTCTCCAGATGCTGCTGCCCCTTTTGATGCTCAGTCCAGCCCAAGTTCCACATCCACAGCTAACCGTGCCTCCTCTCTGGACAACGACCACGCAACAAAAGAGTTCATCGACTTTCTTAAGCCTCTGAAATACGGCCGACAAATCTTTAAACAATGTCGGGCTTTTACTGAGAGCATGGCCTACAAGAGGGTGAGCGCCAGTGCTCTTTGATGGGCTTCATGTCGAACAATGAGCATTTTGTCCATCCTACTAATCGCATACGTAATGTTTGTAAGGCTTTTCGGAACCACATCCCCATTCCTTTCTTCTGTTTTTAGGACATGGGTGCTGACGACATGTCTGAATGTGTGCAGGACTTCTACCAGAATCTCTCTGATCGCCTCCAGTCTCAGTTCAAAGGCATGACTGTTTTTACTTGCACTTGTATAACATGTCTTAGTTACTTCTAAACTGATCAAAACTATTTTCTCGTGCTGCTGTCTGTGCTCCAAGGTTCCTCTGAGTATGTAGAAGGCATCATGGACGAGGTGGAAAGGTACATGATGACGCGTCTTTACAAGGAGGTTTTCTGTCCCGAAACCTCTGATGACGAGAAGAAAGACCTGGCCATTCAGAAGAGGATCAGGTCAGGACAGAACACCCTGATTGAGACATTGACATCGCTGTTCGCTCTTTATCTCCTCCCTCTTGGAGATATTTTTAAGAAACATGGAGTGTTTTATCACTTTTATGCAGATGACTGCCAAATTTATATGCCGATTTCAAAAAGGCACGGCCCCCTGACACCCTTCTTAACTGTCTATGTGACGTCAAGGCTTGGTTAGCCCAGAATTTTTTAATAATGAATGAGGGAAAAACGGAAATTTTAGTTTTTGTCCCGGCCCTCACTGACTTGCGACCATTGCAACATGATGTGTGTCCCAAAGTCACCAGCCTTGGCGTCACTATAGACAGCCATTTTAAACTAGACAAACAAGTCAATGGCGTTTTAAAATCGTGTTTTTATCACCTTCATCTTTTAGTAAAGGTTAAACCGTTATTATCTTTTAACCTTTTAGAACAAGTGGTGCATGCTTTTATTTCAAGTGGCCTGGACTACTGCAATGCACTTTATGCTGGCATTAGCCAAAAAGCTCTCTCCCGGTTGCAGTTAGTCCAGAACGCGGCAGCAGTTAGTCCAGAACACGGCAGCAGGACTTTTAACAGGGGCCAGGAAACGCCAGCATATAACCCCAATTCTTCAGAGTTTGCACTGGCTCCCTGTTCATTTTAGAATGGAATTCAAAACATTGCTGTTTGTTTTTAAATCTTTACATGGACTGGCACCTCAATATATCTCGGACCTCATCCAAATCTACATTCCTGCGCGCGCTCTGAGGTCCGAGAGCCAGCTCCAGCTCGTGGTGCCCAAGACCAGACTTAAGACCAGGGTAGACAGGACCTTCTCTGTGGTCGGCCCTAAGCTCTGGAACACTCTGCCCCTCCATGATCAAACTGCTTCCACAGTGGAGTGTTTTAAGTCTCGTTTTAAGACCCACTTTTATTCTTTGGCTTTTAACACTACGTGAGTTGTGTGGTCCTCTGTTGTCCTCTGTGTTTTTTGTACACTTTGATTTTTATTTTACTGTTTTAATTGATTTTACCCTTTTAAAATAGTTTTTAATCATATTTGTTTTTATATTGTTTTTATTGGTTTTATTTTTATTCATTTTTTGTTTTATTCAGTCATTGGTGGAGCATAATATTGTTTTTAACATGGCTGTGCAGCACTTTGGAAACGTTATTCTTGATTAAATGTGCTATATAAATAAAGTGGATTGGATTGTGTTTTAGTTTTACATGTTTGTTTGACTTACAGAGCTTTGCACTGGGTCACCATCGAGATGCTTTGCGTTCCCGTCGATGAGGAGATCCCTGAAGTGTCCGACAGTGTGGTTAAAGCTATCACAGGTTGAGCCTCACAATGATGAAAAAAATGGCCGTTTTTTTTTTTTTCAAAATATTATGTCCGCCTCTTTCCAGATGTGATCGAAATAGATTCCAAGCGAGTGCCCAAGGACAAGCTGGCGTGCATCACACGATGCAGTAAGCACATCTTCAACGCCATTCGCATCAGCAAGAAGGAGGCGGCGTCGGCGGACGACTTCCTGCCGACGCTCATCTACATTGTACTGAAAGCAAACCCCCCACGGCTTCAGTCGAACATCCAGTACGTCACCCGCTTCTGCAACCCCAGCAGGCTCATGACCGGAGAGGATGGCTACTACTTCACTAATCTGGTAAGGAAATTAGTTCATATATTTGTGACAGTCATGCTGGAAGAAGTAAGGAGCTTCACCAAACTGTTCCTGCAAAATTGCAAGATAACACCTGGGTACAGCCCCCAATTCATTTAAAAGGGAACCGCACTTTTTTGGAATTTTGCCTTATCTTTATCGCAATATAATGCAAAAGCAACTTTTCTTACCTTCTGGTACATGCTGATCTGTATTTGGGATCTCCATAAATCTTGAAAAATTTCGTGTGCCGACGGCGTTGTCGATTAGCTTCTTCTTTTTCTCCTTGTTGTGGGACATTCATCCTCCGCTATAATATAAAGCAATGGTTCCCAAACTTTTGCAGGCTGGCGCCCCCTTGGCTCCCCAGTGAATTCCTGACTCGTCCTGCTGCACGTGTTGTGTACAAATCGTCAAACAAACGTTCGAACTTCTGACTTCGACTTCGGACTGCCACCCCCCTAGATCCTTCCACCGTCCCCAGGGGGGCGGTACCGCCCACCTTGGGAACCACTGATATAAACTATTCTAAAGTTCGTACTTGTATCTGTGTTACGACGAACGCGCAGTCTGATTCTCCCTCATCTGCGGGAGCACCGAGAGGCTCTACTGTGAGCTCCACAGGACACGCCCCCGCGCTTGCCGCACAGATCGCGGCCACGCGTCGCCGCTGCCGGAGACAATCTGCTATCAGCGCACCTGAATTAATAAGACAAGCAGCATAAGGACCAGTGGACCCGAGGATCCTTGCGGGAACTTAGTTTCTCAATGGTGTACCTACCCTCCGTCGCTCTGAAAGTGAGCTGTGCGTCTCACTTTTCCCTGGATCTCCCTCTGGACTCTGACTGCCTCACTCGTTCCTCGACTACTCGCTCGCCCCCGGACTCTGACGCCTCTCTCTGCCCCACGGGCCTCACGTGAATCTCGTTTCCCTTCTGCGTTGCCCTCTTTGGTTTTGTCTGCTTCCTCATTCAACATTTACGGTAACACTCAACAGCTAATCTACACACATAGTCACACACCTTGGCTCTTGGATTTTGTCACACTCCATTTCCTTAGTGTGGTTTGTATTGTTTTGTATTATTTTATTTATATATATATATATATATATATATATATATATATATATATATATATATATATATATATATATATATATATATATATATATATATATATATATATATATATACATCTGTGTTGGCCCTGTGATGAGGTGGCGACTTGTCCATGGTGTACTCGCCTTCAACCCGAATGCAGCTGAGATAGGCTCCGTCACCCCCTGCAACCCAAAATAGGGACAAATGGATAGATGGCTGGATTAGCTATATATATATATATATAATAAATAATCTTAGCGCTATACCGCCCCCTTGTGTCTGTGCTGTCACAACTCTCTCCCACATCCATAACAATCTGTCAGTAAACTCGCCATGAAAGCTCTAAAACATACCGGTATAGTGAGTTGACATTATTCACCCAAAGAACTGTAGTTATTGGAGATTTTCGGTCGGACGTTTTTTCACAGGACACATTTCCGTTGTTGTTGTTTCCGGATGAGGAGATGCTGCTCCGTTATTGATTGAAGTAAAGTGTGAATGTCATTAAAAGAGTTAGCTCCATCTTTTGACACTTGTTCTACTCCCGTCCTTGCACGCTACAACAAAGATGATGGAGGTGTTGTGGTGCATGTACAGTAGATGGCAGTATTGTCCTGTTTAAGAGTGTCACAACATTTCTGTTTACGGCAGATGAACTGCTTTACGGTAGACGAAAACGTGACTACTGTTGTGTGTTACCGCGCTGGGAGGACATTAATGAAACTGCCTAACAATAAACCCACATAAGAAACCAAGAACTCGCCCTCGATCATTCTACAGTTGTAACATCATTGGGCCGACACGCTGTTTATATTGTGGGAAAGCGGACGTGAAAACAGGTTGTCCTCACTCAAGTCCGTATGGAGCTGGACGGGGTGTTGCCTCCAGCTCCGCCTGAATTTCGGGAGGTCTGGGAGAAAATTTCTCTCCCGGGAGAGGTGCTGAATTTCGGGAGTCTCCCATAAAATCCGGGAGGGTTGCCAAGTGTGCACCCCACCTTCCGCCGGAGTGCAGCTGGGAGAGGGACAAGCGGGAGAAAATGGATGGATGGATGTACTTTATGTTGCAATATTTTTCACCACTAGGGGGCGGCAGAGACTAATTGCAAAGAAAACCATCAATGTATTCCATGAATGACCACAAGCATGCTCTCTCCTCAGTGCTGTGCCGTGGCCTTCATTGAGAAGCTGGATGGAAAGTCTCTTAACATGACCTCAGAGGAGTTTGATCTCTACATGTCGGGCCAGGCGTCCCCCAACTTCCCAGCCAGCGGGCCGTCATCTTGCACCGCGGGCAGCGCGGCGCTCAGCCAAGTCCACAAGCGCCTGGACCTACTGACGGGCCTCGGTGAACGGCAGGAGCGCGTCATGGAGAGAGCGCGCCAGCTGGAGAACGACCTCATCGACTGGACGGACGAAGTGGAGCAGAAGGTGCACAGCGTTCTGGACAGTTTTGAGACGCCGAACCCTCCCATCGCCAACACCAGCTCGGCCACGGGGGCCCCGCCATCCTCCATGACCATCGACTCTGATAATGTTGAAAACGAGCACCTGCCGCCGCCGCTGCAGCCACAAGTATTTGCTGGTTGATGCTGGACCTGTCACTTCAGGTCGCTGCCTCCGCTCTGGTTGGCCTGCACATGAAACATCCCATCCATCTTCTATAGCGCTTATGGTGAGTGGGGATTGAACCCACGCAAGCTGCACAAATGTCATCTACGTGAACCACAGGTGAGGATACGTTTCACGACGGCATCAAAGTTAAAATACCCCCAATTGAGGCTACATCTGCAGATTCATCAAATTGCTGTTTTATTTACTGAAGAAGAGAATCATTTCCACAGGCGCATGCATGTTGCTGCATGCACATGTTTGTTACATCATCCTAAACGTCCTCTTACTCCTGCCATCAGGCCATTATCAGACACACTGGGGTGCTGGGATTTTTTAAATATTTAGACTTTGGTTGCTCGACATAATCAACATTCTGTAGCGATAGAGCTAATGGAAAAACAAGAAAAACTGAAGTGGAACTTAAACTCAATCTGTTGTGAACTTTTTAGGATTTTAACCATTTATTTAAAACATACCTACAGTATATTTGAAAGATATATCAGGTCACATCGGTGTATGTCTTGCTCTGCCACCATTCTATTTAACCCTTCAGACTCTGTTTAAAATAAACTGTTTAACGTTTGATTTATCGCATAAAACTGGAATACATAGGTTTTATATATATATATATATACATATATAAAAACAACTCTTCCACATTTTACTTGTTTCCCACAGTGGTACGTCTCATTAATATTGCATCAAATGAGAGAGTATGCCTATTCTTGAAAAGTTTGTTATACTTTTAGCCTTATTACGTCTGAAAATATAGGATATACGTCCACTTTTGGTCCCCCGAGATGCCTCAAGGCCTCAATGTTAAGTCACATGTTGAAGCCCTGGAGAAGCCATCGACCACCATCCGACACAAAGGCTGTGTCAAATATTCTGCCTTTACAAAGGTAATGATGATGCTTAGTGTAAAGACATCTTAATATTTAGTCAAAATGTGTAAAAAGTTAATTTATTCTTTGTACAGGCCCATATTTTGATGCATCTTTTGTAGTGGGTCTCATTAGAGCTCAGTGAGTGAGTGTACTCACAGGTTTAAACGTCCTTTTTGGAATCTTATAAGTTTGTTATTGTATAATATATATATATATACACACTCTTATCATTTATAGATCAATTTAGATGTTGCACTGTTGGATCTTAAAAAGGTTGTAACTAGAGCAATGGGAGTCAGACATGAAAAAAAGTTGAGTATACAAATGTACTGCCAACAACCCCATCCATCCATGTTCTACCACTTGTCCTTTTCCATTTACTAAAATTGGCTGATCAAAATTGTAAGACCACTGTTCCAAAAACCCAGGCTCCCCTAAAATAAAAATAAAAAATGTCAAACAAGCTCTCAGTTCCGAGTAGCTGCACCATTGTTAGTCACCTCCAAAATGGTTGTCAGCATGCTTGATGCCAGTCTTTCTAGAAGACTACGAGTGGTGAAGATGGCGTGCTTGCTGTCTGGAAGTCATGTCCATTTTTGTAAGCTTCTAATTGGACTTCACTAAGAGGAAGACGCAGGATGGAGTTGAAAAGGGAGGTTGTTCCTCTGGAAGAAGTCCTTTGTCAAAAGTGCACTGCAGCACATGAAGCAGTGAGCACCTTCACCAACTAAACACAAGCACCTCCAAAGAGAGAACATCTTGTCCATTTGCATCTGAATATCTTGACAAAAGATAATTTGTGTTTTAAAGGCTGTGGTCTTATGTGCAGTATATGGATCAGCTCATTTAAGTTCAATAGGGTGAACTCAATTTCTTATTCTCTCACTCCCTAATTGCATTTTGAAGGTTTTTTAGAATCTGAAAATCCAACAGTGCAAAATTACTGAAATTTTTCAACTTGTCTTAAAATTCTGATTTTATATATATATATATATATATATATGTATGTAT
>NC_084628.1:43640345-43687845 GCF_033978795.1 Nerophis ophidion | reverse complement strand
GCCAAAAGTGACCTTTGGCCTGAGCAAACAGCAGCAGGCTGTACAAGGCTTTCTGTAGCCGACCTGGTTTGGTGGAAATGTTGGAAACCGACAAAAGCACACTAACTCACACTGCTGCTTGGCCACCCCCCTCCGTACACCTGCTGCAAGCCCAAGGATGTCACCGGCTACAACTTTTACTCTTCAACGCCATGAATACGCTTTAATGTCTTTGACATTTTGTAGCCAGAATGACCACAGCCTGGCACAGTATGACATAAGTGTTGAGCGCCACCATGTCGGACAAATGCAATGCAACTGGGTAAAAATACAAAAGCCAAAAGCAGTGAAGTTGTCAGGTTGTGTAAATGGTAAACAAAAACAGAATGCATTTATTTGCATGTCATTTTTAACTTGAATGAACAGACTGCAAAGACAAGATACTTCACCTTCAAACTGGTAAACTTAGAAATGTTTTGCAAATATCTCATTTGGAATTTCATACCTGCAACGTGCTTCCAAAAAAGCTGGCACAAGTGGCAAAAAGAGTGAGAAAGTTGAGGAATGCTCATCAAACACTTATTTGGAACATGCCACAGGTGAACAGGCTAATTGGGAACAGGTGTGTGCCATGATTGGGTATAAAAGCAGCTTCTATGAAATGCTCACTCATTCACAAACAAGAACGAGGCGAGGGTCACCACTTTGTCAACAAATGCCTGAGCGAATTGTTTAAGAACAACATTTCTCAACCAGCTAGGGATTTAGGGATTTCACCATCTACGCTCCATAATATCAAAAGGGTCAGAGAATCTGGAAAAAATCACTGCACCAACATTGAGTGCTCGTGACCTTCGATCCCTCACACAGTTTTCATGGACGCCCCTGCTTATTTCAGCAAGACAATGCCAAGCCACGTGTTACAACAGCGTGGTTTCATTGTAAAAGAGTGCGGGTACTAGACTGGCCTGCCTGTAGTCCAGACCTGTCTCCCATTGAAAATTGTGGTGCAATATGAAGCCTAAAATAGCACAACGGAGACCCCGGACTGTTGAACAACTTAAGCTGTACATCAAGCAAGAATGGGAAAGAATTCTACTTCAAAAATGTGTCTCCTCAGTTCCCAAACCTTTACCGAGTTGTTAAAAGGAAAGGCCATGTAACACACTGGTAAAAATGCCCCTGTAACAACTTTTTTGCATTGTGTTGCTGCCGTTAAATTCCAAGTTCATTATTATTATTTTTTTAAAGTAGTTTCTCTGTTCCAAAAAAGGAAGACTACCTCTAAATTGTTCAGGACAAGCTAAAATCATCAGGGGGCACAGTTGGGTGTTCCAACAGGACAATGACCCCAAACCTCAAAAGTGGTCAAGGAATGGCTAAATCAGTGAAGTGAAGTGAATTATATTTATATAGCGCTTTTCTCTAGTGACTCAAAGCGCTTTACATAGTGAAACCCAATATCTAAGTTACATTTAAAGCAGTGTGGGTGGCACTGGGAGCAGGTGGGTAAACTGTCTTGCCCAAGGACACAACGGCAGTGACTAGGATGGCGGAATGCTGGGGTTGAACCTGCAACCCTCAAGTTGCTGCCCCGGCCACTCTACCAACCGAGCTATATATCAGGCTAGGATTAAGCTTTTAGAACGGCCTTCCCAAAGTCCTGACTTAAACATGTTGACAATGCTGAAGAAACAAGTCCATGTCAGAAAAGCAACAAATTTAGCTGAACTGCAGCAATTTTGTGGTAAAAAATGTGCACAGAAGCTTGTGGATGGCTACCAAAAGCACCTTATTGCAGGTAAACTTGCCAAGGGACATGTAAGCAAATATGAACATTGCTGTATGTATACTTTTGATTGCTCACATTTTCAGTTGAGACATAATAAATTCATAAAAGAAGCAAACTTGATGAATGTTTGTTGTGAGCAACAAGTATGTGCTCCAATCACTACATCACAAACAAATAAGAAATGATTGTAAAGTCAAGACAGACATGACATCATCTTCTTTACAAGTGTACCTACACTTTTGACCACAACTGTATATGCGTTATATCTATTTAATACGTAGATATATCTAGAGCAAGGGTAGGGAACCTGTAGCTCTTTTGATGACTGCATCTGGCTCTCAGATAAATCTTAGCTGACATTGCTTAACACGATGAGTAATTAATAGTTTCGCTGGTAATCACAGTGTTAAAAATACCGTTCAAAATATAAAACATTCTCATGCATTTTAATCTTAATTAATTTCTATCGCATTTGTTGAAGAAGTCGCATTGATGGTAAGAAGTATTGTATTATTGGTTAGCTTCAGAATAACAATGTTATTAAGAATAAGAACTTATACTATAAAAATGTTGGTCTTACTTAAAATGCAAGCATTTAGTTGTATTCAGACCTACTGAAATGAGATGTTCTTATTTAAACGGGGATAGCAGCTCCATTCTATGTGTCATACTTGATCATTTTGCCATATTGCCGGATTTTTGCTGAAAGGATTTAGTAGAGAACATCGATGATAAAGTCCGCAACTTTTGGTCGCTAATAAAAAAGCCTTGCCTGTACCGGAAGTAGCAGACGATGTGCGCGTGACGTCACGGGTTGTGGAGCTCCTCACATCTGAACATTGTTTACAATCATGGCCACCAGCAACGAGAGCGATTCGGACCGAGAAAGCGACGATTTCCCCAGTAATTTGAGCGAGGATGAAAGATTCGTGGATGAGGAAAGTTAGAGTGAAGCACTAGAAAAAATATAAAAA
This sequence comes from Nerophis ophidion, assembly GCF_033978795.1. Lineage (NCBI taxonomy): Eukaryota > Metazoa > Chordata > Actinopteri > Syngnathiformes > Syngnathidae > Nerophis > Nerophis ophidion. The sequence goes on along the minus strand of NC_084628.1, from coordinate 43,685,100 downwards.
GGACGAGGGCAGTGGGAGTTATTCAGATGTTATTATACACATTTACTAAGATATTTCTGGAAAATCCCTTATCTGTTAATTGTGTTACTAGTGTTTTCGTGAGATTATATAGTCGTACCTGAAAGTCGGAGGGGTGTGGTGGATGCCAGTGTCTCTGAGGGAAGCCACGTTTCTCGACAAGACAAGGCAGCCGGGCTGAGACTTTTTATTCTTCCCTCCACTGTGTAAGCATCCGACGGTCGGTGGCGGCTGGTGGGAGGAGGCAAGAGAATTCACAGCTGCAGGAGGAACGATGCAAATCTCTGCTCATGTCTACGGTAAGAGCTGAATGTGAACAATGAAACACCGGCAGCAATACACCACTTTCCACCTACAGCTTTCTTCTTTGACGTCTCCATTATTAATTGAACAAATTGAAAAATATTCAGCAACACATGTCCAGAATACTGTGTAATTATGCGATTAAAGCAGACGAATTATCGCCGTGATCGGTGCAGGATAAAAAAATCATCTACAATCCGTGTCGTCAGGCCAAGAGGGGGCGTGTTACTACCTTTTAGTTCCACTCCAGGCCAAGAGGGGGCGTGTTACTCCCTTTTAGTTCCACTCCAGGCCAAGAGGGGGCGTGTTACTCCCTTTTAGTTCCACCCCAGGCCAATAGGGGGCGTGCTAATACCTTTTAGTTCCACTCCAGGCCAATAGGGGGCGTGTTACTCCCGTTTAGTTCCACTCCAGGCCAAGGGGGGTGTGTTACTACATTTTAGTTCCACTCCAGGCCAGGAGGAGGCGTGTTACTACCTTTTAGTTCCACTCCAGGCCAAGGGGGGCGTGCTATTACCTTTTAGTTCCACTCCAGGTCAGGAGGGGGCGTGCTATTACCTTTTAGTTCCACTCCAGGCCAAGAAGGGGTGTGTTACTACCTTTTAGTTCCACTCCAGGCCAAGAGGGGGCGTGTTACTACTTTTTAGTTCCACTCCAGGCCAAGGGGGGCGTGTTACTACCATTTAGTTCCACTCCAGGCCAAGAGGGGACGTGTTACTACCTTTTAGTTCCACTCCAGGCCAAGAGGGGGCGTGTTACTACTTTTTAGTTCCACTCCAGGCCAAGGGGGGCGTGTTACTACCATTTAGTTCCACTCCAGGCCAAGAGGGGGTGTGTTACTACATTTTAGTTCCACTCCAGGCCAGGAGGAGGCGTGTTACTACCTTTTAGTTCCACTCCAGGCCAAGGGGGGCGTGCTATTACCTTTTAGTTCCACTCCAGGTCAGGAGGGGGCGTGCTATTACCTTTTAGTTCCACTCCAGGCCAAGAAGGGGTGTGTTACTACCTTTTAGTTCCACTCCAGGCCAAGAGGGGGCGTGTTACTACTTTTTAGTTCCACTCCAGGCCAAGGGGGGCGTGTTACTACCATTTAGTTCCACTCCAGGCCAAGAGGGGACGTGTTACTACCTTTTAGTTCCACTCCAGGCCAAGAGGGGGCGTGTTACTACTTTTTAGTTCCACTCCAGGCCAAGGGGGGCGTGTTACTCCCGTTTAGTTCCACTCCAGGCCAAGAGGGGGTGTGTTACTACATTTTAGTTCCACTCCAGGCCAGGAGGAGGCGTGTTACTACCTTTTAGTTCCACTCCAGGCCAAGGGGGGCGTGCTATTACCTTTTAGTTCCACTCCAGGTCAGGAGGGGGCGTGCTATTACCTTTTAGTTCCACTCCAGGCCAAGAAGGGGTGTGTTACTACCTTTTAGTTCCACTCCAGGCCAAGAGGGGGCGTGTTACTACTTTTTAGTTCCACTCCAGGCCAAGGGGGGCGTGTTACTACCATTTAGTTCCACTCCAGGCCAAGAGGGGACGTGTTACTACCTTTTAGTTCCACTCCAGGCCAAGAGGGGGCATGTTACTACTTTTTAGTTCCACTCCAGGCCAAGGGGGGCGTGTTACTACCATTTAGTTCCACTCCAGGCCAAGAGGGGACGTGTTACTACCTTTTAGTTCCACTCCAGGCCAAGAGGGGGCGTGTTACTACTTTTTAGTTCCACTCCAGGCCAAGGGGGGCGTGTTACTACCATTTAGTTCCACTCCAGGCCAAGAGGGGACGTGTTACTACCTTTTAGTTCCACTCCAGGCCAAGAGGGGGCGTGTTACTACTTTTTAGTTCCACTCCAGGCCAAGAGGGGGCGTGTTACTACTTTTTAGTTCCACTCCAGGCCAAGAGGGGGCGTGTTACTACTTTTTAGTTCCACTCCAGGCCAAGAGGGGGCGTGTTACTCCCTTTTAGTTCCACTCCAGGCCAAGAGGGGGCGCGCTTCAAGCCGCCATTCTCGTAGGAAGAAGAAGGTCATCTCGGAAGAAGAAGACGTACACAAGCCTCTTGGCTCATGTCGGAACAAACCCAGTTTTTGTGAAAGTTGACAGAGAAACAGGTGAGCCGCTCAACACCACATAAAACATATTTCTTTTTGCACGCATGATACAGGCTATAAATAGTTCGCTCGTTAGTTTTTAGGGCAGTTAGCTTACCCCGGCTAAACTAAGCTAAGCTAGTTTAGGCCCGACGTCGTCATTTTGCTGCGAGCGCTAATTTAAAAAAAACATATCTTTTTGCACGCTTTTGTGCTGCCTTTATTCTATTTCTATCACTATGTGCTAATGACAAAAAAAAGGATGACAAAACCGCTCTTGTTCTAGTATGTCAACTGTTAATATGAAGTGAATTATATTTATATAGCGCATTTTCTCTAATGACTCAGTGCTTTTACATAGTGAAAGCCAATATCTAACTTTTACATTTAAATCAGTGTGGGTGGCACTGGGAGCTGGTGTCTTGTCCAACGGCCAGTGATCTTCATGGCAGTTTTTATGATATAACCACATTTGACCAAAAATACAAAAAACAAATTTGTCTGGAGCCGCAAAAAATGAAAAGCAGTATATGAGTCTTATAATGAAGGCAACACTTGACGTAAGTGTCTATATTAGCTAAAATAGCCTACTATCAAAATGACTATGTGTCGCTTACTGAAGCAAATCTTCGTTGACAGAGATGTTGAAATGTAATATTAGGGGTGTAACGGTACACAAACATTTTGGTTCGGTACTTACCTCGGTTCAGAGGCCACAGTTCAATTCATATTCGGTACAGTAAGAAAACAACAAAATATACATTTTTTTAGGGATGCACCGATTAATCGGTAACCGAATATATTCGGCCGAATATGGCAAAAAAAGCCACATTCGGCCTTCGGTGGAATGAGTTAAAAACAAAGCCGAATAGTGGCGTGTGACGCAATTTTTTTGACGCGGTGACGCAATCAACCAACGTGCAGTGTTAAATTTAAATTGTTTTATACATAGTTTCCTTCTTTTTATTCTGAAGCTGAAGTACTGTTATTGACAAATCTGTTCTGGCCTGGGATATGTTGTGTACCTGTATAAGTGTATGAGGTTACAAGCACACACTTATTGAGATTTAGTGGGGCCTCTGTTTACATTATTAGCCTGTTGTGTAGGCTACCTGTATAAGTGTATGAGGTTACAAGCACACACTTAATTGAGATTTACTTGAGCCTTCTGTTTACATTATTAGCATATCTACTGTGGCTAAGCAGACTTTTTCCAAAAGGACAATAATTCATTTGTTGTGGGTTTATCCACTTTAATGCACTTTATTTTTTTTTTGGAATGCATGTTTTGTTTGAAGGCCTAATATAAATGAAAAACTGCTTTTTTTGAAAAGCAAAGGCTACTGGAATATTAAAAAATGTCAATGTTCATTGTAAAAGAATATTGACAGGCTATTTATGCAGTATAAAAAAGTTGTGAAAAACTGCATTTATTTCTCGGTATTTGGTATTCGGCCTTCGGCCAAGCGCTCAAATTTTATTCGGTTTCGGCTTCGGTCACAAATTTTCATTTCGGTGCATCCCTACATTTTTTGGTTATTTATTTACCAAATTTGCAAAATCTTCCACCAAAAATATTTTTCTTAGTGGACTATTTGATGTAAAGTAATGGGAACTTGGATAGGTCAATAATTCATAATAACATTGATTTTGATTCAATATTATGTTTTGAGCAATGACAGTTTGAAAGGGAAAACAAACGGCTTTGATTTATTAAACGTTGCAACTTTTTCTACATTACATTTAGCCTTTAAGCTTTTTTATTTCACTTTTGTTTATGTTTGTTTATTTTAATTGTATTTTTAGGGGTCTTTAAAACAGTGTTTCTCAAATGGGGGTACTTGAAGGTATGCCAAGGGGTACGAGAGATTTTTTTTTAAAAATATTCTTAGCAACAATTCAAAAATCCTTTATAAATGTTCCCAATTAGCCTGCACACCTGTGGGATGTTCCAAATAAGTGTTTGATGAGCATTCCTCAACTTTATCAGTATTTATTGCCACTTTTCCCAACTTATTTGTCATGCTGGCATCAAATTCTAAAGTTAATGATTATTTGCCAAAAAAAAAAATGTTTATCAGTTTGAACATCAAATATGTTGTCTTTGTAGCATATTCAATTGAATATGGCTTGAAAAGGATTTGCAAATCATTGTATTCTGTTTATATTTACATCTAACACAATTTCCCAACTCATATGGAAACGGGGTTTGTAATAAAATACCAACAAATACCAGCAAAACCCTGGTATTTATTTTACTGCATGTGAGAACTGTGTTCCTGGAACCTCTCATTCACCTTTTCTTTTCCACTTTGCTTCATTGAAGCAACCGTGCCCCGCCGCGCCCCCACCCCCAGCGGAGCCGTCATGTGGCAGGAGGCCCGCAAACACGAGCGCAAGCTCCGTGGCATGATGGTCGACTACAAGCGGCGAGGGGAGCGTCGCCGAGAGTACTACGAGAAGATAGTAAGAGACTTTGTCACTTAGTGACTCTTGCATAAAAGTAAATCTTGCTTTTCTGACCTGTCAAGCTCCATCTTCTGGCCTTCAGAGGGATTCTTGTTGTCTAATGCGGCCACTTGGTTTTTCTTCTGAAGTGCTTAAGGGTTTTTCTGACTCTTTAGCTTTGGATGTATTGGCAGTAAAGTTCGGGCTGGAGCTAAACGTCTTACATAATTTTGATTTTGTCTCCTCAGAAAAAAGATCCAGCCCAGTTCCTTCAGGTTCATGGACGAGCATATAAGATTCACCTGGATCCTGCTGTGGCTCTAGCTGCAGAGTCTCCTATCAACATGTGAGTGACACACATATTAAAGTGATTTTGGGGATTTGAATACCGTATTTCTCGGACCATAGGGCGCTCCGCCGATGAGTGGGTCTATTCGGGTGTATTTTCGTAAAAAATGGCTCACTGGATTAGGGCCTTTTATTAATATCTTGATATTTTTAGACCATGTCACGATACACCATATACAGGACTGTCTCAGAAAATTAGAATATCGTGATAAAGTCCTTTATTTTCTGTAATGCAACTAAAACATGAAAATGTCATACATTCTGGATTCATTACACGTCAACTGAAATATTGCAAGTCTTTTATTATTTTACTATTGCTGATTATGGCATACAGCTTAAGAAAACTCAAAAATCCTATCTCAAAAAAATAGAATATTTCCTCAGACCAAGTAAAAAAAGAAAATTTATAACAGCAAAAACAAAATCAAACATTTGAAAATGTCAATTAAAGCACTCAGTACTTGGTTGGGAATCCTTTTGCACAGATTACTGCCTCAATGCGGCGTGGCATGGAGGCAATCGGCCTGTGGCATTGCTGAGGTGTTATGGATGCCCAGGATGCTTCAATAGCGTCCTTTAGCTCATTTGCATTATTGGGTCAGGTGTCTTTCAGCTTCTTCTTCACAATAACCCACAAATTATCTACGGGGTTCAGGTCAGGGAAGTTGGCAGGCCAATGGAGGACAGTAATGCCATAGTCAGTACACCAGTTACTGCTGGTTTTGGCACTGTGGGCAGGTGCCAGATCATGCTGGAAAAGGAAATCATCATCTCCAGAGAGCTTTTCAACAGATGGAAGCATGTAGTGCTCTAAAATCTCTTGATACATCGCTGTATTGACCCTGGACTTGATGAAACACAGTGGACCAACACCAGCAGCTGACATGGCTCCCCAAACCTTTGCTGACTGTGGGAACTTCACTCTGGATTTCAAGCAACTTGGATTTTGCTTCTCTCCAGCCTTCCTCCAGACTCTTGCGCCTTGACTTTTAAATGAAAGTGTGAAGTTCCCACAGTCAGCAATGGTTTGGGGAGCCAGATAATGTCTGCTAAAAGGTGGCATTTAGTGGTCCTTGTACACGCACCATAATAATACTCGTATGTTTAATGCGCCGACATTCCATTGACCAGGGGTCGGGAACCTTTTTGGCTGAGAGAGCCATAGAAGCCAAATATTTTAAAATGTATTTCCGTGAGAGCCATATAATGTTTTTTAAACATTAAATACAACTAAATGTGTGCATTTTTATGTAAAACAGGTGTGGTAGAACAGTCTTTTTCAACCACTGTGCCGTGAGATACAGTCTGGTGTGCCGTGCCGTGGGAGATTATCTAATTTCACCTATATGGGTTAAAAATATTTTTTGCAAACCAGCAATTACAGTCTGAAAATGATGTGGTGTTGTTGAGTGGTCGGTGCTGTCTAAAGCTAATTGCTTTGTAGATGTCGGAAACAGTGGGAGGCAGGGTGCAGGTAAAAAAAAAAAGGTGTCTAATGCTTAAAACATAAATAAACAAAAGGTTAATTCCCCTAAGAAAAGGCATTAAAGCTTAGGGAAGGCTATGCAGAGCAAATCTAAAAATGAACTGGCTACAAAGTAAACAAAAAAACTGAATGCTGGACGACAGCAAAGACTTACTGTGGAGCAAAGACAATGTACATCCGAACATGACATGACCATCAACAATGTCCCCACAAAGAAGGAGAAAAACGACTGAAATATTCTTGATTGCTAAAACAAAGTAGATGCGGGAAGTAGCGCTCAAAGGAAGACATGAAACTGCTACAGGAAAATACCAAAAAAAGAGAAAAAACAACCAAAATAGGAGCACAAGAGAAGAACTAAAACACTACACACAGGAAAACAGCAAACAACGCAAAATAAGTCACGGTGTGATGTTTACAGGTGGTGACAGTACATCTACTTTGAGACAAGAGCTATAGTCATGCATGCTTTGTTATGGTTTAAAGTCATATCCAACGACTTTTTACTGTCAACTGAGTTTTGTTTTTAATACATTTCTGCTGGTGGTGTGCCTCCGGATTTTTTAAAAGCAAAAAATATGCCTTGGCTCAAAAAATGTTGAAAAACACTGTGGTAGAAAACGGATGGAGGGATAAAAATGCATGAGAATTTTTTACATTTTGAACGTTATTTTTAACACTGATTACCAGTGGAATTATTCATTACTTATTGTGTTAAGCAATGTAAAATAAGATCTATCTGAGAGCCAGCTGCAGTCATCAAAAGAGCCACATCTGGCTCTAGAGCCATAGGTTCCCTACCCCTGCATTAGGCGGTGTGGCTTCATAGCTTATCATAGTGCTACTAAAACATTTTGACAGATTTTTGAGCGCCGTGTGTAATGTTCTGTATTCTCAACATTTAAAGTTTCGGTGTTGTTTACTGCCGTCATGTTGCAATTTACCCGTAGCTCTTATGTGTGACTGCCATCTACTGGTCACACTTATCATTACACCATGTACCAAATAAAATATTATTACACCATGTACCAAATGAAATTGCTTGAAATGAAAGGATTTTAAAAGCGCCTTATAGTCCGAAAAATACGGTAATTCTGTAAAATTAATTTTTACTTGACCTCCATTGGAAGTCCTATTCAGCGAAGTGGTTCCACGGTAATCAGATTTCAATCAATATTTTTGTTAAGCATATTATGTTATACGGTGCTTTTTTAACACGAGGTTGTGTAGTTTTACTGTTCTATTGTTAAAAGCCAAAATAAAAACATAAATAGGGGATTTGAGTTTTAACAGGCTGTTTGATAAGTGCCCCTTCTGAAGTCTGCTCAATCATAAAAAGAGGAAGAAATGTACTTCAACATTGATTGTTTATGTTACGGAAAAGGGTGGAGTGCCATCTCCGGGTTGGGGAGGAGACCCTGCCCCAAGTGGAGGAGTTCAAGTACCCAGGAGTCTTGTTCACGAGTGAGGGAAGAGTGGATCGTGAGATGGACAGGCGGATTGGTGCGGCGTCTTCAGTAATGCGGACGCTGTATCGATCCGTTGTGGTGAAGAAGGAGCTGAGCCGGAAGGCAAAGCTCTCAATTTACAGGTTGATCTACGTTCCCATCCTCACCTATGGTCATGAGCTTTGGGTTATGACCGAAAGGACAAGATCACGGGTACAAGCGGCCCAAATGAGTTTGGGTCTCTCCCTTAGAGATAGGGTGAGAAGCCCAAAGTAAAGCCGCTGCTCCTCCACATGGAGAGGAGCCAGATGAGGTGGTTCGGGCATCTGGTCATGATGCCACCCGAATGCTTCCCTAGGGGAGTGTTTAGGGCACGTCTGACCGGTAGGAGGCCACGGGGAAGACCCAGGACACGTTGGGGAGACTATCTCTCCCGGCTGGCCTGGGAACACCTCGGGATCCCCCGGGAGGAGCTGGATGAAGTGGCTGGGAAGAGAGAAGTGTGGGCTTCCCTGCTTAGGCTGCTGCCCCCGCGACCCGACCTCAGATAAGCGAAAGAAAATGGATGGATGTTTACGTTACAAATCCAAAAGCGAAACATTGTGTAACGACAGCCTTGTCGCTTAGGGACGGCGTGGCGCAGTGGAAGAGTGGCCCGGCGCACCCCGAGGGTCCCTGGTTCAATCCCTGCCTAGTACCAACCTCGTCACGTCCGTTGTATCCTGAGCAAGACACTTCACCCTTGCTCCTGATGGGTGCTGGTTAGCGCCTTGCACGGCAGCTCCCTCCATCAGTGTGTGAATGTGTGTGTGAATGGGTAAATGTGGAAGTAGTGTCAAAGCGCTTTGAGTACCTTGAAAGTAGAAAAGCGCTATAAAAGTACAACCCATTTATCATTTAAAACTAAGTCTGTGGGTTCTGATACGCATCTGATCTGTGTCCCGCTAGGCCGGGAAAGCACACTGAGTGTTGCTTATGACTCAAAATTTTGATTGCAATTAAAGGCATAACATTTATTTTTGAGACAGCTCATATCTCCAAACACTCTTAAGTTGCGGTATGACTATATTTAAGAAATCTGACTTATTTAGTGAATGGGAATATACTGACTGTCTCATTTGTCTTCTCTAAAGGATGCCCTGGCAAGGAGATGCCAACAACATGATTGACAGGTTTGACGTGAGGGCTCACCTGGACTACATCCCCACCTACACGCCAGTGGTGCTCAGCACCATGTAAGTCTGCCACAGTAGTCATGTGGTTTCTTGTCTTTCAGCTATTCAAATATCTTTTTCGTTGGTTTCAAACAGCATTTGGAACACATTTGCTTACGCTGACATGAATAGTTCCACTAAATTTAAAAAACAACTATTATCGCCTGAATAATGAAAGTAGTATGTGTTGAATGTACAAACCCTGTTTCCATATTAGTTGGGAAATTGTGTTAAATGTAAATATAAACGTAATACAATGATTTGCAAATCCTTTTCAACCCATTTTCAATTGAATATGCTACAAAGAAAAGATATTTCATGTTCAAACTCATAAACTTTTTTTTTTTTTTTTTTTTGCAAATAATAATTAACTTAGAATTTCATGGTTGCAACAAGTGCCAAAGTAGTTGGGAAAGGGCATGTTCACCACTGTGTTACATCACCTTTTCTTTCAACAACACTCAATAAACGTTTGGGAACTGAGGAAACTAATTGTTGAAGCATTGAAAGTGGAATTCTTTCCCATTCTTGTTTTATGTAGAGCTTCAGTCCTTCAACAGTCCGGGGTCTCCGCTGTCCTATTTTACACTTCAGAATGCGCCACACATTTTCCATGGCAGACAGGTCTGGACTGCAGGCGGGCCAGGAAAGTACCTGCACTCTTTTTTTACGAAGCCATGCTGTTGTGGCTTGGTATTGTCTTGCTGAAATAAGCAGGAGCGTCCATGAAAAAGACAGCGCTTAGATGGCAGCATATGTTCTAAAACCTGTATATGGGGAGGTATAGCTCGGATGGTAGAGCGGCCGTGCCAGCAACTTGAGGGTTGCAGGTTCGATCCCCGTTTCCGCCATCCGAGTCACTGCCATTGTTTCCTTGGGCAAGACACTTTACCCACCTGCTCCCAGTGCCACCCACACTGGTTTAAATGTAACTTAGATATTGGGTTTCACTATGTAAAGTGCTTTGAGTCACTTAAGGAAAAAGCGCTATATAAATATAATTCACTTCACTTCACTGTATGTACCTTTCAGCATTAATGGTGCCTTCACAGATGTGTAAGTTACCCATGCCTTGGGCACTAATGCACCCCCATACCATCACACATGCTGGCTTTTCAACTTTACATCGATAACAGTCTGGATGGTTCACTTCCCCTTTGGTCCGAAAGACACGATGTCGAATATTTTCAAAAACAATTTGAAATCTAGACTGAGACCACAGAACACTTTTCCACTTTGCATCAGTCCATCTTAGATGATTTCAGGCCCAGAGAAGCTGGCGGCGTTTCTGGATGTTGTTAAATGGCTTTCGCTTTGCATAGTAGAGCTTTAACTTGCACTTACAGATGTGGCGACAAACTGTATTTAGTGACAGTGGTTTTCTGAAGTGTTCCTGAGCCCATGTGGTGATATCCTTTAGAGATTGATGTCGGTTTCTGATACAGTGCCGTCGAAGGGATCGAAGGTCACGGTCATTCAATGTTGGTTTCCGGCCATGCCGCTTACGTGGAGTGATTTCTCCAGATTCTCTGAACCTTTTGATGATATTATGGAGCGCTGATGTTGAAATCCCTAAATTTCTTGCAATTGCACTTTGAGAAAGGTTGTTCTTAAACTGTTTGACTATTTGCTCACGCAGTTGTGGACAAAGGGGTGTACCTCGCCCCATCCTTTCTTGTGAAAGACTGAGCATTTTTTGGGAAGCTGTTTTTATAGCCAATCATGGCACCCACCTGTTCCCAATTAGCCTGCACACCTGTGGGATGTGCCAAATAAGTGTTTGATGAGCATTCCTCAACTTTATCAGTATTCATTGCCACCTTTCCCAACTATTTTGTCACGTGTTGCTAGCATAAAATTCTAAAGTTAATGATTATTTGCACAAAAATTTTTTTTTTTTTACCAGTTTGAACTTCAAATATGTTGTTTTTGTAGCATATTCAACTGAATATGGGTTGAAAAGGATTTGCAAATCATTGTATTCTGTTTATATTTACATCTAACACAATTTCCCAAGTCATATGGAAATGGGGTTTGTACATATGTGTGTTATTGTCATGACGAAGCGACGCCAAAGTGAACATGTATTGTCCCCAGAACTCCAGATCTAGAGATGGAGGAGAGGAAGTGCAATTATGAGCGCTACAGAGGCCTGGTGCAGAACGACTTTGCCAACAGTTAGTAGTCACACATGGTCTTAAATGTTCAGCATAATAACAAAGACATTTTTCATTTGCTTTGTGTAGCAATTCATTCATCTAACGGTTATGCCTGTTTTCCTTCGGCAGTCTCCGAGGAGCAGTGTTTGTACCAGATCTATGTGGATGAGCTCTACGGTGGCCTGCAGAAGCCAAATGAGGACGAGAAGAAAAAGTATGCCAGTTAAAGCTATAAAAAGTTTTCCGACCCCAACAAAGCCGTTTTGCTCTTTCTGCAGGCTGGCTGAGAAAAAGGTGGCCATTGGGTACACGTACGAGGATAGCACCGTAACAGAACCTGACCCAGCATCTGACAAAGACGAGGACAATTCAGAGAACAGCGAGTCTGAAGAGGATGAGGTTATCCCAGATATCGGTGAGTAAATGCCATCAACATGCATTCTGTACTACCATATTTCCTTGAATAGCCGCCGGGTATATAGTATGCGCCTGCCTAGAATTACTGCCGGGTCAAACCCGTTTCGCAAAATAATTAGCACATGCATAGCATTACCGCCGGCTCAGGATTAAAGGGGAACATTATCACCAGACCTATGTAAGTGTCAATATATACCTTGATGGTGCAGAAAAAAGACCATATATTTTTTAACCGATTTCCGAACTCTAAATGGGTGAATTTTGGCAAATTAAGCGCCTTTCTATTATTCGCACTCGGAGCGATGACGTCACAACGTGACGTCACATAGGTAGTCAATCGGCCATTTTTTCAAACATATTATAAATATCGAGTCAAATCAGCTGTTATTTTCCGTTTTTTTTCGACTGTTTTCCGTACCTTGGAGACATCATGTCTCGTCGGAGGGTGTAACAACACGATCAGGGACGGATTCAAGTTGACTTACGTGGAGTATGCGTCGATTAGCACGGCATGCTAATCGATGCTAACATGCTATTTAGGCTAGCTGTATGTACATTTGTAGCTATATTTGCATCCAGCCTTTCCCTCCACCCACATTTAATGCCAAACAAACACTTACCAATCGACAGATTTAAGTTGTTCCAGTGTCACAAGATGCGAAAGTCCCGATCGTTTGGTCTGCACATTTTATCGGCGATGCTAAAGCAGACATGGCACAGAGATGTATGGATATCCTGCCGATGCATTTCCAACGATAAAGTCAACGAAATCACAAAGGTGAGTTTTGTTGATGTTGTTGACTTATGTGCTAATCAGACATATTTGGTCGCGGCATGACTGCTAGCTAATCGATGCTAACATGCTATTTAGGCTAGCTGTATGTACATTTGTAGCTATATTTGCATCCAGCGTTTCCCACCACCCACATTTAATGCCCAACAAACACTTACCAATCGACGGATTTAAGTTGCTCCAGTGTCACAAGATACGAAAGTCCCGATCGTTTGGTCTGCACATTTTACCGGCGATGCTAAGGCAGACATGGTCGAATAGCGTCAATTCGCTCAATTTCGTTTTCGCTATCTGCCTCCTTACTCCAACCATCCGTTTCAATACATGCGTAATCTGTTGAATCGCTTAAGCCGCTGAAATTTGACATATTTGGTCGCGGCATGACTGCCAAGTAATCAATGCTAACATGCTATTTAGGCTATGTACATTTGTAGCTATATTTGCATCCAGCCTTTCCCTCCACCCACATTTAATGCCAAACAAACACTTACCAATCGACAGATTTAAGTTTCTCCGGTGGTCTGGTCAAAAGATGCAATCGGTTAGAAGGCGATCGCCGAATAGCTTCAATAGCTATTCGCTCAATAGCTTCAGTTTCTTCTTCAATTTTGTTTTCCCTATCTGCCTCCACACTTCAACCATCCATTTCAATACATGCGTAATCTGTTGAATCGCTTAAGCCGCTGAAATCCGAGTCTGAATCTGAGCTATTGTCGCTATATCTTGCTGTGCTATCCGCCATGTTTGTTTGTATTGGCATCACTGGATGACGTCACAGGAAAATGGACGGTGGCTTCACAGATAGCGAAAATCAGGCACTTTACAGCTTTTTTTAAGGGATATTGCGTGATGGGTAAAATTTTGAAAAAAACTTCGAAAAATAAAATAAGCCACTGGGAACTGATTTTTAATGGTTGTAACCCTTACTAAATGGTGATAATGTTCCCCTTTAACACTGGGTCAAACTCGTTTCGCAAAATAATTAGCATATGCCTAGAATTGCCGCCACGTCAAACTCGTCTTGTCACAAGTGACACTTCACCTGTCATCATTTTCAAAATCAAGGAGGCTGATTTCAATCATTTGAAATCGTATAAAGGGAAGAAGATTAAGAGCTATTCAGTAGGATTTAAGGTCCAAGCTATTGAATATGCTAAAAAGAACAGTAAGCAGCTATGTTTTATTAATATACCGTAGCTGCGTGTGTCAAATATGAGCTCCTGGTGGTAGAGGGCGCTAGTGATCCTTCTTGCGACTACTCGGCTGCAGAAGAAGTGACAACAAGCAGCAAGAGTGAGCAGCGATCCTTAATTTTTCTTCTCGCTCGCACTTTTAACATGGAGGATTACATATCTATAATAAAACAGTTTTCTAAACTGGACTTTCAATGGAAGCAGGAGGTAATAAAGGAATATCTCCATTGAGACAGAGAGACTTTTAAAACTGAAGAAAGATAAGGAAGACTTCTATAAACAAGTTATCGATGCTTTTGATCAGAAGGAGCTGCGCATGGACTTTGTTTATAAGTAAAGGTAAGACCATAATAAAAAATCTTTTAATTAAATGTGCTTTTCATGATGGTATCCTTACATCACACTCAAATTTATAAGCGCAGGCCTAAATTTACTGCATGCCTTTGGTATACGCCGGAGTGAGAAGAGGTTTTAAAATAATTAGCGCCCCAGCGGCAATTCAAGGAAATACGGTGTTTTACTACCTACAGTACAGATACAGTATCATAAACTATTGGAGGAATGAAGAAAGTCACTTTTGTGTTTGCCTGCATTTGTAGACGTCGAGGTTGACATTGACGAACTGAACCAGGAGCAGGAAACGGAACTCAACAAAACGGCCACTCCCTACGGAATGGTGGAAGGAGACTTTGTCAGGTAGAGTTTGTTCAACAACATCAACATGATATGTCAAATACATATACCGCATTTTTACGAGTATAAGTCGCTCCGGAGTATAAGTCGCACCTGCCAAAAATGCATAATAAAGAAGGAAAAAACCATATATAAGTCGCACTGGAGTATAAGTTGCATTTTTTGGGGAAATTTATAGAATAGACATTTGAAAAGGCAATTTAAAGTAAATAAAGAATAGGGAAGAACAGGCTGAATAAGTGTAGGTTATATGAGGCATAAATAAGCAACTGCTATGTTAACCTAACATATTATGGTAAGAGTCATTCAAATAACTATAACATATAGAACATGCTATACCTTTACCAAACTATCTCTCACTCCTAATCCATAAATCCCATGAAATCTTATACGTCTAGTCTCTTACGTGAATGAGATAAATAATATTATTTGATATTTTACGGTAATGTGTTAACAATTTCACTCATAAGTTGCTCCTGAGTATAAGTCGCACCACCGGCCAAACTGTGAAAACAAAACTGCGACTTATAGTCCGAAAAATATGGTACTTTTGGAAAATGACTTGAGGGCATTTGAATTAAATAATTGATGTACTTAAAATGTAATCGATTATAATGCGTGAGATACGATTAATAAATTAACATCCATCCATTTTCTGCAGCTTGTCCCTCATCAGACACAAAAAACACAACCGAGTAATGAATTGCCTTGAAAAATGCAGTTTCATCCAAAATGCTCACCTTTTCTTCGATATATTTTTTTGAATAGCTTATGATTGATTGCAGTTTTTTCTACGTTAACTCAAAATGTACTGCGATCAATCGCAGATTTGCTTTTTGGTCATTAAAAAGTCTGCCCTAAACAGATCATTTTCAGGTTTTATTTTGATAACTGGACAATTAGTTTGCTTCAGTTAAATGTTTTTTTTTTCAAACATTATGCTTTTTTAAACCGCTCAACACAAAAAGGACATTAAACATGCTTTTCATAGCATTAAAAACTTACCTGCAGTGCGTTGCTGTCTTGCCAGATTTTGTATTTTGTAGGAATACAAAATTTGCTTTCCTGCTTTAGAAGCACTTGTACTACATTCAGAGGGGAATAGGTACACCATGTTTAGCAAGGTGGATTGTTACCATCATGGTTTGACTGTCAAAGATGTTTGGTCATGTAAAATGTAATATTTATAGAATAGAAAGTACTTTATTGATCCCTGGGGGAAATTCAGCACCACCGTTAGCTCACAATAAACACTTCTGTATTTTTTACATGTGAATAATATAAATACATTCTATTATACAGCATTATTCACATGTGAATTAAAAAAAATAGTCTATTATACAGCATTATTCACATGTGAATAACTTAAATACAGTCTATTATACAGCATTATTCACATGTGAATAACTTAAATACAGTCATTTATACAGCATTATTAACATGTGAATAACATAAATACAGTCTATTATACAGCATTATTAACATGTGAATAACTTAAATACAGTCTATTATACAGCATTATTCACATGTGAATAACATAAATACAGTCTATTACACAGCATTATTCACATGTGAATAACATAAATACAGTCTATTATACAGCATTATTCACATGTGAATAACATAAATACAGTCTATTATACAGCATTATTAACATGTGAATAACTTAAATACAGTCTATTATACAGCATTATTCACATGTGAATAACATAAATACAGTCTATTACACAGCATTATTCACATGTGAATAACATAAATACAGTCTATTATACAGCATTATTCACATGTGAATAACATAAATACAGTCTATTACACAGCATTATTCACATGTGAATAAAACAAATACAGTCTATTATACAGCATTATTCACATGTGAATAATATAAATACTTTATACATCTAAAGTACATGTGCAGTTAAAAGGAACATATCCATTAAACATTTCTACCTGAAGACATGCCTCTGATATTTTCTACATTACATGTTGTACAAGGTAATGGTGTTCATATCTGTCTGCACATTCTCCGGGAATAAACTGTAATATTCAGCCTGCTAAACATTCATTAATTAAGGACTATCAATCAGAACAGATTATAAAATGATTTACATTTGATTACAATTTGCCATAAAATGTCCTATTTCTATTCCTCAGTTGATGTACTAGCAGTTATTTCGATAGAAATATCACATTACCTTTCAAAAAGGTGTTTTGACAGCATAAAAGTTTCCGCTAAAAAAGTGACTCTGGACTTTCAGAAGTTTTATGCCGTTATACTAAAACAGTTACAGTAGCAATCTACATTATATGTTAATAATGCGTTAAACTAATCTAGAGACGGAAGTGAAGCTCGGCAGCGGGCTGTTTCTCCACTGTAACGTCTCACAGCGATTGTGGATGAAAAAAAAACGTTTTTGTCTTGTTGGGAGAACAACTTGGCATGTACCATGTTTTTCCACAATGTACTGTATTTTTTGGATTATAAGTCGTAGTTTTTTTCATAGTTTGGCCGGGGGTGCGATTTATACTCTGGAGCGATTTATGTGTGAAATTAATAACACATTACCGTAAAATATCAAATAATATTAGAAGTGACACCGAGGAAGAAGATTTCATGGGATTTATGGATTAGGAGTGAGAGATAGTTTGGTAAAGGTATAGCATGTTCTATATGTTATAGTTATTTGAATGACTCTTACCATAATATGTTAGGTTAACATAGCAGTTGCTTATTTATGCCTCATATAACCTACACTTATTCAGCCTGTTCTTCACTATTCTTTATTTACTTTAAATTGCCTTTCAAATGTCTATTCTTGGTGATGAATTTTATCAAATAAATTTACCCCAAAAATGCGACTTATACTCCAGTGCGACTAATATGTTTTTTTTTTCTTCTTTATTATGCATTTTCGGCCGTTTCAATTTATACTCCAGAACAATTTATAATCCGAAAAATACGGTACTCTTCAATTTGTCGATTTCTAAATATCATACTTGAAGGTATGCCAAGGGGTAAGTGAGATTTTTTTAAAGATATTCTAAAAATAGCAACAATTCAAAAATCATTTATAAATATATTTATTGAATAATACTTCAACAAAATATGAATGTAAGTTCATAAAGTGTGAAAAGAAATGCAACAATGCAATATTCAGTGTTGACAGCTAGATTTTTTTGTGGACATGTTCCATAATATTGATGTTAAAGATTTATTTTTCTGTGAAGAAATGTGTAGAATTAAATTGATGAATCCAGATGGATCTCTATTACAATCCCCAAAGAGGGCACTTTAAGTTGATGATTACTTCTATGTGGAGAAATCTTTATTTATAATTGCATCACTTTATTATTTTTCAACAAGTTTTTAGTTATTTTTATATCTTTGTTTCCAAATAGTTCAAGAAAGACCATTACAAATGAGCAATATTTTGCACTGTTATACAATTTAATTAATCAGAAACTGCTGTATTTTACTTCTTTATCTCTTTTTTTCAACCAAAAATTATTTGCTGACTTGGGGGTATTTGAATTAAAAAAAATTTCACAGGGGTACATCACTGAAAAAAGGTTGAGAACCACTGATCTAAGGTACTTATGGTTATAATCGCGTTAATTTTGACACCCCCTTCTTTTTTTTCTTCTTTTTTTTTAAACCAATTTAACCAGTGTTTTTTGTAACCATGACATTATAATTAGGAACATAAATGACAGTAACTTTAACCACACTGTTTTCTGCTATCAAGTTTCTAATTTTGTGCAGTATAGTTCCCATTTACGACAGCAGAGGGCGCTACTTCCACTATAAAAGGACTACTGTTAACCTGAGTTGGTCATTTATGTAAGACATCAGTCTTGTAGTTAAGTAGGACACCTGTGCGATTTGTGATGCAATGCATTTCAGAAAGAATGTGAATATTGTGTTTGCTTACATTTTGATGCATTGATAGTTCATATTTAATGAGGTCAGATGAGGTTGCACTTTGCTATACTAACAATGAGTAGATTTATGGTCGTTCTATTGCCTGAGCGCTTTAGTCATATGTTTGTTTTTGAGCAGCAGTAAAAAAAAAGGAAATTCATCAATAAAGGATTTAGCGTGACTAAATGTATGGTATCCATCAGGATGTTGAGGAAGGACAAAGAGGAAGTGGAGGCCATCAAGCATGCTAAGGCGCTGGAGGCGGAGAAAGCCATGTACTCTGTAAGAACACATTTCTTTATTGTGATGACGTCTATTCCTGCGCTGGTCATTGTGTGACGTGTTGGCTACATTTCAGGGCCGCCGTTCTCGACGACAAAGGAGAGAGTTTAGAGAGAAAAGACTAAAAGGTCGACAGATCAGCCCGCCCAGGTAAACAAAGTTCACTTCCACATCCATCCCTTCCATCCATTTTCTACCACTTATTCCCTTTTGGGGTCGCGGACGTCGTTATTTCAACGAGGATGAGTGGATAGTTAGCTGCGAGTCAGCTTGTAACACTAAGTTGCAAGCTAACACATGACATATTTACCTAAAGCAGAGCTTTGTTAAAGGCCTACTGAAAGCCACTACTAGCGACCACGCAGTTTATATATCAATGATGAAATATTAACTTTGCATCACATACCAATACAGCCAGGTTAGTTTACTAAATTGCAATTTTAAATTTCGCACCGAAGTATCCTGCTGAAACGTCGTGGTATGATGACGCGTGCGCGTGACGTCACGCATTGTAGAGGACATTTTGTTCCAGCATCGTTCCCAGCTATAAGTCGTCTGTTTTCATCGCATAATTCCACAGTATTCTGGACATCTCTGTTGCTGAATCTTTTGCAATTTGTTCAATGAATAATGGAGACATCAAAGAAGAAAGCTGTAGGTGGGAAGCGGTATACTGCGGCCGCCTTTAGCAACACAAACACAGCCGGTGTTTCATTGTCTACATTCCCGAAAGATGACGAAGCTTTACTATAGAACAGAGTGGTCAAGCGAACACTGTTTGATTGGACCACACACACAAAGTACAGTGTATTATGCAGCGATCATTTCGAAAGATCGTGTTTCGAAAAGGGTCCCTTGTGAAGGGCAGAGATTGGCATCGCCACCACCTGTCGACTGGTGCTGAAGAAAGGTGCGGGGCCGACCTTCAGGTTGTACATGTACGACCATATAATCTCACTAAAACACTAGTAACACAATAAGCAGATAAGGGATTCCCCAGAATTATCCTCGTAAATTTGTCCAATAACATCTGAATTGCTCCCACTATATAAACTCTTTTTTATTTTTTTTTCTCTCTAGTCCTTTCACTCTCACTTTCCTCATCCACAAATCTTTCATCCTCGCTCAAATTAGTGGGGAAATCGTCGCTTTCTCAGTCCGAATCGCTCTCGCTGCTGGTGGCCATGCATGTAAACATTGTTCAGATGTGAGGAGCTCCACAACCCGTGACGTCACGCGCACATCGTCTGCTACTTCCGGTACAGGCAAGGCTTTTTTATTAGCGACCAAAAGTTGCCAACTTTATCGTTGATGTTCTCTACTAAATCCTTTCAGCATAAATATGGCAATATCGCGAAATGATCAAGTATGACACATAGAATGGACCTGCTATCCCCGTTTAAATAAGAAAATCTCATTTCAGTAGGCCTTTAAGCTTTTCAATCTGGCCCGCCGGCATTCCCAAATATTTTTGTTGGGATCTTTAAGATGGAAAGTGTAGCTGCCATTATGATGTGCAGTGATGTTTCAAATGACCATAAGTCTTGAACTAAATAAAAATGTTCAATGGTTGGAATCTGCTCTTTTGCATGATATTTTAATGACTAGTGTTGTCCTGATACCAATATTATTTTGATACTTTTCGGTACTTTAAGATACTTTTCTAAATAAAGGGGACCAGAAAAA
This sequence comes from Nerophis ophidion, assembly GCF_033978795.1. Lineage (NCBI taxonomy): Eukaryota > Metazoa > Chordata > Actinopteri > Syngnathiformes > Syngnathidae > Nerophis > Nerophis ophidion. The sequence goes on along the minus strand of NC_084628.1, from coordinate 43,664,619 downwards.
ATTGCATTATTGGCTTTATTTTAACAAAAAATCTTAGGGTGTGGCGGACCGATACTTTTCAGAGCCGGTATGGTACTGAATATGATTCATTAGTATTACGGAACTATACTAATACCCGTATACTGTACAACCCTACTAATTACTATGGTGAGGTGAGTCACAGCAGGTCAGATGAGTGTGTGTGGGGAGTGTTTCCACAAAGTGTTTCCATAGCCTGAAATGTGGGTGTCAGGGACAGACGTGGAAGGAGATTTTTACCACAAACTTCTTAAGCTTAGTGATATATCACATATATCAGTAGGTGGGTTTTGTTTTTTTACCCATCACGTTCATATTTCGCTATGTTTGTTGCATATTTGTTGCTTTTAGCTTGATTGTAAAATATGTCGATTGAGAGCAGGTGTGACGTTCATAGGTTCTCAATATTCAGGGTTTTATCGTTCATAGAAAAAAATATACAACTCCATTCCATTTTTAAGGCGGTCTGTCATAACATTTTTAGCGTTCAATTCTGGGCGATATATACGATATATCGCGGGTTTGTCTCTGTACGATATAGAAAATGACTATATCGTAATATTCGAATATACGTTCACACGCTGGACTTTTAGCTGCAGGCGTACACTTCAGGCTCTCCTCGCTCTTTCCTATCTCTCCTTCTCGCAGACAAGCAGGCTTACATACGTCACATACACGCCCTCGCAGGGCAGAGAGGTTTAAAAAAAAAAAAAAAAAGGGCAGAAAGGTAGCGACGTGACTAATGTTAGTTGCTAACGTAGCCGTACAAGACAAAGAAGGTGCGGATCTGGTAACAAATGAAGGAAGACTTAATTCCCAATAAAAACAGCAGGGTTTCATCGTCTGGCGGTGGTTCGGCTTTAAGTGGGAATATGTCGAACAGACAACCATAATTTGTCAAGTGTGGGGGGAAAGCGTTGCTATAAAAAGTAGCATTACTGCTAATATGTAGCATCGTTTGTAAAGTCACTTGCTAGAGAATGAAGATAATTTCATAACCTTAATAACATACCACATAGTGAAGGACGAATACTATTTGATTTCCTATAATGCAACTCATTTTTATTTGACACTTAAAATGTCTCTGACAAGCTTGCAATTTATGTTTTGGAAATAACTTGAATGTTTGTGCCATTGCTTAATAACTTTAATAAATACACTTTTGTTCAATTGACTTAGTTGTGATTTCCCTCTCTGGATGAAAGTTTAAAAGTAGCATATATGAATGCAGTATGATGAAGAATGTTTGAATGTAGACACACAGAATCATCATACTGCTGTCATTATATGCATCAAGTCTTCATTCAAGGCTAAGGCAAAAAATCGTAATATATATCGTATATCGTGATATGGCCTAAAAATATTGTGATATTAAAAAAAGGCAATATCGCCCAGCCCAACATTCAATCAGACTTTATTATGAGGTTTTCTATTAGTTTTCTTAAAAATATATATACCGGCCCACAGACACATTTTTTTCTCTAAATTTGGCCCCTTAGTCAAAATAATTGCCCAGGCCTGACCTAAAGTGTATTAAGTTATTAAAAAAGTTAATTCACTGTTTCTGTTGAGAATGAGATCAACATAATTCATAGTTTAATGGGTATTTAGCTACTCTTTTATATTAGTCAGACACAGTCTTTCGATAGTTAGAATCCTGAAAGCCTGTATTGATTGTAGGGCTGGGCGATATGGCCTTTTATTAACATCTCGCTATTTTCAGGCCATGTGACCATACACCATATATATCTGGATGTTTTGCCTTAGCCTTGAATGAACAGCAGAATGATGATTCTATGTGTCTACATTAAAGCATTCTTCTTCATACTGCATTAACATATGCCACTTTTAAACTTTCATGCAGAGAGGGAAATCACAACTAAAAGTGTATTTATGAAACAGTTATTAAGCAGTGTCACAAACATTCATGTCATTTCCAAAACAGAAAGTGCAAGATTGTCAGAGACATTTTAAAACAAGCTATGAGTGCACTTTTGTGCATGATGTCACTAATATGACAAACAACACTAATTTAAAGTGCACTTTTTTGTACAGAACACCACTACAATAGTTTAAAACAAATAAAGTGCACTTTTGTGCATGATGTCACACAAGATATTTCAATAAGTGTCAAATAAAAGTGAGCTGCATAATAGGAAATCAAATAGTGTATGTCCTTCACTATGTGGTAGGTTCCTGCGGACGTTATCTCCTTCTGTTTTTCACTTTTTTTCATACGGTGTTGATCCGGAAATTGTTGCTTTGGCATTTTGTTGGTGTGGCACCGAACGGAGATGTTGACATGCAGAGTTTCAAGCACTCTTCATTCTCTTGCGGTGACTTTTCAAATGATGCTACATATTGGCAGTAATGCTACTTTTTGTAGCAACGCTTTTGCCGCATACTTGTAAAACATCTTCCCGCTTGAAGCCAAACCACCGCCAGACGATGGACTCCCTGCTGTCTTTCTTGGGATTCAATTCTTCCTTCGTTTGTTACCACACCACTAGCTAACTTTTCCACGCTCTCTAATCCGCCACGGCGTGTGACATAGCATGCGCTAGAGCAGGGGTGCCCACACTTTCTCTGCAAGCGAGCTATTTTCCAATTGACCAACTCGAGGGGATCTACCTCATTCATATATATCATTTATATTGATTTATTTATGAAAGAGAGTTTTTTGTTAACAAGTTAAGTGTTTATTGATAATACAAGCATGTTTAACACATATAGATTCCTTTCTTTCATGAAGACAAGAATATAAGTTGGTGTATTACCTGATTCTGATGACTTGCATTGATTGGAGTCAGACAGTAGTGATGATAACGTCCACATTTTCAAACGGAGGAGAAAAAAAAGTCCTCCTTTCTGTCTAATACCACATGAAAGTGGTTGGTTTTTGGCATCTTCTTTGTCCAGCTTCCATACTCCTTTTTATACACGCCAGCTTTCTGAGACTCTTATTTTGATAGCGCAGGCAGGATGAAGCAGCGCTCTTATTGTGAAGACAGGAACTGTACAGTTGGTCTTCAGAGTTTTGACGGCAGGTACGGCGCTAGTCTGTTGAAATAAAAATTGTTTCTCGACTTCCTATCGGTCATTTTTTCGTTGGATAATGATCTGGCAGCAGCCAGCGTCATCTCACAAGACCCTCGCGTGCCACGAATGTCAATCAAGTGACGAATAGGACGTCTTGGTGAAGATTGATGATTGCTCATTTTTATGTTTATTGTTTTAATGCCTGGCTGGCGATGGACTGACACACACTCTGCGATGGACCGGTAGCTCGCGATCGACATAATGGGCACCCCTGCGCTACAGTATGTAAGAAGGTGCGCTTGTTTTCTGTCCCTGAGAAGGAGAGACAAGAGAGAGTGAGAAACACCTGAAGTGTGATGCCACAGCGTGAGGACGTATACTCCGATATCACCATGTAGTCATTTTGTATATCGCACAGAGACAAACCAACAATATATCCAGTATATTCCATATATCGCCCAGCCCTAATTCGTTGGTTGTTTAGCAATGCAGTATAAACAGTAATTTGTCTATAAAGATATGGACAAAATGGAACTTCCTCAATGCATTTTTTTAACGAGCATGTTTTACATGTTTTCAGCTACGCCAGGAGAGACAGTCCAACATACGATCCTTACAAACGGTGAATTCCACATCCCTTTTTTTAACCCTAATAGCGGCATATGTGCGTTAGACTAAAGAATGATTGTATTTCTTGCTCAGGTCCGTGTCAGAATCCAGCTCAGAGTCGCACTCACGTTCTCGGACGCCCGGTCCAGAGAAGATCACCTTCATCACCAGCTTTGGAGGCAGCGATGACGAAACGGCCGCAGCAGCACAAGCCGGTGCCCCCCACGCTGGTCACGCCTCCTCCAACGCGCAACACCCTGCAGGTCATAGCAGGGGCTCCCGGTCGGTAACTTTCCCGCCTCCTGGTTTTTCATTGGTTAGTCTTGACCGTTGACATGATCACTGGCAGAGGCTGATTCCCATCAATTAATGCTGATATTTTTTTTGGTTTATTGGAGGTGAGATGTAATATGTGCATGAGTGTCAATAGTTGTACGGACGTGACACCATTTTGTGTGCATGTCATTTTACCAGCAATAAATCAGTTAGATCAATCAGGACCACAGCAAACCGTAGGCTAGGTGTTGTGGCGTTTTTGTTACTTAAACGTTGTTTCTGTATTTGTTCAGGAGACGAAGGTCCTCGTCCAGTCGTTCCCCATCATACTCCTCCTCACGCTCCTCATCGCCATCCTCCTCGTCCTCCCGTTCACGGCGCAACCGGCGAGGACGGCGGGGAAGGGACGGGCGTCGTTCTCATTCCCGCCTGAGACGATATTCCCGATCCTACTCGCGTGACAGGGGAGGATCCCGAAAAAGACGCGACCGATCGCGGTCCAACGGTCGTGACCGAGAGAGGGCGAGGGACAAAGAGAGAAGACGATACACTTCAAGGAGACGAACAAGGTAATGCAGAGGTCTCAAATTCAGGTTAGTCGGGGGAGTTCTGTGTGCAACATGTATTTACTTCAGAATCAACTTTTAGCCACGTGACTCGATTTGTCAACGACTTCTACCTGAAGCTATATTGACTAAGCTATTTTTGAATGTAAACATTTTGCATTTTGACACTGAGTTCCTCTAGAGATGTTTAAATACTAAGGGATTTGCTTGTTGATTGTACAAACAGATGTAGTTTGGGAAACTCATATTGAGCTTGTCAGGATGGCATTACTCAATATTACAGCGTCATAGAAGAAATAGTGCGACAGTTGTCCCTTGTTTTTTCGTGGCAAATTGATTCCAATACTTTGTGGACTTGGAGAAGGCATTCGAACGTGTGCCTCGGGAAGTCCTGTGGGGAGTGCTCAGAGAGTATGGGGTATCGGACTGTCTGATTGTGGCGGTCCGCTCCATCCCATGCTTCACAGTAGGTATGGTGTTCTTGGGATGCAACTCAGTATTCTTCTTCCTCCAAACATGACAAGTTGAGTTTATACCAAAATGGATACATGTATGATACAGCAGAGGATTGGGAGAATGTCATGTGGTCAGATGAAACCAAAATAGAACTTTTTGGTATAAACTCAACTTGTCGTGTTTGGAGGAAGAAGAATACTGAGTTGCATCCCAAGAACACCATACCTACTGTGAAGCATGGGGGTGGAAACATCATGCTTTGGGGCTGTTTTTCTGCTAAGGGGACAAGACAATTGATCCGTGTTAAGGAAAGAATGAATGGGGCCATGTATCGTGAGATTTGGAGCCAAAACCTCCTTCCATCAGTGAGAGCTTTGAATGCTTGACCAAATACTTATTTTCCACCATAATTTACAAATAAATTCTTTAAAATTCCTACAATGTGAATACCTGGATTTTTTTCACATTCTGTCTCTCACAGTTGAAGTGTACCTATGATGAAAATGACAGACCTCTGTCATCATTTGAAGTGGGAGAACTTGCACAATCGCTGGCTGACTAAATACTTTTTTGCCCCCTGTATATGTGTGTATATATATATATATATATATATGTGTGTGTGTGTGTGTTTATACTTTATTATTTTTTTCTGTTTATTATTATTATTATCCATCCATCCATTTTCTACTGCTTATTCCCTTTCGGGGTCGCGGGGGGCGCTGGCGCCTATCTCAGCTACAATCGGGCGGAAGGCGGGGTACACCCTGGACAAGTCGCCACCTCATCGCAGGGCCAACACAGATAGACAGACAACATTCACACACTAGGGCCAATTTAGTGTTGCCAATCAACCTATCCCCAAGTGCATGTCTTATTAATGTACTATTATTTATTTTTTGTTTATTTAATTGATTTATTTGCAAATACTACTTTATTTTATTTTTTTGCTGTTTCCTATTTTAGGGGGGGTGGTATGGTTGGTATATAAACAAAAAATATTTTGACATGTAGGGCAGACAACAGATATATGATGTATGTGAATATGATGTAATGGATAGGAATGTCTGATGCTGGATGTCAATAAAAATAGAACCATTATAAACATTCTGTTTTTATTTCATCCATCCTTTCATTTTCTATAAAAACTTATTCATCCCACCATATGAAACATAACCTACTTCACTAATTATTGTTTATTTTAATGTTATTACTTATGGAGTATAGTGTGAATAAATTGAGAACAGGAAGTGAACAAAAGTGTCAGCAACTGCCATGTAAAGAAAAGGGGGTAGGATTAAATAAGCTCTGCTTCTTCCTACTCCTTTTTGAACATGTCGAATAGTGAAAGTGGAAATTGTGATGTATCATGTAGTGTGCACGCTTGTTGCAAATAAACACAAACTCAACCAATAGCCCCCCAGTGTGCGGAGGCTGTATTTACACTGTAAAGTTAAGTTAGGCGCCACAAAATATGGTCATTTTGACCCTCTGAGGTAAAGAAAATGCTCTTGAGTTTTTTATATGGAGCCTTTACCTGACTTCTTGGACTGCTTTTCACCAGATCCCGCTCCAGCTCACGACAGGGGGGTTCCTCGCGGCGGAGCGTCCGGCGCAGTGGCAGTCACCGGCGCGGCGAGAGCGTCAGTCGCAGTCCCTCGCCGTCCCCCAGCCGTCTCAACCCCAGCCCCTCCCCCGAGCAAAGAGGAGCCCCTGTTCCTTCAAAAGCAATCACCGACAAACTAAGAAAGTAAGACCATGAAGGCATCTCATATAGACGAAATTGTTTTGGTCGTGGCACTAACCGCCCATGTCGTCCCTGCAGGCCTGACACACCGGGTGGTAAAAAGACGGGAGCTGCCAAAGTCAGTAAGAATTTGATCTCGCTGAGGTTTCTTGCTTAAGCCTACTACGCCTCCCTCATCCCTGACAGGCTGACATGGTGTCCACCACATGGGGACAGATGCACCCCTCAAAATAATCATTCTCGTCTTGTTTAGCTCCTCCACCTTTAGCCTCCATCTAACATGACTTCACTGACTTGTGTTGCTGCAGTGCACTTCAAGTGGACTTCAGGCTTTGTGTGGAGTGTGCTTGTTCATATTGTTTACGTGTTCATAAGTATTCTGTTAGCAACCTGCTGGGTGTGTTCTGGACAAACGTCTGGGCTTGTTTGGAACAAATTAGGTTTTTTTTAATGTCCCACAGTTTTAAACGGTGAGATCATTAGGTGAGATTGTCGTTTCCTGTCAATCACTCTGGACGTTTGGCTGGCCTCCGCGCTGCTGCTTCTCCTGGCAGAGAAGAGGAGCTTTGCATACACGCCAGCTCTCAGTTTGAGTTGTGCTCCCGTGTTTGACTTGCCTGCGGTGTTGTGACCTGCAGTTTTTCTTGCCTGGCCAGGTTTAAACAGCCCACTGTTGGGTGTGCCGGCCACAAAATGCCACTGGCTCTTAAGTGAACTCGCTGGACCTGAACTTGCTCTTGTTTCACGTAGCGTCCCTCGCTGCTCCCTCAGCTGTCCTGCTGCATTAATCTCCCTTGACACTGTTTTGCTGTATTCCAAATTTACTGGACACTTGTGTGGAGGCTCCTGACGCTACCGCCTCTAAAGTACTTTGCGGACCTGTTGTCTTTCCAACATAATATTCCACAAACACTAGCTCGTGTTAAAAGGGACATTTTCCAAATTGTGTCATAGCACATTTTAAAATAATTTTTTCCAGCTGCTAACACTGGTGTCACCCACAGTCCAAGCTGACGCCGCAGGAGAAGCTCAAATTACGTATGCAGAAGGCCCTCAACAAGCAGTGTAAGTGCACAGCAATATCCAGTCATACCTCAATTTGTGTTCTGTCACCCAGCGAACAAACCCCGTTTCCATGAGTTGGGAAATTGTGTTACATGTAAATATAACCGGAATACAATGATTTGCAAATCTTTTTCAACCCATATTCAATTGAATGCACTACAAAGACAAGATATTTGATGTTCAAACTCATAAACTTTATTTTTTTTGCAAATAATAATTAAATTAGAATTTCATGGCTGCAACACGTGCCAAAGTAGTTGGGAAAGGGCATGTTCACCACTGTGTTACATCACCTTTTCTTTTAACAACACTCAATAAATGTTTGGGAACTGAGGAAACTAATTGTTGAAGCTTTGAAAGTGGAATTCTTTCCCATTTTTGTTTTATGTCGAGCTTCAGTCGTTCAACAGTCCGGGGTCTCCGCTGTTGTATTTTACGCTTCATATGTGCCACACGTTTTTGACGGGAGACAGGTCTGGACTGCAGGCCGGCCAGGAAAGTACCCGCACTCTTTTTTTACGAAGCCACGCTGTTGTAACACATGCTGAATGTGGCTTGGCATTGTCTTGCTGAAATAAGCAGGGGCATCCATGAAAAAGACGGCGCTTAGATGGCAGCATATGTTGTTCCAAAACCTGTATGTACCTTTCAGCATTAATGATGCCTTCACAGATGTCTAAGTTACCCATGCCTTGGGCACTAATGCACCCCCATACCATCACACATGCTGGCTTTTACACTTTGCGTCGATAACAGTCTTGATGGTTCACTTCCCCTTTGGTTCTGATTACACGATGTCGAATATTTCCAAAAACAATTTGAAATGTGGACTCATCAGACCACAGAACACTTTTCCACTTTGCATCAGTCCATCTTCGATGATTACGGGCCCAGAAAAGCCGGCGGCGTTTCTGGATGTTGTTGATAAATGGCTTTCGCTTTGCATAGTAGAGCTTTAACTTACACTTACAGATGTGGCGACAAACTGTATTTAGTAACAGTGGTTTTCTGAAGTGTTCCTGAGCCCATGTGGTGATATCCTTTAGAGATTGATGTCGGTTTTTGATACAGTTCTGTCTGAGGGATCGAAGGTCAGGGTCATTCAATGTTGATTTCCGGCCATGCCGCTTACGTGGAGTGATTTCTCCAGATTCTCTGAACCTTTTGATGATATTATGGAGCGTAGATGTTGAAATCCCTCAATTTCTTGCAATTGCACTTTGAGAAAGGTTGTTCTTAAACTGTTTGCTCACGCAGTTGTGGACAAAGGGGTGTACCTCGCCCCATCCTTATTTGTGAAAGACTGAGCATTTTTTGGGAAGCTGTTTTTATAGCCAATCATGGCACCCACCTGTTCCCAATTAGCCTGCACACCTGTGGGATGTTCCAAATAAGTGTTTGATGAGCATTCCTCAACTTTATCAGTATTTATTGCCACCTTTCCCAACTTCTTTGTCACGTGTTGCTGGCATCAAATTCTAAAGTTAATGATTATTTGCAAAAAAAGAAATGTTTATGAGTTTGAACATCAAATATGTTGTCTTTGTAGCATATTCAACTGAATATGGGTTGAAAATTATTTGCAAATCATTGTATTCTGTTTATATTTACATCTAACACAATCTCCCGACTCATCGGGTTTTGTACAATAGTCCCTCGTTTATCGCTAATTACTGGATTAATTTTGGTAAAAAAGTGTAAAAATAAGAATAATCATGTCACTAAACATCAAGTACATGTTTGTGTACTTGTGGACTAAGTACATCATATCAAAAGATGATTCTTAATTTTTATTCTAATTATGGTCCAATAAGCCCAAATAGCAAAGAGAAATAAAAAAAAAAAAAGCATGTAAATAAACAGCTTGGGCCTTAAGAGGTTAAGCATAGCAATTAGCTAAGGGACAGCTTTTATCTGGAAAAGCTCTTTGTATTTATATTTTATTAATCCACTTATTTTTTATTTGTAATATCGGGTTATTTTCCCTCTTGCAGCCAAGGCGGATAAGAAAGCAGCCCAGGTGAAGATTCAACAACAGGAGCATAAACGACAGGTTTGTCCAGTTGAATTTAGTGGAGCAACAACAACAACAACGGCTCCATTCTCCTGCATTTCCCCTTATTGCACTGTGGGTATTTTACAGGAGCGAGAGGGAGAACTGCGAGCCATGGCACGCAAGATACGCATGAAGTAAGTGTGTGTGTGTTTTGCGCGTGTGTGTGTGTGTGTGTGTGTGTGTGTGTGTGTGTGTGTGTGCAGGTGCACTGTTTGGTATTTGAGTGTTTTGCAACCGTCTGACCCCAAGGCTTTCTGTTTAGGGAGCGTGAGCGGCGCGAGAAAGAGCGGGATGAATGGGAACGACAGTACGGCCGGCAGAGCCACTCGCCCTCTCCCTCCAAATATGGTAAGACTTTGGGGTCTCTCTTTATGGCCAGCAGCTATGTGGAGGCCTCACAAAGCAAAGCTTCATAATTAATGCTTTTCTCTTGACATAAAAAAAAACGGTAGCTGTTGTTGACGTAAACCACCAATGGCCAGTAGTGGGTCATATTTTTAAGATTAGTTCAGAATATACTGTATTTTCCAGGCTATAGAAGGTTTTTAAGCCGCACCCACCACATTTTAGAAGAAAAATATATTTGTACATATATTCGCCGCACTGGATTTAAAACTTGTAATCTGAAGTTGATTTGGAGGTTATTGTGTTAAAAGTAAACAGTTAGAAAATTTTATTTTTTAACACTTTAATGAGTAGGACACTTTTGGGTCCCCAATAATTATGTAACTTGTTTTTAAGTGTCATTGCTAAAAAAATAATAATAATAATAAATGATAAATGGGTTGTACTTGCATAGCGCTTTTCTACCTTCAAAGTACTCAAAGCGCTTTGACACTACTTCCACATTCACCCATTCACACACACATTCACACACTGATGGAGGGAGCTGCCATGCAAGGCGCTAACCAGCACCCATCAGGAGCAAGGGTGAAGTGTCTTGCTCAGGACACAACGGACGTGACAAGGGTGGTACTAGGTGGGGATTGAACCAGGGCCCCTCGGGTTGCGCACGGCCACTCTCCCACTGCGACACGCCGTTGTGAAGTGAATTATATTTATATAGCGCTTTTCTCTAGTTACTCAAAGCACTTTACATAGTGACACCCAATATCTAAGTTACATTTAAACCAGTGTGGGTGGCACTGGGAGCAGGTGGGTAAAGTGTCTTGCCCAAGGACACAACGGCAGTGGCTAGGATGGCGGAAGCGGGAATTGAACCTGCAACCCTCAGGTTGCTGGTACGGCCACTCTACCAACTGAGCTATATGTTAAGAGTCATTGACCTTTTTAAGGCTCCAAATTATTATATAATCTCAAATATTCCACTTGAAAATTTAATTGGGTGAAAATATTACACATTTTGTGTTATTTCCATAAAAAGACAGGGTTTTCTTTGACAAAAAGAGCATACAATTTAAATCTTTTGATAACATTATATTGACAGACCTAATGTTGATCTAGAGATTTAAACCTTGAATAATAATAAAAATAATAATACTGAATAATGACACATTTTTTATATTTTTTTGACAAAAACCCTTTAGGGTCCCCGGGATCAAGCCCGAGTGGAGCCCCAAATGTATATTTTTTGTACATATATTGTATTGGTTTTTAATATAAAAAATATCAAAATGGCCCCGGCTTGCTTTGATTTTTCAGTGTGGGGCCCTCAGTGGAAAAAGTTAGGACACCCCTGCTGTAGGAGGAGTTGGAACAAGGATTGTTGCTGTATTTTTTTTGTAGGTGCAACAAACCTGCAAAGAAAGATTAGTTGATATCAGATTGCATCATATAACAAAAAACATCTTTTATAAACCTGGATCAACACAAAGAATATTCCACTTATTTAAAAAATCATAAGTGACAGCATTAGTGCGACACCAAAATGTTAATATGAATCCCAAATGTAAATTATGCCAAAGTTGTGCTTACCTGATTGAAATCATCCCCCCCCCCAGGATCTTGAACTTCCTGAGAGCGTTCAGGTCGCATGAGACTGGCTGCTGTCAGGATTAATTGGCTGAACACTTCAAACCTGCCTTCAAAAACAAACACCAATGAGAGAAGAGAGGGGCTAATTAGTCTGTTTCTTATTGGTTGAGTGGCAAAGCATGTTTTTATGAAGCTGCAGCGGAGCATCTCTGATCTTCAGATCAAACAGGCTGTCAGGACCGGGTTGATTTGATGTTGTGTCAGACATGCATACACGAATTATGTTATTTGCTCCTATTTGCAATGTTTTTTTACATGAATAATTGCACGCTCTTGCAGCCTTCTGCATACGTCTTGCAGATAAATGCCACACTTATGTACAGTGGGGCAAAAAAGTATTTAGTCAGCCAGCGATTGTGCAAGTTCTCCCACTTCAAATGATGACAGAGGTCTGTAATTTTCAGCATAGGTACACTTCAACTGTGAGAGACAGAATGTGGGGAAACAAATCCAGGAATTCACATTGTAGGAATTTTAAAGAATTTATTCGTAAATTATGGTGGAAAATAAGTATTTGGTCCCTTCAAACAAGGAAGATCTCTGGCTCTCACAGACCTGTAACTTCTTTAAGAAGCTCTTCTGTCCACCACTCGTTACCTGTATTAATGGCACTTGTTTAAACTCGTTATCTGTATAAAAGACACCTGTCCACAGCCTCAAACAGTCATACTCCAAACTCCACTATGGCCAAGACCAAAGAGCTGTCGAAGGACACCAGGAAAAGAATTGTAGACCTGCACCAGACTGTGAAGAGTGAATCTACAATAGGCAAGCAGCTTGGTGTGAAAAAATCAACTGTGGGAGCAATTATCAGAAAATGGAAGACTTACAAAACCACTGATAATCTCCCTCAATCTGGGGCTCCACGCAAGATCTCATCCCGTGGGGTCAAAATGATCATGAGAACGGTGAGCAAAAATCCCAAAACCACACGGGGGCACCTGGTGAATGACCTGCAGAGAGCTAGGACCAAATTAACAAAGGTTACTATCAGTAACACACTACGCTTAAGGGGAATCAAATCCTGCAGTGCCAGACTTGTCCCCCTGCTTAAGCCAGTGCATGTCCAGGCCCGTCTGAAGTCTGCCAGAGAGCACATGGATGATACAGCAGAGGATTGGGAGAATGTCATGTGGTCAGATGAAACCAAAATAGCACTTTTTGGTATAAACTCAACTGGTGGTGTTTGGAGGAAGAAGAATAATGAGTTGCATCCCAAGAACACCATACCTACTGTGAAGCATGGGGGTGGAAACAATGCGTTGGGGCTGTTTTTCTGCTAAGGGGACAGGACGATTGATCCGTGTTAAGGAAAGAATGAACGGGGCCATGTATCGTGAGATTTTGAGCCAAAACCTCCTTCCATCAGTGAGAGCTTTGAATGGTTGACCAAATACTTATTTTCCACCATCATTTACAAATAAATTCTTTAAAATTCCTACAATGTGAATTCCTGGATTTTTTTTCCACATTCTGTCTCTCACAGTTGAAGTGTACCTATGATGAAAATTACAGACCTCTGTCATGATTTGAAGTGGGAGAACTTGCACAATCGCTGGCTGACTAAATACTTTTTTGCCCCACTGTATGTGGCTCAAATGTTTCAGTGGACGCGCACGTACTAAAATGTTGTTGTATACACATCCACACAACTCTTATGTCACTACCACCTCGCTAACATTGTTCTACCACATATAAGTTATTAGCAGATTCAAACTGTGCCTCTAATTTGAATAATAAGTTCTCTATGGGAAGTGGTTGAGGTGTCCAATTACACTTCTAATAGGATTTGCGCGTATTTTAAAGGGAAATGCTTTCCATGCAAAATACATTACAGAATAACAGATTTACAGTATAGTTGTAAAGGGAGTCAACAAAAGGGTCCTCATGTCTATAATGTTGTCCAACCGGATAGCCCATGCTAAAAATAACTTTGCAAAGAAAGGAACATGCAAATTTTGAGATGAACTCCTGTGGCCATATTTCATCCGGCTAACTTTTCCAAATTAAAAGTTCTGTTGCATGTCAGCTTCAAAAGCAAAAAAAAAAAGGACCTGAAAATGTGACATACTGTCATTGAAGGCTTTGTTTTATTGATTTGATATTCTCTGAAGTAGAGGAAAAGCAAGAAGTTCAACATTCATTACAGAGAAAAGTGTTCTTACTGTCTTTGTATTCATTTCAACACTTACCGTATTTTTCGGATTGTAAGTCGCACCTGCCGAAAATGCATAATAAAGAAGGGAAAAAACATATTGATGTCGCACTGGAGTATAAGTGGCATTTTTGGGGGAAATGTATTTGATAAAAAGCAACAGCAAGAATAGACATTTGAAAGGCAATTTAAAATAAATAAAGAAGAGTGAAGAACAGGCTGAATAAGTGTAGGTTATATGAGGCATAAATAAGCAACTGCTATGTTAACCTAACATATTATGGTAAGAGTCATTCAAATAACTATAACATATAGAACATGCTATACCTTTACCAAACTATCTCTCACTCCTAATCCATAAATCCCATGAAATCTTCTTCCTCGATGTCATTTCTAAACAACTCTGCCAACTCCAAAGGTATGCGCCGCTTCCTCTTGTCCTTTTCTGCTGCATATTTCACTACATCCAGCCTGCAAACATGATTTCTTTTTCGCTGCCATTTTTGTCCAGCCCTTCTCACTTTTTATAAGTTACCGCCAACAATGAAATTATCCATTTTAATAGCTACGGCAGTAGCATATAGCATATAGCGGTTAGCATCCCATGACCCAAATTGCACTTCTGCCATGACCCTCCCCCGCCAAATTCTTATTGGTTGACGTGTGTGTGACGATTGCCTTCATCTCTTCCGCGAATGAGATAATTAATACTATTTGATGTTTTACGGTAATGTGTTAATAATTTCACACATACGTCGCTTCGGAGTATAAGTTGCACCCCCGGCCAAACTATGAAAAAAACTGTGATTTATAGTCTGAAAAATATGGTAATATCAAACCTGGGCAAATATTTTGACTCCAGGGGTCAAATTTAGTGGAAAAAAATGCGTCTCTGGTACGACACACACACACACACACAGATATATATATGTAAGCTGTGAAAATGTGCTGTACAGTATGTGTGCTTGGGTTCTATTTTTAGGAACACTAATACCAAACCTCAGAATAATGTCTGATTGAATGCTAAAAACGTTATGACAGACCGCTTTAAAAACAGAACAGAATTTTTTTTTTTTTTTTACTGAATGAGACACCCAGAATGTACATGAAAATAAAGAATTTGGGATTGACAATATTAACTATGGAGGATAAAACACTGAATATTGACAACATATGAACGTAAAACTACTCTCCACTCACATATTTTACAACAAAAATGCAACAAGCACAGCAAAATATGAACGCGAAGGGTAAAAAAAACACCTACAATCTGATATATGTGATATATCACTAAGCTTTAGAACTTTGTTGTAAAAATCTCCTTCCACGTCTGTCTCTGACACCCACATTTCAGGCTCTGGAAACACTCTGTGGAAATGCTCCCCACCCACACTGCTTGGTGCTTTGTAACTCATTACATGACCATTGTAAATAATTAAATGACCATAGTAAGTAATTAAATGACCATAGTAACTCATTGGATGACCATAGTAACTCATTAGATGACCATAGTAAATCATTAAATGACCTTAGTAAGTATTTAAATGACCATAGTAATTATGATATGATGCAAATTTCAAGCATGTAAAGACTTAGTATAGTTGAAGACTTAGTCATTAGAGAACATGAGTGCACATCATCATGGCAGCTACACTTTGAGTTGAGTTGAGATTTGAGTTTATTAGGAACATCCCAATTTCCAGTTTCTCTTTTCGACATGTTGGAAAAGGAGTAGGGAGTAGCAGAGATTATTTAATCCTACCCCTTTTCTTTTACTTAACAGTTGCTAAAACTTTAGTTCACTTCCTGTTTTCAATTTATTCACAATATACTCCATAAGTATCACAATAAAAATAAATAAATAATAATTGGTGAAGTAACATTTCATATGATGAGATAAGATTATTTTGAGAATGAAAGAATGGATGGATGAAATAAATTCAGAATGTTGATCATGGTTCTTCTTCTTTGGATTTTGTAAACACTTTAAGTTTGAAGAGTTTCTTGAAGTGGATCATATTAGTACCGTATTTTTCAGACTATAAATCGCAGTTTTTTTCATTGTTTGGACGGGGGTGTGACTTATACTCTAGAGGGACTTATGTGTGAAATTACTAACACATTACCATAAAATACCAAATAATATTATTTATCTCATTCACGGAAGAGACTAGACGTTAGGGCTGTGAATCCTTGGGTGTCCCACGTTTCGATTCAATATCAATTCTTGGGGTCACGATTCGATAATATATCGATTTTTTTCGATTTTTGATTCAAAAACGATATTTTTCCGATTTAAAAGGATTGTGTATTCATTCAATACATAGATTTCAGCAGGATCTACCCCAGTCTGCTGACATGCTAGCAGAGTAGTAGATTTTTTTTAAAAAAAGCTTTTATAATTGTAAAGGACAATGTTTTATCAACTGATTGCAATAATGTAAATTTGTTTGAACTATTAAAGGAACCAAAAATATGACTTATTTTATCTTTGTGAAAACATTGGACACAGTGTGTTGTCCAGCTTATGAGATGCCATGCAAGTGTAAGCCACTGTGACACTATTGTTATTTTTATTATTTTTATAAATGTCTAATGATAATGTCAATGAGGGATTTTTAATCACTGCTATGCTGAAATGATAACTAATATTGATACTGTTGTTGATAATATTCATTTTTGTTTCACTACTTTTGGTTTGTTCTGTGTGGTGTTTGTGTCTCCTCTCAATTGCTCTGTTTATTGCAGTTCTGAGTGTTGCTGGCTCAGGGTTCGTTTTGGAATTGGATTGCATTGTTATGGTATTGCTGTGTATTGTTTTGTTGGATTGTTAAAAAAAATATTTAGATTTTTTAAAAAATGAGAATCGATTCTGAATTGCACAACGGAATCGATTTTTTCCCACACACCTACTTGATGTAAAAGATTTCATGGGATTTATGGATTAGGAGTGAGAGATAGTTTGGTAAAGGTATAGCATGTTCTATATGTTATAGTTATTTGAATGACTCTTACCATAATATGTTAGGTTAACATAGCAGTTGCTTATTTATGCCTCATATAACCTACACTTATTCAGCCTGTTCTTCACTATTCTTTATTTAGTTTAAATTGTCTTTCAAATGTCTGTACTTGGTGTTTGATTTTATCAAATAAATTTCCCCCAAAAATGCGACTTATATTCCAATGCGATTTATATATATTTTTTTCCTTCTTTATTATGCATTTTCGGCAGGTGCAACGTCTACTCCGGAGCGATTTATAGTCCGAAAAATACGGTACATTGTTTGATTGCTTTGCTTAATCCATCCATCCATCCATCAATTTCTACCGCTTATTCCCTTTTGGGGTCGCGGGGGGCGCTGGCACCTATCTCAGCTACAATCGGGCGTAAGGCGGGGTACACCCTGGACAAATCGCCACCTCATCGCAGTTTGCTTAATCCATTCCATCATTTAATCCCACATACTGATACACTGAAGGTCTTAAGTGTTTTACATGCGTACAAATGTTTTAAATTACATTTTTCTCTTAGAATTATATTTCTCCTTTTTTGGGGGGAGAAGAATTGTTGTATATTCTTGGGTAGCAGGTTATAGATTGCTGTGTGTATAATTATGGCTGATTCCATCTTAAAGATCTAAAAAAATGATTAGGGAATGTCCGGCGGGCCAGTTTGATGTGGCCCCCGGGCCTTCATTTACCTGGTCTGTTGTGTTTGGACCTGATGTCTTAGTTCCACAACCCGTGACGTCACACGCACATCGTCTGCTACTTCCGGTACAGGCAAGGCTTTTTTATTAGCGACCAAAAGTTGCGAACTTTATCGTGGATGTTCTCTACTAAGTCCTTTCAGCAAAAATATGGCAATATCGCGAAATGATGAAGTATGACACATAGAATGGACCTGCTATCCCCGTTTAAATAAGAACATCTCATTTCAGTAGGACTTTAAGTTACGGGATCAACTTCAATATCTGTCGATTTTACTTTTGAACTATTATTTTGTTTCTTTTATGCTTTTTTGTCAAAGAAAACGTTGTTTTGTCCGGCAACCACAAAATGTATGCAATATTTTTTTCCACATAAAACATTTTAAAGTGAAATTTTAGAAGTAATTGGAGCCATGAATAGGTCGATAATTCATTATAACATAGATTTTGTGTATTTTTTTAAATTTTTTTATTAATTGCAAAAAAAAATTTAAATAAAGAAAGACCAAAAAAAATGTTTTTATTTTTGCAATACTATCAATTGTGCAATTTTTGCAGAATGTGTGGCGGGCCGGTAAGCGATTAGCTGCGGGCCGCACTTTGGACACCCCTGGTCTAGGACTTTTGCAAGTTGTTCTTTTTAGCGCCAGCGAGTCCAATATTTGACGCACCGGCTTCCTGTGACAGTTTTACGAGGTCCTTCTTGTGGTGTGCTTGTGTTTTGATGGCAGCTCTCTCTCTCTCTCTCTCTCTGTGCTCTTCTTGTCCCTCAGGCCGAGATTCCAGCTCATCCAGAAGGTATGCAAGAACTCCTCTTCCTCCTCATTGCCAAGCAACTCTTATTTTCATATTTTATTTTCCACTGTTGATTCATGAGTCAGCACCGCCGTTGTATAATCACGGTTTATTAAAATGACAATGGAGGTATTTGCTAATCACAGCAGCATTTAAGACAATAAGAGCATTGCCACAAGTGTACTTTTTTTTTTAGCATGGACTTTTTAAAATTTTTGTCATGTGGCGGTGAATGCAACCTAACACTTAGAGAAGTCATTAGTGTGGAATCTGCCAATAATTATCTTTCATTTTGACCTTTTTGTGCGCTTGGTTTTTGTTCTAGGAGGTCTCGCTCTCGTTCTCGCTCCTGTTCCCGCTCCAGCTCTCGCTCCAGGAGTCCGTACAGCCGATACTGACCGGACCTCCGGAAATAATGGAAGTCCTTGGCGCAGAGCGTTTCAAGGATAAAGCGGAGGATTCTGTAGGACCTGGTGGTAACGTTGTTGACAAACACATCTGCACCTCAAACAAGTTATTGCCAACTTTGACCTCCTTGCTAATTTCTCCTTTTTGGCCGTCAACTGCTGCAGGTTATCAAACTGGTTTGTTGTTTTTTTGACCTTTGCATGCCGTCATTACGTTTCTCTCTGAACAATTCCTTGAAGAGACTCATATTTCCGAACGGGGTTTGTCAAATGAGGCACCTTGCCTTTGGCTTAAACGTCTTCCTCCCCAACACCCGACAAAACATTTTTACAAGGAATCTAACCCCGAAATAATGAGACCCTTAATTGCTCTTTTTCTAAACCTGTCTGCTGGCACACCCAAATAAAAGTGATCATGAAACAAAATGAAGATTTATCTACATATTGTCTTTTTTTTTTTATCCCACGTATATCCATCTTATCTTTATTTTTATTCAGTGCAAGCTTGTCTTATCTGGTTTTATTGGAATATACAAACCGTTTTGCCTGGGAAAATTATCATTCAATGGGAGTTATTGAATTAATCCGTTCCAGGGTCTAACTCGCATAATGTATACAAATATTAAATAAAAGGTGAAGACCTTGATAATAAAACATGTCCCTTTGCAAATCAGCACAAAAAGAAGTGAAGCCCAGTAAATGATGTCCTGTTCTAACTCATGTCTTACTGCTTTTGAATGTGGAACTCTCTGTGTATAATCTGCTAGACCAGGGGTCCTTAAATTACAGCCCGGGGACTTGGTATGGCCCGCGGATTTTTTTAAATTTTTTTAAATTTTTTACTTTTTATCTGTCCTTTCCAATCCATTTTCTACCGCTTGTTACTCTCGGGGTCTCTTAGCCACTCAGGCAAATCATATTGTCTAAAAATGCATTTCCCCATAGATAACATGACACATAGTCGCCGATCTACATTTTTTACCATCAATTGATTAACGTGGACCCCGACTTAAACAAGTTGAAAAACTTATTGGGGTGTTACCATTTAGTGGTCAATTGTACGGAATATGTACTGTACTGTGCAATCTACTAATAAAAGTATCAATCAATCAATCTATCAATGCGTGTGTGTGTGTGTGTGTGTGTGTGTGTGTGTGTGTGTGTGTGTGTGTGTGTGTGTGTGTGTGTGTGTGTGTGTGTGTGTGTGTGTGTGTGTGTGTGTGTGTGTGTGTGTGTGTGTGTGTGTGTGTGTGTGTGTGTGTGTGTGTGTGTGTGTGTGTGTGTGTGTGTGTGTGTGTGTGTGCGTGTGTGCGTGCGTGTGTGTGTGTGTGTGTGTGTGCTTGGTGGTGAGAAAGAATTTGCCATCGCACCCACGGGATCGGCACCTATGACGTGACATCATCGCGCCCGCGGCACAATGTCAGGCTAGTGTGCGATTTTTCGGCCAATTTGTGCGTATGGAATATTTCGGTGACGTGCGGTCGGAAGAGGCAGTGGCTCACCTCTGATGCAAAGAAATAAAATATATAATGATAAAATAATTGTAATTTTTAGTTTTCATTTTGCTTCACCAAGTTGGATTATTTTTTCTTCAAAATCGCTGAATTTTCGCAATCCCTTGTAAACTTCTGTCTGCCGTGCGGTCAGAGCGCGTTCTTGTCTGGTGTGTTGCTGAGCGTTCAAAACGGCAGAGAAAAAAAGGCTGAGGTGAGGCAAACAGTTCTCGTGCCTCACGATAGGGGGGCTCATGATCAGAGACATAAGGTGGCGTAAGCGAGTCAAGTGCCGCAGCGAGTAACATGTTTTGTATGTTGGTGAGCCATCAAAACGGCAGAGAAAAAATTCTGAGGTGAGGCAAACAGTTCTCGTGCCTCACGATAGGGGGGCTCATGATCAGAGACATAAGGTGGCGTAAGCGAGTCAAGTGCCGCAGCGAGTAACATGTTTAGTGTGTTGGTGAGCCATCAAAACGGAGGAGAAAAAAAGTCTGAGGTGAGGCAAATAGTTCTCGTGCCTCACGATAGGGGGGCTCATGACCAGAGACATAAGGTGGCGTAAGCGAGTCAAGTGCCGCAGCGAATAACATGTTTTGTGTGTTGGTGAGCCATCAAAACGGCAGAGAAAAAAAGTCTGAGGTGAGGCAAACAGTTCTCATGCCTCACGATAGGGGGGCTCATGACCAGAGACATAAGGTGGCGTAAGCGTGTCAAGTGCCGCAGCGAGTAACATGTTTAGTGTGTTGGTGAGCCATCAAAACGGAAGAGAAAAAAAGTCTGAGGTGAGGCAAATAGTTCTCGTGCCTCACGATAGGGGGGCTCATGACCAGAGACATAAGGTGGCGTAAGCGAGTCAAGTGCCGCAGCGAATAACATGTTTTGTGTGTTGGTGAGCCATCAAAAGGCCAGAGAAAAAAAGTCTGAGGTGAGGCAAACAGTTCTCGTGCCTCACGATAGGGGGGGCTCATGATCAGAGACATAAGGTGGCGTAAGCGTGTCAAGTGCCACAGCGAGTAACATGTTTAGTGTGTTGGTGAGCCATCAAAACGGCAGAGAAAAAAAGTCTGAGGTGAGGCAAACAGTTGTCGTGCCTCACGATAGGGGGGGCTCATGATCAGAGACATAAGGTGGCGTAAGCGAGTAAAGTGCCGCAGCGAATAACATGTTTTGTGTGTTGGTGAGCCATCAAAACAGCAGAGAAAAAAAGTCTGAGGTGAGGCAAATAGTTCTCGTGCCTCACGATAGGGGTGGGGGCGCTCATGATCCCAGACGGACGGTGGCCTCGGCGGGTAAGTGCCGCAACGACTTATTTTTTCCGTCTCGTGCTCTCCGACTTTCAGCATGAATGACTACATTTCCGCACTCAAACAGTTTTCTAAAGTGGACTTTCAAGCGAAGCAGGAGAAAATTACTAAAGGAAGACCAACGCTAGAGCAGGACAGAAAGTTCCTCGCTCTTTCCAAACAGTTTTTTTCAACCTGTGGAACTGTCCGGACTCAAATGGGATTTTGTGACCTAAAGAATTTGCAAAGAAGCCTCACCTGTCGGCCGCTCATATTCAAAGCTAGAATGCGCTAGAAACATTTGCGATGACGAGGATAGACTTGGCTTTGGATGAACAGCGGCGACTCAACATCAGCGTCCACAATGTTAAAGGGGAACATTATCACAATTTCAAAAGGGTTAAAAACAATAAAAATCAGTTCCCAGTGGCTTGTTGGATTTTTTGAAGTTTTTTTCAAAATTTTACCGGTCTCCGAATATCCCTAAAAAAAGCTTTAAAGTGCTTAATTTTCGCTATTTGCGATGCCACTATCCATTTCCCTGTGACGTCATACAGTGCTGCCAATGTAAACAAACAATGGGAATACCACAGCTAGATATAGCGACATTAGCTCGGATTCAAACTCGGATTTCAGCGATTTAAGCGATTCAACAGATTACGCATGTATTGAAATGGATGGTTGGAGTATGAAAGTATTGAAGAAGAAACTGAAGCTATTGAGCGAATAGCTATTGACGCTATTCATAGCCATAGCATGGCCGAATAGCTGCGTTAGCATCGCCGGTAAAATGTGCGGACCAAACGATCAGGACTTTCGCATCTTTTGACACTGGAGCAACTTAAATCCGTCGATTGGTAAGTGTTTGTTTCACATTAAATGTGGGTGGAAGGAAACGTAATATAGTTGCAAATGCATCTGCAGGTTATCCATACATCTCTGTGCCATGTCTGCTTTAGCACCGCCGGTAAATAGCATGTTAGCATCGATTAGCGTAGCATGTTAGCATCGATTAGCTGGCTGTCAACATCAACAAAACTCACCTTTGTGATTTCGTTGACTATCGTTGCAAATGCATCTGCAGGTTATCCATACATCTCTGTGCCATGTCTGTCTTAGCATCGCCGGTCAAATGTGGAGACACTCTGGCACATTCAATGGGGGTCTGGCGGCAGACACTTTGGCATCTTCGGGCCAGTGGTGCAACTTGAATCCCTCCCTGTTAGTGTTGTTACACCCTCCGACAACACACCCACCAGGCATGATGTCTCCAAGGTTCCAAAAAATAGTCGAAAAAACGGAAAATAACAGAGCGGAGACCCGGTGTGTGTAATGTGTTGAAAATGAAAATGGTGGGTGTGTTACCTCGGCGACGTCACATTCTGACGTCATCGCCTCCAGAACGATTAACAGAAAGGCGTTTAATTCGCCAAAATTCACCCATTTAGAGTTCGGAAATCGGTAAAAAAAAATAGATGGTCTTTTTTCTGCACCATCAAGGTATATATTGACACTTACATAGGTCTGCTGATAATGTTCCCCTTTAAGGTAAAAGCGAACCGAGAGATTTTAAAAGATGTCATCAATGCCACCTGCTTCTTCGCCAAACAGCAGCTAGCATTTCGTGGAAATGATGAGAGTAGGAGCTCTGCTAATCGCGGCAACTATGTTCAAATCTTATAAGACTTTTAAAACTGAAGGACCAGCGCATGGACTTCATTTATAAGTAAAGGTGAGACGGCGATAACATTATTTTTGTTTTGTTTTTAATGAAATGCACATTTTGTGGCCGACGGTTTTTATTTGTAAAGAATGCAGAAATGAAACATAACCGGTAAACTGCCGCCAATCAAATGGCAAATAATCTGCGCAGAACCATACTGTATATTTGTAAATCTGATTATGATTACGTCAGTGCCTCAACAGCTATAAACCTCACCGCACGTCACTGGAATATATGTATATATATATATATGTATGTATATATATATATATATATATATATATATATATATATAATGTGTGTGTATGTGTGTATATATATATATACACAAGGGGGAAGAGTGGATGGTGAGATCGACAAGCGGATCGGTGCGGACGTTGTATCGATCCGTTGTGGTGAAGAAGGAGCTGAGCCGGAAGGCAAAGCTCTAAATTTACCGGTCGATCTACGTTTCCCATCCTCACCTATGGTCATGAGCTTTGGGTCATGACCGTAAGGACAAGATCACGGGTACAAGCGGCCTAAATGAGTTTGGGTCTCTCCCTTAGAGATAGGGTGAGAAGCTCTGCCATCCGGGAGGAACTCAAAGTAAAGCCGCTGCTCCTCCACATGGAGAGGAGCCAGATGAGGTGGTTCGGGCAACTGGTCAGGATGCCACCCGAACGCCTCCCTAGGGAGGTGTTTAGGGCACGTCCAACCGGTTGGAGGCCACGGGGAAGACCCAGGACACGTTGGGAAGACTATGTCTCCCGGCTGGCCTGGGAACGCCTCTGGATCCCCCGGGAAGAGCTAGATGAAGTGGCTGGGGAGAGGGAAGTCTGGGCTTCCCTGCTTAGGCTGCTGCCCCCGCGACCCGACCTCGGATAAGCGGAAGATGA
>NC_084628.1:43622845-43635345 GCF_033978795.1 Nerophis ophidion | reverse complement strand
TTATGTTAGATCCACTATGGACTGGACTCACACTATTATGTTAGATCCACTATGGACTGGACTCTCACTATAATGCTAGATCCACTATGGACTGGACTCTCACACTATTATGTTAGATCCACTATGGACTGGACTCACACTATTATGCTAGATCCACTATGGACTGGACTCTCACACTATTATGTTGGATCCAGTATGGACTGGACTCTCACACTATTATGTTAGATCCACTATGGACTGGACTCTCACACTATTATGTTAGATCCACTATGGACTGGACTCTCACACTATTATGCTAGATCCACTATGGACTGGACTCTCACACTATTATGTTGGATCCAGTATGGACTGGACTCTCACTATTATGTTAGATCCACTATGGACTGGACTCTCTCACTATTATGTTAGATCCACTATGGACTGGACTCTCACTATTATGTTAGATCCACTATGGACTGGACTCTCACACTATTATGTTAGATCCACTATGGACTGGACTCTCACACTATTATGTTAGATCCACTATGGACTGGATTCACACACTATTAGCTAGATCCACTATGGACTGGACTCACACTATTATGTTAGATCCACTATGGACTGGACTCTCACACTATTATGTTAGATCCACTATGGACTGGACTCTCACACTATTATGTTAGATCCACTATGGACTGGACTCACACTATTATGTTAGATCCACTATGGACTGGACTCTCACTATTATGTTAGATCCACTATGGACTGGACTCTCACACTATTATGTTAGATCCACTATGGACTGGACTCTCACACTATTATGTTAGATCCACTATGGACTGGACTCTCACACTATTATGTTAGATCCACTATGGACTGGACTCTCACACTATTATGTTAGATCCACTATGGACTGGACTCACACTATTATGTTAGATCCACTATGGACTGGACTCTCACTATTATGTTAGATCCACTATGGACTGGACTCTCACACTATTCTGTTAGATCCACTATGGACTGGACTCTCACACTATTATGTTAGATCCAATATGGACTGGACTCACACACTATTATGCTAGATCCACTATGGACTGGGCTCTCACACTATTATGTTAGATCCACTATGGACTGGACTCTCACTATTATGTTAGATCCACTATGGACTGGACTCTCACACTATTATGTTAGATCCACTATGGACTGGACTCTCACTATTATGTTAGATCCACTATGGACTGGACTCTCACACTATTATGCTAGATCCACTATGGACTGGACTCTCACTATTATGTTAGATCCACTATGGACTGGACTCTCACTATTATGTTAGATCCACTATGGACTGGACTCTCACACTATTATGTTAGATCCACTATGGACTGGACTCTCACTATTATGTTAGATCCACTATGGACTGGACTCTCACACTATTATGCTAGATCCACTATGGACTGGACTCTCACTATTATGTTAGATCCACTATGGACTGGACTCTCACACTATTATGTTAGATCCACTATGGACTGGACTCTCACTATTATGTTAGATCCACTATGGACTGGACTCTCACACTATTATGTTAGATCCACTATGAACGCTTGTTTACCACCCCCCCTCTTGCTGGTGGGCGGGGCTTTGTGTCTAGCCACGCCCCCGCCGTTGCCCTTTCTCGCGCTTGGTGTCTGCGGCTGGCTTTGAGGGGAACGAGTGAACTTGAACGCAACACTGTGGTGTCAGTCCAGCAGGCGGGAGAGTCACGGAGAGGCCAGGCCGTCTTATCAGCGCTGTCCTCCCCTCTCGGCCGCCTCTATCGCCCCGCAACCATCTGCCAGCAAGACACTTCTCCTTCCGCTTCTCTCGTTGTGTTTCTGGTGAGGAAGAAGAAGAAGAAGAAGATGTCCAGACGTAAACTTGGAAGCCGCCCGCAGCACCTGAGTGCAATTCACGGTAAGCAGGAAGAAGCCAACAATTACTTCACTTTTCACTTCTTTTAATGCTCTTATCTTTCACTACTTCTTGTCTTCACCTCTACTTACTTTTTCGTCAGCCTTGCTGATTATCCAAATATGCGTTTAATTCTGGTCAAGTCAAAAATAGATTTCTACAAAATTTTAACTAAAATCACATGATTATTTTTTGTTTAAAAAAAAAAAAATAACTGAAACTTTTTTTAACTGTGTATTAGACTGTGTGTGTGTGTGTGTGTGTGTGTGTGTGTGTGTGTGTGTGTGTGTGTGTGTGTGTGTGTGTGTGTGTGTGTGTGTGTGTGTGTGTTCTTGTATTTCTACCCTTCTTGAGACATCAACAAGGGAAAGTATCTTCCATATGAGGACCGGTGAACAAGTTAGGACATAAATCTCAGTTTGTAGAGCGGCCGTGCCAGCGACTTGAGGGTGATGGGGGTTCGATTCCCACTTCCGCCATCCTAGTTGTGTCTTTGGGCAGGACACTTTACCCGCCTGCCCCCAGTGCCACCCGCACTGCTTAAAGGCCTACTGAAATGAGATGTTCTTATTTAAACGGGGATAGCAGGTCCATTCTATGCGTCATACTTCATCATTTCGCCATATTGCCATATTTTTGCTGAAAGGATTTAGTAGAGAACATCAATGATAAAGTTCGCAACTTTTGGTCGCTAATAAAAAAGCCTTGCTTGTACCGGAAGTAGCAGACGATGTGCACGTGACGTCACGGGTTGTGGAGCTCCTCACATCTGAACATTGTTTACAATCATGGCCACCAGCAGCAAGAGCGATTCGGACCGAGAAAACGACGATTTCCTAATTAATTTGAGCGAGGATGAAAGATTCGTGGATGAGGAAAGTGAGAGTGAAGGACTAGAATGAAAAAAAAGACAAGGGCAGTGGGAGCGATTAAGATGTTATTAGACACATTTACTAAGATAATTCTGGAAAATCCCTTATCTGCCTATTGTGTTACTAGTGTTTTAGTGAGATTATATAGTCATACCTGAAAGTCGGAGGGGTAGGGTGACCGCCAGTGTCTCTGAGGGAAGCCATGCAGGAGCCAAGAAAGCCGCAGCTGCCTCCGGAGGAACGACACTAGCTCCGCTCATGTTTAGGGTAAGAGCCGACTTATTACCACAATTTTTCTCACCGAAACCTGCCGGTTGACATGTGGTAGAGAAACATGTTCGCTTGACCGCTCTGTTCCATATTAAATCTTCACAACAAACAAAGAAACACCGGCTGTGTTTGTGTTGCTACAGCCAGCTGCAATACACCGCTTTCCACCAACAGCATTCTTCTTTGACGTCTCCATTATTAATTGAGCAAATTGCAAAAGATTCAGGAACACAGATGTCCCGAATACTGTGTAATTATGCGATTAAAAACAGACTACTTTTAGCCGTGAGTGGTGCTGGGAGAACATGTCTGCTCCAACTAATAACGTCACAAGCACACGTCAACATAAGAGTCATCATTCCGCGACGTTTTCAACTGGATACCTCGCGGGAAATTTTAAATTGCAATTTAGTAAACTAAAGCGGCCGTATTGGCATGTGTTGCAATGTTAATATTTCATCATTGATATATAAACTATCAGACTGCGTGGTCGCTAGTAGTGGCTTTCAGTAGATATTGGGTGTCACTATGTTAACAGGCTTTGAGTCACTAGAGAAAAGCACTATATAAATATAATTCACTTCACTTCATGGTCCTAATACAGACAACCATTGCATCTAATAGAGAATGTCTCATTCGCACCCCCTGGTGGTGAAATCGATCAACATTAGGGTGGTCCCAAAAAGACTGTGTGCCGCTTTTAAAAGTGCTCCCCCTCTGGTCAACATATGAAATAACAAGTGTGTGTAAACATTTTTAAGTGCTCCTCCTCTGGTCAACGTATGAAATAACAAGTGTGTGTAAAATATTTCAAGTGCTCCCCTTCTGCCCAACATATGAAATAACAAGTGTGTGTGAGAAATTAAAATGCGCTCCCTTTGGTCAAAATTTATTAAATAAATAAATATATACATAGAGACATACTTTAATATTTTGAAGTAAATAATGAATATTAAAAAACAATTACAAACCAAAACACAAATCAACTAAAAGCTTGCCTTTTTTATATTTACATAGTATGTATAAATAATGTTGTAAACACATATTTATATATCTTGAAAGGGTGGTCCTAAAGAGGTAGGCATTTTTCAGAGGTCTCAAGAAGGTCACTAACGGACTGTGTGTCGCTTTTAAAAGTGCACCCTCTATGGCCAACATATGAAATAACAAGTGCTTGTTGGCCAAAGTTAATAAACAAAATTATATAAATATATATACAGAGACATACTCTAATGAACAAAACAAAAGAACAACAAGCTCAGCAAATGACCCCTAAGTAATGTAAACATGGAATATTAAGTATCAAATAGGCACGTGGTTTTTGGTATTGGTGTGATTTATTTTGTAAGTATTTTTTCACATGTCTTCTGTTTGCTCTTAAAAATATGCTCAGGCAAAAAAACAAAAACAAACTACAAGCTCAGGAAAGTAACACACATGTGTGTGTGTGTGTGTGTCCTTTATTCCTAGCCTTCTTGAGACGACAACAAGGAAAAGTATCCTCCATAAGAGGAGGTGTGAAGAAGTGATGACATAAATCCTGGTCCCAATAACATTGCATCTAATAGACAATGTCTCATTAGCACCCCTGCTGGTCAAAATGAGGGTGGTCCCTAAAAGGAGGGATTTTTCACATTGGCTGTGTGTCTGCCTGAATGCAGCTGGGATAGGCTCCAGCGACCTCAAAAGGGAATAGCGGTAGAAAATTGATGGATGGATGTGTGTCGGTTTTAAAAGTGCCCCCTCTGGTCAACATATGAAATAACAAGTGTGTGTGAAAATTTGAAGTTAATTAAAAAAAAAAAAAAAAAATATGTATATAGTTAAATACTGTGATAACCTGAAGTCAATAATGAAGATTACAAACAAACCAAAAATTATTACATTTAAAAAAAAAACTAAAAGCAGTCATTTAATCACAATGTGCTCGACTTTTTTCTTATAAAATTGGGAACAATTTCTCATATTCTTTCTGTTTCTGTAATGTTACAATATTTTCTCATCATATTATCAACTTTTTATGTTAATGTATTACTTTTTAATGCAAAATGGTGACATTTGTCATATAAAATTCAGACTTTCATCACAATATTGCCAATTTTTTGTTGTTCTTGTAATATCGTGAAATTTGACTTTTGTCAGAATGTTGCCAAGTAAAATTGTGATTATTATTATAATAATATTGCCAACGTTTTGAAGTTTTGTTATAAAATTGTGACTCTGTTTATAAAATTGCCAGGATTTTAGGCTTTTCTCGTAAAATAATTACTTTTTTTAATGTAAGATTATTACTTTTTTATGCAAAATGCTGACATTTGTCATATAAAATTCTGACTTTTATCACAATATTGCCAATTTTTTGTTGTTCTTGTAATATCGTGAAATTTGGCTTTTGTCATAATTTTGCCAAGTAAAATTGCGATTATTATTATAATATTGCCAACGTTTTGAAGTTTTCTTATAAAATTGTGACTCTGTTCATAAAATTGCCAGGATTTTAGGCTTTTCTCGTAAAATAATTACTTTTTTTAATGTAAGATTATTACTTTTTTATGCAAAATGCTGACATTTGTCATATAAAATTCTGACTTTTATCAGAAAGATGCAATTTTTGGGGTTATTTTTGTAAAATAGTGACATTTATAATTCAATAATTTTGCCAAGTAAAATTGCGATTATTATTATAATTTTGCCAACATTTTAAAGTTTTCTTTTGAAATTGTAAAATGACAACTTTGTTTATAAAATTGCCAACATTTTAAGCTTTTCTCGTAAAATTATTACTTTTTTATGTAAGATTATTACTTTTTATGGAAAATTGTGACATTTGTCATATAAAATTCAGGCTATTATCTAAATATTGCCTATTTTTGTGAAATAGTGACATTTAGTCTGCGGAACCTTCTCCCTGACCACCTGAGGGCACTTCAGACTGTGGATGCTTTTAAAAAAGGCTTAAAAACCCATCTTTTTAAAAAAAGCCTTTTTATAGACATGCATGCTGGTTTTAGCTATTGGGCCGTTTCTAGTTTTATATATTTTTTTGTTTTTATTATCTTTTTATTATTATTATTACTATTTTTTACACTGTGGCACTTTGAGATTGTTTGCTCAACGTAAAGTGATTTTTTTTTGCAAATAATATATTATTATGACTTTTGTCAATAATTTTACAGAGTAAAATTGCGATTATTATTCTAATATTTCCAACATTTTAAAGTTTTCTTTTAAAATTGTGACTTTTATCGAATAAAATGACTAATCTTTTCATAAAATTGCCAACATTTTAAGCTTTTCTTGCAAAATTGCGACTGTCATCGAGTAAAACTCCAACTTGTATCATAACATTGCACAAATGCTCAGTTTTTCTTGTAAAATTTTGACTTGCGTTAAGTAAAATTACGACTTTTATTATAACGCCGCCAAAACTACGTTTTTTAGTGTGAAATCGTGACCTTTTTCTTGAGAAAATTCCAACTCATTTTGCACAACAAGGTTTTTTATATTTGCATAATATGTATATATTATTAATGTTGTAAATACACTTCTTTATATATCTAGAAAGGCTGGTCCTCAAAAAAGGTTTTTTTCAGAGGTCGCAAGAAGGTATCAAATACAAGTGTGTGTGTGTGTGTGTGTGTGTGTGTGTGTGTGTGTGTGTGTGTGTGTGTGTGAGACCACAACCTACGCAACAACACATTGTGTGCGGGTGTGTGTGTGTGCGTGTGTGTGAGTGTGTGTGTGGCCGCGCCTTGCATGTCTGCACAAACAGCCGCAGCTCTGAAACAGGAAAGGTGACATTTTTGAGTAACAACTGGCGAGCTGCTTGCTCCCACTGTACTGTCTGTACCTGTCTTGTGTACTGTATAAGTGTCACGTGGCTCATGCATGGGCAGCTGGATCAT
The DNA here is from genome assembly GCF_033978795.1 of Nerophis ophidion. Lineage (NCBI taxonomy): Eukaryota > Metazoa > Chordata > Actinopteri > Syngnathiformes > Syngnathidae > Nerophis > Nerophis ophidion. The sequence continues at coordinate 43,628,372 of NC_084628.1, read as the reverse complement.
GTCCAGGCCATTAAGGTGTGTCCGTGCACACTCCGAAAAAATGCTGGATTTTTTTTTTGTTAACCCAATTTATGAGTTGGGTTAAATTTTGGAGTTGTTTTTATGAAGAGCAATACATTTTCTGGGGTTATAAAGGGATTATTTGACCTCCATTTCTGGGTTTTCAAAACTATGAACCATTTTGAGTCGCGCATTTTTGGGTAAAAGGCTATTTTTTATTAAAACGGTACATTTTTAGTCTCATGAACATCACATCTTATGTACATGAACATATTTCAGCATGAACTACTATGAACATACACAGCAATTCTTGTAAATGTCACTCATATCTTGCTTTTGAGGATATTTTAATGGAATACAAATAATGTTGATCAGTACGACAAACCAGGAAGGAGTAGGACAAACCAGCAGTACAAATAATAATTTTTAACCAACTATTGGGTCGAGAAGCGCTAAATTGCACAACCCAATAGTTGGGTTTGGAATAACCCAACGATGAGTTAGCATAACCCAACTTTTGGATTAAATAATTCAACCCAGTAGTTAGGTTTGGAATAACCCAACATTGTAGTAAGCATAACTCAGCTTTTGTGTTAAATAAATTCAACCCAATAGTTGGGTTACTGCGATGAGGTGGCGACTTGTCCAGGGTGTACCCCGCCTTCCGCCCGATTGTAGCTGAGATAGGCACCAGCACCCCCCAACCCCAACCCCCCCTTTACCCCAAAGGGAATAAGCGGCAGAAAATGGATGTATGGATAGTTGGGTTATAAATTAACATTGAGTTAACATAACTCAACTTTTGGGTTAAATAATTCAACCCAATAGTTAGGTTTGGAATAACCCAACATTGTAGTGAGCATAACTCAGCTTTTGTGTTGAATAAATTCAAACCAATAGTTGGGTTACTGCGATGAGGTGGTGACTTGTCCAGGGTGTACCCCGCCTTCCGCCCGATTGTAGCTGAGATAGGCACCAGCACCCCCCAACCCCAACCCCCCCTTTACCCCAAAGGGAATAAGCGGCAGAAAATGGATGTATGGATAGTTGGGTTATAAATTAACATTGAGTTAACATAACTCAACTTTTGGGTTAAATAATTCAACCCAATAGTTAGGTTTGGAATAACCCAACATTGTAGTGAGCATAACTCAGCTTTTGTGTTGAATAAATTCAAACCAATAGTTGGGTTACTGCGATGAGGTGGCGACTTGTCCAGGGTGTACCCCGCCTTCCGCCCGATTGTAGCTGAGATAGGCACCAGCACCCCTCACCCCCAACCCCCCATTTACCCCAAAGGGAATAAGCGGCAGAAAATGGATGTATGGATAGTTGGGTTATAAATCAACATTGAGTTAGCATAACTCAACTTTTGGGTTAAATAATTCAACCCAATAGTTAGGTTTGGAATAACCCAACATTGTAGTGAGCATAACTCAGCTTTTGTGTTAAATAAATTCAACTCAATAGTTGGGTTACTGCGATGAGGTGGCGACTTGTCCAGGGTGTACCCCGCCTTCCGCCCGATTGTAGCTGAGATATGCACCAGTGCCCCCCGCGACCCCAAAGGAAATAAGCTGCAGAAAATGGATGGATGGATAGTTTGGTTATGAATCAACCAACATTGAGTTAGCATAACTCAGCTTTTGTGTTAGATAAATTCAACCCAATATTTGGGTTATGAATCAACACTGAGTTAGCATAACTCAACTGTTGGGTTAAATAATTGAACCCAATAGTTAGGTTCGGAATAACCCAACATCGCAGTGAGCATAACACAGCTTTTGTGTTGAATAAATTCAACCCAATATTTGGGTTATGAATCAACCAACATTGAGTTGGCATAACTCAACTGTTGGGTTAAATAATTGAACCCAATAGTTAGGTTCGGAATAACCCAACATCGCAGTGAGCATAACACAGCTTTTGTGTTGAATAAATTCAACCCAATATTTGGGTTATGAATCAACCAACATTGAGTTGGCATAACTCAACTTTTGGGTTACATAATTCAACCCAATAGTTGGGTTGAGAATACCCCAACATTAAGTTTTAATAACTCCACTTTTTTGGTGAAATAATTCAACATAAAAGTTGGCTTGAAAAAAATTAACCCAAAACATTGAGTTAAAATAACTCAAATAAGGGGTTAGTCCTTTTTCTGAACCAAATTAAAATTGGGTTATTTTTGAACCCAACATGTTTTAGTGTGTATAAGTGGACTCCCTCCTCTCTCCTTTTTTTTTTCTTTTTCTAGTCCTCCTTAGAACTGTTTAAACTTTTATTTCCAGTCAGTAAAATCGAAGGCTCCCCCCTCAGGATGCTTTGATAATTACTTTTTTTTGGTGTGTGGAAAACATTCCATCCAATTTAGGTGAGCATGTTCAGGTTATGCTAATGTTTTTAAACATAAAAAAAATAAAAAAGCATCCTGTGCTGTTAGAATGGAGTTCCAAGTGAAGTCACATCCGGATGTAGTGAGGATGTAAAAGTGAGCTGGAAAATGTCACTTTGTCAGATTTTAGGAGTTAAACGGTGTACAACTCATCTAATGTATACCTGGAGACCAGGGGTCACCGTAAGGACCAGATGAGTCGCCCGCTGGCCTGTTCTAAAAATAGCTCAAATAGCAGCACTTACCAGTGAGCTGCCTCTATTTTTTAAATTGTATTTATTTACTAGCAAGCTGGTCTCGCTTTGCTCGACATTTTTAATTCTAAGAGAGACAAAACTCAAATAGAATTGGAAAATCCAAGAAAATATTTTAAAGACTTGGTCTTCACTTGTTTAAATAAAATCTTTTTTTTTTTTACTTTGCTTTTTATAACTTTCAGAAAGACAATTTTAGTGAAAAAATACGACCTTAAAAATTGTTTTAGGATTTTTAAACACATATACCTTTTTACCTTTTAAATTCCTTCCTCTTCTTTCCTGACAATTTAAATCAATGTTCAAGTACTTTTTTTGTTGTAAAGAATAATAAATACATTTTAATTTAATTCTTCATTTTACCTTCTGTTTTTTTGATGAAGAATATTTGTGAAATATTCTTCTAACTTATGATTAAAATTCAAAAAAATTATTCTGGCAAATGTAGAAAATCTGTAGAATCAAATTTAAATCTTATTTCAAAGTCTTTTGAATTTCTTTTAAAAAATTTTGTTCTGGAAAATGTAGAAGAAATAATGATTTGTCTTTGTTAGAAATATAGCTTGGTCCAATTTGTTATATATTCTAACAAAGTGCAGATTGGATTTTAACCTATTTAAAACATGCCATCAAAATTCTAAAATTAATCTTAATCAGGAAAAATTACTAATGATGTTCTATAAATTATTTTTTTAATTTTTTCAAAAATATTCGAATTAGCTTGTTTTTCTTCTCTTTTTTTTGGTTGAATTTTGAATTTTAAAGAGTAAAAATTGAAGATAAACTTTGTTTCTAATTTTAATTTTATTTGTGTTTTCTTCTCTTTTAAACCGTTCAATTAAGTGTTTTTTTCATCATTTATTCTCTACTAAAAACCTTCCATAAAAGGAAAAAAAATGTATGACGGAATGACAGACAGAAATAGCCATTTTTATATATATATATATAGATGTATATATAGATGTATTTATTAAAGGTAAATTGAGCAAATTGGCTATTTCTGGCAATTTATTTAAGTGTGTATCAAACTGGTAGCCCTTGGCATTAACCAGTACCCAAGAAGTAGCTCTTGCTTTCAAAAAGGTTGGTGTAGAGTTTGCTGAGCACTTGAAGCAGGGTTTTACACTGAGGGCCACACATAGGGGCCACTTGATATCTTTTTTTTTTTAACATTCACAGCTTTTTTTCTTCCCCATTTTTGATGGTTTGTTTTTTTTGTGTTTATTTTCACTTCTACTTCATTTTTTTTATTTCAGGCCGCACTTTTTTTTTTTTTTTAACCCACGCCTTGGGCCACTAGAAAACACTTCCTTGGTGAGAGTGGCCCTCAATTTCCCAAATTGAGCATTTTGAAGTACATTTTGTCCTACTGCTTCACTTACCTTGGCCTCATTTCTACTTCTTGCTCTTAACCGCATGTGTCAGGTAGGAGGTCACATGTCACGTTTGCAGGCGCGCACACACACACACACACACACACACACACACACACACACACTCTCTTATCTTTACACCTTCGGCCATTTTTTTTTTTCCTCGCCACTTTTATTGCATTCTACTTCCTGTTGAGAAAGCAAAGAAGAGGTGTATGGTTTTGCAAAAAGCGAATATTTTGTACTTCAATCAGTTTGAGGTGAATGAGGTGATGGCCGTCCCTCTTGTGTGTGTGCGTCTGCGTCTGCGTGTGTGTGTGCGCGTGCGCGTGTGTGTGTGTGTGTGTGTGTGTGTGTGTGTGTGTGTGTGTGTGTGTGTGTGTGTGTGTGTGTGTGTGTGTGTGTGTGTGTGTGTGTGTGTGCGCGCGCGCGCGTGTGTGTGTGTCTTGTGACCGAGCTGATCAGTTCTGGGTCGCTTGAAGGAAGTGGTCAGTGGCCTGTGAGCGGTTTGGCCTCATTGTCACACCGCTTCTAACTGACACAAATGCTTGGCATCAAGTGTGTTCCTTCATTTTTAATACCTTTCTGCTTGGGGAGTCACACACACACACACACACACACACACACACGTGGCCGCAACATTAGGCACACCTGTATTCGCTATTAGGAAGACGACAATGCTCAGTTTTTCTGCGTGTTTTGCGTCCGTCCTCCTAAGAACACAGCAATGCATTTTTAGCCCCCTGATTTGTTAATAATAACATTTTATTTGTATTAAATATTGCGTTTTTAAACGTACATCTGGTTTAGTTGCACACCAAATTCACTTTTCTTCCAGTGTGTCCTTAGTGGTGGACGTGAGGATTTTTTCCATATATGGTGATGAAAATAGATGTTCATAGTCCACGTTCATATAAAAATGTGTAAACATGGAATATTAAGTATCAAATTGGCTAGTAGTTTTTGGTATTAGTGTGATTTTTTTTTTTTTTTAAGTATTATTCTTACATGTCTTCTGTTTGCGCTTAAAAATATGCTCAGGCATAGAAAATCCTCACCAAAAACAAACAAAAAGCTCAGCAAATGACCCCTATGTAATGTAAAAATGTGTAAACATGGAATATTAAGTATCAAATAGGCTAGCAGTTTTTGGTATTAGTGTGATGTTCTTGTTTTGTTTAAGTATGTATTTCACATGTCTTCTGTTTGCTCTTAGAAATATGCTCAGGCAAAAAACAACACGAAAAAAAACAACTAATGTAATGTAAAAACATGTAAACATGGACTATTAAGTATCAAATAGGCAGGAGGTTTTTGGTGTCAGTGGGATTTTTTAAAAAGTATTTATTTCACATCTTCTGTTTGCTGTTAAAAATATGCTCAGGGTAAAAAAATCCCCAAAAAGCAACAAAAACAATCTCAGCCAATGCCCCAATGTAATGTAAAAATGTGTAAACATGGAATATTAAGTATCAAATACAGTAGGCTAGTAGTTCTTGGTATCA
>NC_084628.1:43522845-43617845 GCF_033978795.1 Nerophis ophidion | reverse complement strand
TGTTGCATAGTTTAGTGTATAGTTTAGTATATTGTTGTATAGTATAGTGTAGTGTTGTATAGTATAGTGTAGTGTTGTATAGTTTAGTGTATAGTTTAGTATATTGTTGTATAGTATAGTGTAGTGTTGTATAGTTTAGTGTATAGTTTAGTATATTGTTGTATAGTATAGTGTAGTGTTGTATAGTGTAGTGTTGTATAGTTTAGTGTATAGTTTAGTATATTGTTGTATAGTATAGTTTAGTGTTGTATAGTATAGTGTATAGTTTAGTATATTGTTGTATAGTATAGTGTAGTGTTGTATAGTATAGTGTAGTGTTGTATAGTTTAGTGTATAGTGATAAAAAAGCCTTGCCTGTACCGGAAGTAGCAGACGATGTGCGCGTGACGTCACGGGTTGTGGAGCTCCTCACATCTGAACATTGTTTACAATCATGGCCACCAGCAGCTAGAGCTATTCGGACCGAAAAAGCGACGATTTCCTCTTAAATTTGCGCGAGGATGAAAGATTCGTGGATGAAGAAAGTGAGAGTGAAGGACTAGAGGAAAAAAAAAAAAAAGGGCAGTGGGAGCAATTCAGATGTTATTAGACACATTTACTAGGATAATTCTGGAAAATCCCTTATCTGCCTTTTGTGTTACTAGTGTTTTAGTGAGATTATATGGTCGTACCTGTACAACCTGAAGGTCGGCCCCGCACCTTTCTTCAGCACCAGTCGACGGGTGGTGGCGATGCCTGTCTCTGCCCTTCGAAGCACGATCTTTCGAAATGATCGCTGCATAATACACAGTACTTTGTGTGTGTGTGGTCCAATCCAACCGTGTTCGCTTGACCGCTCTGTTCCATAGTAAAGCTTGACCGTCATCTTTCGGGAATGTAAACAATGAAACATCGGCTGCGTTTGTGTTGCTAAAGGCGTCCGCAATACACCGCTTCCCACCTACAGCTTTCTTCTTTGACGTCTCCATTATTCATTGAACAAATTGCAAAAGACTCGGCAACGCAGATGTCCAGAATACTGTGGAATTATGCGATGAAAACAGACGACTTATAGCTGGGAACGGTGCTGGAACAAAATGTCCTCTACAATGCGTGACGTTACTTGCACGCGTCATCATACCGAGACATTTTAGCAGGATAGTTTGGCGGGAAATTTAAAATTGCAATTTAGTAAACTAAAGCGGCCGTATTGGCATGTGTTGCAATGTTAATATTTCATCATTGATATATAAACTATCAGACTGTGTGGTCGCTAGTAGTGGCTTTCAGTAGGCCTTTAATACTGCCTTGTGTCGAATGTTTTGTCTAGAAAGTTCTACAGCTAGGGATTTTTTATTTATTCACTATTGTTTACAGCAGGGATGTGCTTACTTTTTGACTTGGGCTAGAAGAAATTCGGCCGGGGGCCCAAAGTTGACTGATGATGTATTAACAACGTGCGATACATGTAGGCCAGGGGTGTGCAAAGTGCGGCCCGGGGATTATTTTTTAACGGCCCTAAGCACATTTTAAAACTACGATTAAAAAACATAAAAAGTGGTATAAAAGAGAAAACAGGTGAAATGTAACAAGAAAATGTTACAATGTTTACTCTAATAACACAAAACTGCCATGTAGGCTGTTATTTTCTTTAAAAAAATAATAATCAATCAAAATAAATGTCACATAAAATGTTCCACTTTGAGATATTTTGGGGGGAAAATGTTGCATATTTTGAGTTTGCAATGTAAAAAACAAAGTTGTTTTTTTTCTAAAGAAGGACCTAATAATAACAAAAAAAAACATAAACAACAATAAAAGTTATTAAAGCTGCAAGCAGCGTTGGTCGGGTCCGCCTTTGGTTGCTGCGGCCGCTTCTCAAGCCCTGATCTTAGTCAGACTTACATAGAGGTTTTTGTTCCATGTCTCTACGACATTCCTAACAGACGTCACAAGCAGTTTTGCCTGGGTGTTTTCCTAGGGGGAGTTAGAGCCCAATTGTGATTTTTGGGGTTTGGTTTTTTATTAGATGGCAATTTTTACCAGTCCTGATGTGTGTGTAAAATTTGGTGAGTTTTGAAGCATGTTAAGGGGGTGAAATTACAGATCAGCGATTCTGGATGTTGTTGATAAATGGCTTTTGCTTTTCATAGTAGAGCTTTAACTTGCACTTTGAAGCATTTTAAGGGGGTCAAATTAGGGTGCGATGGTGCGGTATAATAAAGAATCATAATAATATAATAGTAATAAAACGTTACAGTTTCAATAAGGTCCTTGGCCTGCGGACCCTAATAATTGACGGATAGATCTGAAGTGGTCGCTAGTAGTGGCTTTCAGTAGGCCTTTAAAACTAAGGACATTTCTAGAAATCTTTGTTTTAATCTTGGCTAGTGGCAAATCATTTCCAGTGCCAAACCACAATGTATCCAGATTGGATCCAGATTTAGCCACAATGTAAATGTAACATGTACATTTATCTCATCATGTGTCGGACTGCGTGACAAATGTAAGACTCGTATCTGGTCAACGGACGCGTCGTCTTGCAGTGCCAGCGTCCCCAAGTGCATGTGGAGACCTGCACAGTGTGGTGGTGTGCACGCACTTTAGTACCAGAGTGCATGTTGAAACCTCCACAGTGTGGTGGTGTGCACGCACTTTAGTACCAGAGTGCATGTTGAAACCTCCACAGTGTGGTGGTGTGCACGCACTTTAGTACCAGAGTGCATGTTGAAACCTCCACAGTGTGGTGGTGTGCACGCACTTTAGTCCCAGAGTGCATGTTGAAACCTCCACAGTGTGGTGGTGTGCACGCACTTTAGTACCAGAGTGCATGTTGAAACCTCCACAGTGTGGTGGTGTGCACGCACTTTAGTCCCAGAGTGCATGTTGAAACCTCCACAGTGTGGTGGTGTGCACGCACTTTAGTACCAGAGTGCATGTTGAAACCTCCACAGTGTGGTGGTGTGCACGCACTTTAGTACCAGAGTGCATGTTGAAACCTCCACAGTGTGGTGGTGTGCACGCACTTTAGTAGCAAAGTGCATGTGGAGACCTCCACAGTGTGGTGGTGTGCACGCACTTTAGTACCAGAGTGCATGTTGAAACCTCCACAGTGTGGTGGTGTGCACGCACTTTAGTACCAGAGTGCATGTTGAAACCTCCACAGTGTGGTGGTGTGCACGCACTTTAGTACCAGAGTGCATGTTGAAACCTCCACAGTGTGGTGGTGTGCACGCACTTTAGTACCAGAGTGCATGTTGAAACCTCCACAGTGTGGTGGTGTGCTCGCACTTTAGTCCCAGAGTGCATGTTGAAACCTCCACAGTGTGGTGGTGTGCACGCACTTTAGTACCAGAGTGCATGTTGAAACCTCCACAGTGTGGTGGTGTGCACACACTTTAGTACCAGAGTGCATGTTGAAACCTCCACAGTGTGGTGGTGTGCACGCACTTTAGTAGCAGAGTGCATGTTGAAACCTCCACAGTGTGGTGGTGTGCACGCACTTTAGTAGCAGAGTGCATGTTGAGACCTCCACAGTGTGGTGGTGTGCACGCACTTTAGTAGCAGAGTGCATGTTGAGACCTCCACAGTGTGGTGGTGTGCACGCACTTTAGTAGCAGCTCCTTTCCTTCCTGTGTGCAAGGCTGAAGGGGACTGACTGCTGTGTCCATCTTCTACAACATCTCTTTAGGGTTCTTTCCTCTGTTTGCCCAACATGCAAGTGGAAGCACCAAAAAGTAAATGTAAAGAAGAAAAAAATAAAATCTAATATGAAAAATATAAAATATAAAATAAAGGAAATAACTAAAAAAAAAAATACTATTTTCATGTAAATTGAACATACAGTATTATTTCTGAGTGTCTTCAGAAAACAGCCTGTTATGATACCTTTTAATGGGAAAAATTAGTATAGTATATTGTTGTATAGTATAGTAGTGTTGCAAAACATACAAACCCCGTTTCCATATGAGTTGGGAAATTGTGTTAGATGTAAATATAAACAGAATACAATGATTTGCAAATCCTTTTCAACCCATATTCAGTTGAATATGCTACAAAGACAACATATTTGATGTTCAAACTCATAAACATTTCTTTTTTTGCAAATTATCATTAACTTTAGAATTTGATGCCAGCAACACGTGACAAAGAAGTTGGGAAAGGTGGCAATAAATACTGATAAAGTTGAGGAATGCTCATCAAACACTTATTTGGAACATCCCACAGGTGTGCAGGCTAATTGGGAACAGGTGGGTGCCATGATTGGGTATAAAAGCAGCTTCCATGAAGTGCTAAGTAATTCACAAACGAAGACGAGTTGAGGGTCACCAATTTGTAAGCAAATTGTTGAATAGTTTTAGAACAACATTTCTCAACGAGCTATTGCAAGGAATTTAGGGATTTTACCATCTATGGTCCGTAAAATCTTCCAAAAGTTCAGAGAATCTGGAGAAATCACTGCAAGTAAGCGATGATATTATGGACCTTTGATCCCTCAGGCGGTACTGCATCAAAAACTGACATCAATCTATCAATGTTAATTTAAATAGCCCCAAATCACAAATGTCTCAAAGGACTGCACAAATCATTACGACTACGACATCCTCGGAAGAACACACAAAAGGGCAAGGAAAACTCACATCAGTGTGTAAAGGATATCACCATGTGGACTCAGGAACGCTTCATAAAACCACTGTCAGTAACTACAGTTGGTCGCTACGTCTGTAAGTGCAAGTTAAAACTTTACTATGCAAAGCCAAACCCATTTATCAACAATATTCTGAAACGCCGCCGGCTTGGCTGGGCCCGAGCTCATCTAAGATGGACTGATTCAAAGTGGAAAGGTGGTCTGACGAGTCCACATTTCAAATTATATTTGGAAACAGAGGACGTGCTGTCCTCCAGAACAAAGAGGAACCATTCGGATTGTAATAGGTGCAAAGTGTAAAAGCCAGCATGTGTGATGGTATGGGGGTGCATTAGTGCCCAAGGCATGGGTAACTTACACATCTGTGAAGGCACCATTAATGCTGAATGGTCCATACAGGTTTTGGAACAACATATGTTGTCATCCAAGCAACGTTATCATGGACGCCCCCGCTTATTTCAGCTAGACAAGTGTTACACAAGCGTGGCTTCGTAAAAAAAGAGTGCGGGTACTTTCCTGGCCCGCCTGCAGTCCAGACCTGTCTCCCATGGAAAATGTGCGGCGCATTATGAAGCGTAAAATAGGACAGCGGAGACCCCGCACTGTTGAAGGACTGAAGCTCTACATAAAACAAAAATGGGAAATAATTCCACTTTCAAAGCTTCAACAATTAGTTTCTTCAGTTCCCAAACGTTTATTGAGTGTTGTTAAAAGAAAAGGTGATGTAACACAGTGGTGAACATGCCCTTCCCCAACTACTTTGGCACGTGTTGCAGCCATGAAATTCTAAGTTAATTATTATTTGCAAAAAAAAAATAACGTTTATGAGTTTGAACATCAAATATGTTGTCTTTGTAGCATATTCAACTGAATATGGCTTGAAAAGGATTTGCAAATCATTGTATTCTGTTTATATTTACATCTAACACAATTTCCCAACTCAAATGAAAACGGGGTTTGTATATATGTAGTATCTAGTAACATTCATAATAACATGTAATATACATGATGTAAGTATATGTGTAGTATCTAGTAACATTCATAATAACATGTAATATATACATGATGTAAGTATATATGTAGTATCTAGTAACATTCATAATAACGTGTAATATATACATGATGTAAGTATTTATTTCATGTAGCATTTATAATAACATTAATGTATTTTTATCATTTTAAGCAAACACGGTGCATTCATTTAAAAAACCCATAATTTTTCCCCTTTCATCACTGATGATTACTCACTGCAGAACTTATGAGAGCAAACAAACATAATAAAACATCACTTACTGTATGATGTCTGCTGTCATTATGATGCAGACTGTTAGCATGTTTATATATTCCCATGTAGATGAATAATGACTCATTAGGGGCGGGATGACCAGGCGTCTTTTCGTGTCGTCCTCGCCAGTTTCGGGTTCGAAAAAAGAGAATCATTTCGCCACAACTAGTGTGTGTGTGACAATCATGGGTACTTTAACTTTAAATAGCTGTCAAAGTGTACCAACTTGTCAGAATACATCCTCAGACTTCTCCTGTCCAGGTGAAAGGCATGATTTATAATCTACAATAAACTTACAGGGAGCAGGGAAGCGAGGAAACAGCAGACCACTCAGCGATGTAAACATAGGGACACAGGAAGTGATCACAGCATAGTTGGCCTGCGTTAGCGCTTATAATAACAAAATCACTACTACTTGGTTAATATTCAAGTCATCAAATGTAAATTAGTATAGTTGGCGCTTTTTGAATGCTTATTTTTTGGCTTTTATGGGCGGAATAGAGGAGCTCCCATTGGCTCTGCTGTAAGCGGATTTTTATTTATGTTTATTTAATATTTAGAATGCATAAAAAAAAATCAATCCGTCATAGTAAATTCACAATCATAATGATTGTGAACGATAGGCAAAATTCCCCAAAATAGTCAAGCTGCATTTTATTTGTATTTTATTTTCATTTTATTTAGTTAAGAAATATATGCATCATTGAATTTGTTTTTTTAGCACATCATAATTATAAGTACATTAATTATTTACTCCATTCATATGTAGTATATTTGGTTAGTACTTATTTTTCTAAGTCAATAATAACTAAATAAACTAATATTTGTATTAACACATGTTTTTATAGCATTTGACAAGGTTGTAAACTGTAAATATGTTCAATGTAATTATGGACTAAGATTACAAAGTAAGATGACTAATTCACTGGTAATTAAGTGGGCCTCGGGCCCCTCTGTTTTGTCGGGCTCCGAGGTCAAACAGGTTGACAATCCTCGCTTTAAAATGTTCTAGATTGGTAGATTTGTAGAATGGAATGTACAAAAAACTAAATTGTGTGGAAAAAAAATAGAAATCAAATGAAAATTAAAGCTGCAAGCAGCGTTGGACGGGACCGACTTTTGCTGGTGATTCCTGCCTTTACCCGTTCAACATATCTTTACCTGCACATTACCTACCTTCCCTGCATCCTGGGGTCACACTGGTGCTCCTTTTTTTCACACATACATGCTGGTGCTTCCTGCCATCACCCAGACAACATATCTTTACCTGCACATTACTTACCTTCTCTGTATCCTGGTGTCAAACTGGTGCCTCCTTTTTTCACCCAGTCAACATCTTTACCCGCACATTACCTACCTTCTCTGCATTGTGTGGTCACGCTGGTGCTTCCTGCTTTTAAGCGGCCATCTTGAGACGGCAGCAGCGCAGCCGTTCTTTGAAGGCTCGCAAAATCAAAACCGGAGCATTTACAAAAACTATTTTCTGAACTTTTAATCAGAAGGGTTCAATTTCTCTCCTGTAGTAGTTTGAAGCCGACACAACAAGCGCGCTCAGAGGAGATAATGTTTGAAAAAAGGTGACAGGTTTTTAAAAAAAGTTTTGTCTTGAAGGGGTAATTGCCAACTTCCTGTTGATTTTTGCTGAAGGATGTCAATGAATGAAATGTAGCTCTAAGTGAGACCTACATAAAGGTTTTTGTTTCATGTCTCTACAACATTCCTACCAGAAGTTACAAGCAGTTTTGTATGTGTTTTCTTCCCAAGAGCATTTTTGTCTGTTTTATTCCTAGGGGGCGCTAGAGCTCAATTTAGAGTTTTGGGGTTTGGTTTTTTGATTAGATCGCAATTTTCACCAGTCCTGATGTGTGTGTCCAGTTAGGTGAGTTTTGAAGCATTTTAAGGGGGGTCAAATTATAGCTCAAAGAGGCAAAAATTATATTTTTTACAAAACTTTTGTTTTGAAGGGGTTTTTGCCAACTTCCTGTTGATTTTTGCTGAAGGATGTAAGTGTATGGAATCTAGGTCTAAGTGAGACCTACACAGAGGTTTTTGTTTCATGTCTCTACGACATTCCTAGCGGAGGTTACAAGCAGTTTTGTCTGTTTTTTCCTAGGGGGCGCTAGAGTGCAATTTTGAGTTTTGGGTTTTGGTTTTTTGATTACATCGCAATGTTCGCCAGTGCTGATGTGTGTGTAACATTTGGTGAGTTTTGAAGCATGTTTAGGGGGTCAAATTACAGCTCAAAGAAGCGGCGGTATAATAATAATAATAAAATTTTAGAACTACAATAGGGTCCTCTGTCCCAAAGGGACATTCGGTCCCTAACTAGATGAGGCAATTACTGGAGGAATGCTCCAATTCTGAAGTTGAAGTGAAATGCTGACGGAATGTAATCGGATGTAAGAATAGTTTGAAATGTTGGAGTTGTTTGAATTTCCAGGAAAAACGGAATTTGGTTTGGAACTTGGGAAAGTGTTGGTTGGAGGAGTGGAATGTGTTGATGTTGGAATGGTTTGAGAAAAAAATGGACAATGCATTTTTGAATGAGGAAAATGTCTCTGAAAACTGGGAATTCTTGGAAATCCCGGATTTCGAACCTGCAACCCTCAAGTTGCTGGCACGGCTACTCTACCAACCGAGCTATGCTAGAAAACAGTTTTCTAAACTGGACTTTCAATGGAAGCAGGAGGTAATAAAGTAAGATCTCCTTGGAGACAGAGAGACTTTTAAAACTGAAGAAAGATAAAGAAGACTTCTATAAACAAGTTATCGATGCTTTTGATCAGAAGGAGCTGCACATGGACTTCCTTTATAAGTAAAGGTAAGACCATAATAACGTTTTTTTTTTAATTAAATGTGCTTTTCATGATGGTATCCTTACATCACACTCAAATTTATAAGCGCAGGTCTAAATTTACCGCATGCCTTTGGTAAGAGGTTTTAAATGAATTAGCGCCCCGGCGGCAATTCACGGAAATACGGTATAAGTCAATTATTATCAATTATATATTTATATAGCGCTTTTCTCTAGTGACTCAAAGCGCTTAACATAGTGACACCCAATGTCTAAGTTACATTTAAAGCAGTGTGGGTGGCACTGGGAGCAGGTGGGTAAAGTGTCTTGCCCAAGGACACAACGGCAGTGACTAGGATGGCGGAAGCGGGAATCGAACCTGCAACCCCCAAGTTGCTGGCACGGCCGCTCTACCAACCGAGCTATGCCGCCAATCTAAAGTGATTGTTGTGAAAAATGAAAAGAAAGTTGCAAAGTTGCCATGGCTGACTTTCTGTGACGACGTAAGAAAGTGAAAGTGAAAGTGAAAGTGCAGTCATCACACAAGCTTTCATTTTCTGCATCCAAGACGCGCAAGGAGGCGGGGGGGTTGGGGGGGGGGGGAGATTACTGGAGAGCCTGGTGCATCTGTCTCCTTCCTTTTTATTTATTCTCCTTGTTTGTTTTTTTTTGTTGTTTTTTTTTTTTTATTCATCTCCACCGCCTCCCCCTCCTCCTTCTCCTCCATCTTCAACACACTTTTGCTTTGCCCTCTTTCAATTCCTCTCCCCCTCCCCACCCCTCCTCTGCCTCCCCGGGGAAAAGAGATTCTGCCTGCTGCTCGTTAGCGCTCCCAGCCAATCTGCATTTTTAATTAGTAGTTATTGCTTCTGCTTAATATTCAAGTGCTACCCCGGGCCAAATGGGAATCCTTACAAAAAAAAAGAAAAAAGTGAGAGAGCGGAGGAGAAGAGAAAGCGGCGGTGTATTGTGTTTCACTGCGGGACAAAAGCCACCGTCCCCCCCCACCCACACCCACCCTGCCGCCCCCTCAGGGATGGATTTGGGGGCGGAGGGCTTGGAGGATGGGTCTCAAGTACAATCCAAAGGGGTGACATATTTTCACACCCGCCCTCCATTTGCGCTACTTTATAATCTTTTTATCTCATTTGCTTCTTTTTTTATCTCCTGAGTCCTGACCTACCTATCTCCTTTTCCTGCTCTCACCCCAGTTTTTTTTTTCTTTTAAAGCGCTGCAACTTCTCCTCCAGCGAGGTGAAGCCGCCGCAGACCGACAAGCTTTCGCGTCCTTCCCTCTCCTCCCCCCTTGGAAAATAGGCAAGGATTTGACTGGAGGAAACATGAAAGAGGCTTATAGCGGTCGGCTTTGAACCTCTCCGACGGGGGAAAAAAAAAATAAAGACGGAAAATATAGAACGTTTCCCCCCCCTCCTCAATTTGGAGATTGTCTCTCCAATTTTGATTAATGCAACAACAAAAAAAGGCCTCATTTGTCAAAGCAGGCTGAGTCAGTAGCTCATTTGCATAAAGCATTCGTTTGCCACGTTCTGCTAATTAGCAATTTGCAGCTTAATTGGAAAGTGTCTCTTCGCTTAGGAGACAAAGCTATCCACGTATAAAAATATCAGCAGATGTACGCCTCCTCCTCGACACAACATGCCTGCTCACCAAGTCTGGCCGGGTCTTGACAGTTTTGAAGTGAAGTAAAGTTAAAGTACCAATGATTGTGTGTGGCGAAATTATTTATATTTATATAGCGCTTTTCTCTAGTGCAGGGGTCACCAACCTTTTTGAAACCAAGAGCTACTTCTTGGGTACTGATTAATGCCAAGGGCTACCAGTTTGATACACACTTAAATAAACTGCCAGAAATAGCCAATTTGCTCAATTTACCTTTAATAAATAAATCTATGTGTATATATGTGTATATATGTATATATGTATATATATGTATATATGTGTATATATGTATATATATATATATAATCTTGATTGGATTATCCAGAGAATAGTGCTCGATACCGTGGTAGAGCGCAATATGTAGGTGTGGGAAAAATCACAAGACTACTTCATCTCTACAGAACTGTTTCATGAGGGGTTCCCTCAATCATCAAGAGATTCTCCCTTCCCGCCGTTCTTTTGAGGCTTGACTAACCGCACTTTCTGGGTCTGTGTTCCAGCGCCCGAGGAGCCCTCCTACTTCACCTGCCTGCAGTGTGAGAGCGTGCACGCCTCCGCCTGGGCGTTGTTACAACACGCCCAGCACACGCACTCCTTCAGCATCTACCTGGAGGAGGACGAGGACGACGTCAGAGACCCGCGCCACCTGAGCCAGGCCCTCACCTCCGCCTTCCAGCCGTCCGCCCTCCGTGTCGGTCGGCCCCGCCAGACGCACGTTGTCCTCGCCCCTTCCGACTTGCAGGCTCTGAACTTCTCCGAGCGGCTGCGGGAACTGGCCGAGGGCAACAATAACAGCAGCAACAACCCACTGGGAGATCTGATGCCGTCACCCTCTTCGTCCCCACCGGCAGCGTCCCCCTTCCCTCAAAACGGCGTCGTTCACTGCGAAATGTGTGACCACAGCTTCCAGTCTCAGCGAGCCCTCTCCGCCCACTACCGGACTCACGCCTGCGAGAGGCCGTACCACTGCGGCGTGTGCGGCCAGGCGTTCTCTCAGAGCGGCCAGCTGGCACGCCACATCAGGAACCACCACCGCGAGGCCGCAGGTGGAGGGGGCGGGTTTGAACCGGCGGACGTGGCGCTGACGGAGGGCGCCAGAGGGAGGTTTCAATCGCAGCCGGGAAAGGTGGCGATGGACATGAGAGCACAGGGTGCCTCAGAGTTGGACATGCCTAAGCACCCCGCCATTGCTTCCGCGCCGATGTTGCTGCCCTCGCAGGCCAGACCTGGGGACAGACCGCTGCTGAGGCTTTACCAGACCCACAGGGACGGCGGGGAAGAGGAGGCGGAGGGACAAGGGGAGCCCCGGCATGCCTCGCCCTGTGCCAGCCCCTCAGAGGGCTCCCTAGAAAGTGGCGAAACCGGGGGAAGTGGCGAGAGCGGTATCGCCAGCGGAAACTGCACACCCAAACGCCCCGAGATGAGCGAACGGGCGCGAGGCATTGGCGAGTGGGAGACGGAGCGGGCGGAGATCGCTGACTTCAGTTCGGCGAAGGTCAGCGAGGTGGTGCAGGAGTGGCAGAGAGAGAACGAGCGCAGGAGCGGCAGCGCCGGAGGAGGCGGCGCCGGCGTGACCTCCGGCTCCTCCGGCAAGAAGAAGAAAGACGAGGCCTGCGAGTACTGCGGCAAACAGTTCCGCAACAGCAGCAACCTGACCGTGCATCGCCGCAGCCACACCGGCGAGCGGCCGTACCGCTGCGGCCTCTGCAACTACGCCTGCGCGCAGAGCTCCAAGCTCACCCGCCACATGAAGACGCACGGCGCCCAGGGAGCCAAGGCGCCCTTTCTGTGCCAGCTCTGCGCCGTGCCGTTCACTGTGTACGCCACCTTGGAGAAGCACCTGAAGAAGGTGCACGGTTTGAGCCACGCCAGCGTAGGCGCCTACGCCCAGGCGAGTGCCGCCGACACTCTGGCTGCCATGAAGGCTGAGGAGGAGGCGGCGGCGGTAGTTGTAAAGATGGAGGAGGACGAAGCTAGTCTGGATCAGATGGAAATCCAGGGTGCAGTAAACATGGAGGAGGAAGGACATAGCCAGGAGGGGAGCAGAGGAAGTCCAAATCTGGTGGCCCTGACTCCTGCACCCTGAGACCTTCACAATAAACTCTGTACAGGACTGGAGTAGCCCTTCAAAATAAAACCTATTGAACTGACAAACCCGTAGAAAGTAGCAGAACTGGGGCAGAAAGTCATATGCAAAAAGCTGCAGGCTGAAAACAAAGTGCCTAGTTGAGACCGCAGAACAAAACAGTGACATTCAACCGGGGACAGTACCAGCACTGCTGCGGAACAGGAAGTGAGCTGTCACAGTCCACGCCAACACAGGAAACCCCCACCCCACACACACTGTCACGCTGCAAACGACTCGATGGAGCGACTCGTCTCTTCACTGGACCGGACAGGTGGCAACGACCACAGGCTGCGGTGGAGAGAAATGAACAATATGGTGGCGGATAGAAACAAAGAGGGTCTTCTCTTGTAACGACTTGGAATGAACGCGAACATTGTCTGTCTGCACTTTGTCAACCCCGGGGCTCTTTCTTTTATTTGATTTGATTTTAAGGCGCTTGTCACTTGAGGTCATGTTTACAGGGCTCGTGTCGGACGGACGTTCTCATGAATCCACAGGATGACTTTCTATGCATACCAACTGTACTCGGCCCGCCTATAACGTGTGAAACGGGTGTAAAATGATGTTTCTCTCGGGTGTCCTTTTATTTTGTCCGCCGTTGTTTACATTTGTGAAATGTCCAACCGCTCAAGAGACTTTGTGTATTTTTCTAATGCTTTGTCTAATTTATGAATGCAGCACCTTGATGGTTGGCTAGAAGAGCGGTGAGGCCCGCTTTGGTTGATTGGAGCACTTCAGAGAGTTTGAATGTTTTTGTGCGTCTTCTGCTTGTCCCGTCACCTTGTGTCCAAAGCATGACTTCCCCCCGCTCCGTGGGCTCGGTTTTGGGACCAAAACTCATCGAGTCCAGAGTGCCACCGACTCGTTTTTTTCGCTTCTCCATATCAGGGACACCAAAAGAAAGGTGTGTTGTGTAAAAGCAGTGTAACTGTTCAGGGATCAGGTCTTGTACATAGACTGACAATCGTTGCTGTTGTTCTTACTGTTGTTGTTATATTCCAACTAACTGCCTGTCGCTGTTACATCTTCTCCTGCTGATTGTCTCCTTTTTAGGCTCCACACTCCATCTTACAATCTTGTCCTGATGAGCCTTAATAAAGAGCTGAGGTGTATTAGTCTGTTTCCTCTTTTAGGCAAATTAAACCTACCTGAAGTCAAGTGTTTCTAAAAACTTCTTCAACCCCACAACATCTGAGATCGACTAGAATTTAGCTTTCGTCACAGATGCTGTTCATAACTTTTATGGTCTAGCTCCAGCCTATCTTGCCGATTGTATTGTACCATATGTCCCGGCAAGAAATCTGCGTTCAAAAGACTCCGGCTTATTAGTGATTCCTAGAGCCCAAAAAAAGTCTGCGGGCTATAGAGCGTTTTCCGTTCGGGCTCCAGTACTCTGGAATGCCCTCCCGGTAACAGTTCGAGATGCTACCTCAGTAGAAGCATTTAAGTCTCACCTTAAAACTCATCTGTATACTCTAGCCTTTAAATAGACCTCCTTTTTAGACCAGTTGATCTGCCGCTTCTTTTCTTTCTCCTATGTCCCCCGCTCCCTTGTGGAGGGGGTCCGGTCCGATGACCATGGATGAAGTACTGGCTGTACAGAGTCGAGACCCAGGATGACCGCTTGTCGGGACCCAGGATGGACCGCTCGCCTGTATCGGTTGGGGACATCTCTACGCTGCTGATCCGCCTCCGCTTGAGATGGTTTCCTGTGGACGGGACTCTCTTGGATCCGCTTGAACTGAACTCTCGCGGCTGTGTTGGAGCCACTATGGATTGAACTTTCACAGTATCATGTTAGACCCGCTCCACATCCATTGCTTTCGGTCCCCTAGAGGGGGGGGTGAGTTGCCCACATCTGAGGTCCTCTCCAAGGTTTCTCATAGTCAGCATTGTCACTGGCGTCCCACTGGATGTGAATTCTCCCTGCCCACTGGGTGTGAGTTTTCCTTGCCCTTTTGTGGGTTCTTCCGAGGATGTTGTAGTCGTAATGATTTGTGCAGTCCTTTGAGACATTTGTGATTTGGGGCTATATAAATAAACATTGATTGATTGATTGATTGATTGATTGATTATGGACGGAATTTCTAGGTGCAGTCAGGATGTCGAGGGGGGATCCGGTTTGGTGGCTGCAGGATTAGGTCTCCGCTTTTTTGAAGATGATGTGGTCCTGGTGGCTTCAACTGGCCGGATAGTCGAACCTCGGATCCAGGAGGAACAGTGTGGTGTTCGTCCTGGTCGTGGAACTGTGGACCGGTTCTATACTCTCGGCAGGGTCCGTGAGGGTGCATGGGAGTTTGCTCAACCAGTCTACATGTGCTTTGTGGACTTGGAGAAGGTATTCGAACTTGTCCCCAAGGAAGTCCTGTGGGGAGTGCTCAGAAAGTATGGGGTATCAGTCTGATTGTGGCAGTCCGCTCCCTGTATGATCAGTGTCAGAGCTTGGTCCACATTGCCAGCAGTAAGTCAGACCCGTTTCCAGTGAGGGTTGGACTCCGCCAAGGCTGTCCTTTGGCACCTATTCTGTTTATAATTTTTATGGACAGAATTTCTAGGCGCAGTCAGGGCGTTGAGGGGTTCCGGTTTGACCACAGGATTAGGTCTCTGCTTTTTGCAGATGATGTGGTCCTGATGGCTTCATCTGGCCAGGAACTTCAGCTCTCACTGGATCGGTTCGCAGCCGATTGTGACAACATAGCTCCTAGGATCATTAGGATACGCAAACTCCTCTACCACGTTAAGGTGGCAGCTCAGAGAGGAGTTTCCAGTGAGGGTTGGACTCTGCCAAGGCTGCCCTTTGTCACCCATTCTGTTCATAACTTTTGTGGACAGAATTTCTAGGCGCAGTCCGGGTGTTGAGGGGATCCAGTTTGGTGGTTCCAGGATTAGGTCTTTGCTTTTTTGCAGATGATGTGGTCTTGATGACTTCATCAGGCCAGGATCTTCAACTCTCACTGGATCGGTTCGCAGCCGAGTGTGAAGCAACCGGGATGAGAATCAGCACCTCCAAGTCCGAGTCCATGGTTCTCGCCCAGAAAAGGTTAGAGTGCCGTCTCCGGGTCGGGGAGGAGACCCAGCCCCAAGTGGAGGAGTTCAAGTACCTGCGAGTCTTGTTCACAAGTGAGGGAAGAGTGGATGGTGAGATGGACAGGCGTCTTCAGTAATGCGGACGCTGGACCGGTCCATCTACGTTACCGTTCGTTAATTAATCAGGGTGAGAAGTTCAGTCACCCGAGAGAGTCTCTGAGTAGAGCCGCTGCTCCTTCGCTTGGAAAGGAGCCAACTTAGGTGGTTTGGGCATCTCGTGCGGATGCCTCACGAGTGTCTCCCTAGGTAGGTCCTCGTTGCACTTCCTACTGGGAGGACACCCCGCGGCAGACCAAGGACCAGATGGGGGAATTTACATCCCCTCTCTGGCCTGGGAACGCTTCGGGATCCCCCAGGAGAAAGTTGCTAATGTTGCTCTGGAGAGGGAGGTCTGGGGGTCTCTGCTAGAGCTGTTGTCCCCGCGACCCTATTTCGGATAAGCGGTTGAAGATGGATGGATGGATGGATGGATCTACGTTCCCATCCTCACCTATGGTCATGAGCTTTGGGTTATGACCGAAAGGACAAGATCACGGGTACAAGCGGCCCAAATGAGTTTGGGTCTCTCCTTTAGAGATAGGGTGAGAAGCTCTGCCATCCGGGAGGAACTCAAAGTAAATCCACTGCTCCTCCACATGGAGAGGAGCCAGATGGGGTGGTTCGGGTATCTGGTCAGGATGCCTCCCTAGGGAGGTGTTTAGGGCACGTCCAACTGGTAGGAGGCCACGGGGAAGATCCAGGACACGTTGGGAAGACTATGTCTCCCGGCTGGCCTGGGAACGCCTCGGGATCCCCCAGGAAGAGCTGGACCAAGTGGCTGGGGAGAGGAAAGTTTGGGCTTCCTTGCTTAGGCTGCTGCCCCCGCAACCCGACCTTGGATAAGCGGAAGAAGATGTATTGTAGGTTGGATGCATGGAGCTTGCTAACTATACAAACTCAAAAATATAGCGCACCACTTTAATTTGGACTTTTTTTTTTATGGACTTTTTGTCTGAAAAAGCCTTTTTTTAGGATTGTTCAAACTACTTCAGACTTGGAAATGTCTTGCCCTCCCTAAACCAGGAAAGTTAACCCCCGTAAAATACAACTTTTTCTTTCCTGAAAGCGAAATGAAGTGATCATCAAACTCAAGGCCCGGGGGCCACATCTGGCCCGCGAAAGTCGATTACATTATCTTTTTTTTTTTTTATATACTAAATGTTGTTCTTTCTGTTTTGACTAAAAAAATACTTGTACTGCATGCATTTGCATATATATCAAACTTGAATAGTATCTAATAATGTAAGAATTACCGTATTTCCTTCAAGTGCCGCCGGGCATATAGTATGCGCTTGCCTAGAATTACTGCCGGGTCAAACTCGTCACGTCACGAGTGACACTTCACCTGTCATCATTTTCAAAATGGAGGAGGCTGATTTCAATCATTTGAAATCGCATAAAGGGAAGAAGATTAAGAGCTATTCAGTAGGATTTAAGGTCCAAGCTATTGAATATGCTAAAAAGAACAGTAAGCAGCTATGTTTTATTAATATACCGTAGCTGCGTGTGTCAAATATGAGTCATTAAATGACTCCCGCCTCCTGGTGGTAGAGGGCGCTAGTGATCCTTCTTGCGGCTACTCGGCTGCAGAAGAAGTGACAACAAGCAGCGATCGTTTATTTTTTCCTCTGGCTTGCACTTTTAACATGGAGGATTACATATCTAAAATAAAACAGTTTTCTAAACTGGACTTTCAGTGGAAGCAGGAGGTAATAAAGGAAGATCTCCATCGAGACAGAGAGACTTTTAAAACTGAAGAAAGATAAGGAAGACTTCTATAAACAAGTTATCGATGCTTTTGATCAGAAGGAGCTGCGCCTGGACTTCATTTATAAGTAAAGGTAAGACCATAATAAAGTTTCTTAATTAAATGTGCTTTTCATTAAGGTATCCTTACATCACACTCAAATTTATAAGTGCAGTCTTGAATTTACCGCATGCCTTTGGTAAGTGCCGTAGTGAGAAGAGGTTTTAAATGAAATAGCGCCCCGGCGGCAATTCAAGGAAATACGGTATTACATTTTATTAAATAGTCTAATTAAATGTGTATGAATTTATAAAGGGAAAGTAATTGTAATGAATTTGTTATAATAATGTTAATGTTATATTAAGTTAGTATAAACTTAGGTTTGAAAGTAGTTATCTGTAATTATTTTTGTTTCCTAATAATACAGTAAATAATAAACATTACATTTTTTAAATATAAGATAAATATCTGATTGACTTATAATTTTAAAGTGTGTTATCTGTCACGGCATCTGGGTGCACCTCCAAGAGCGTGGCTGCATTCAATCAGCACTCTGCACACCTGCCGCTGGAGAGCTTCCTCGCCTTCTTAAGCCAGTGCAAACCTGCGTTCCGGGCCGGAACGTAGCGACCTGTTCCTGTACAGTAAGTCGACAAACCCTCGCTCTATACACTCACTCTCTCTTTCTCTCCGTGTTTATTTATTTCATGTTTCCTTGTCGTCTTCCGGCAGCCTTCCTCCGTTCCCGCGATACGAGTTGTGTGTCTCATCTCCCCGTATTCCCTCCAGTTCCTTGGCTGCCTCTTGGATCTCGACCTTCCCCGCCCGGACACAAACTTTGACGCCTGGTTCCAGCATTTGACCTCACGTCTGCCCACAGACCTCACGAGCTTGCCTCGCCCCCTCTTGGACTTCCGCACCTTGCTCAACACTTCCGGTAACTCTCTACAGATACTCGCTACGCATAGTCGCACATGTTCACATTTTGGATTAGTCACACTCAATTATTTCGTATCTATATTAATCACTCAATGTTTACTTATATAGCCCTAAATCACGAGTGTCTCAAAGGGCTGCACAAGCCACAACCACATCCTAAGCTCAGATCCCACATCAGGGCAAGGAAAAACTCAACCCAATGGGATGACAATGAGAAACCTTGGAGGGGACTGCATATGTGGGGACCCCTGGATCTAGCATGATGTTGTGAGAGTCCAGTCCATAGCGGATCTAACATAATTGTGTGAGAGTCCAGTCCACAGTGGATCTAACATAATAGTGTGAGAGTCCAGTCCATAGTGGATCTAACATAATAGTGTGAGAGTCCAGTCCATAGTGGATCTAACATAATAGTGAGAGTCCAGTCCATAGTGGATCTAACATAATAGTGTGAGAGTCCAGTCCATAGTGGATCTAACATAATAGTGAGAGTCCAGTCCATAGTGGATCTAACATAATAGTGTGAGAGTCCAGTCCATAGTGGATCTAACATAATAATGTGAGAGTCCAGTCCATAGTGGATCTAACATAATAGTGTGAGAGTCCAGTCCATAGTGGATCTAACATAATAGTGTGAGAGTCCAGTCCATAGTGGATCTAACATAATAGTGAGAGTCCAGTCCATAGTGGATCTAACATAATAGTGTGAGAGTCCAGTCCATAGTGGATCTGACATAATAGTGAGAGTCCAGTCCATAGTGGATCTAACATAATAGTGTGAGAGTCCAGTCCATAGTGGATCTAACATAATAATGTGAGAGTCCAGTCCATAGTGGATCTAACATAATAGTGTGAGAGTCCAGTCCATAGTGGATCTAACATAATAGTGTGAGAGTCCAGTCCATAGTGGATCTAACATAATAGTGAGAGAGTCCAGTCCATAGTGGATCTAACATAATAGTGTGAGAGTCCAGTCCATTGTGGATCTAACATAATAGTGTGAGTCCAGTCCATAGTGGATCTAACATAATAGTGTGAGAGTCCAGTCCATAGTGGATCTAACATAATAGTGAGAGAGTCCAGTCCATGGTGGATCTAACATAATAGTGAGAGAGTCCAGTCCATAGTGGATCTAACATAATAGTGAGAGAGTCCAGTCCATGGTGGATCTAACATAATAGTGTGAGTCCAGTCCATAGTGGATCTAACATAATAGTGTGAGAGTCCAGTCCATAGTGGATCTAACATAATAGTGTGAGAGTCCAGTCCATAGTGGATCTAACATAATAGTGTGAGAGTCCAGTCCATAGTGGATCTAACTAAATAGTGTGAGAGTCCAGTCCATAGTGGATCTAACATAATAATGTGAGAGTCCAGTCCATAGTGGATCTAACATAATAGTGTGAGAGTCCGGTCCATAGTGGATCTAACATAATAGTGAGAGAGTCCAGTCCATAGTGGATCTAACATAAATATATGTATATATATATATAACTATATATATATATATATATATATATATATATATATATATATATATATATATATATAACTATATACATATATATAACTATATATATATAACTATATATATATATATATAGTTATATATATATATATATATAGTTATATATATATATATATAGATATATATATATATATATATAGATATATAGATATATATATATATATATATAGTTATATATATATATATATAGTTATATATATATATATATTTTATACATATACACATACATACAGGGACAAGCAGTAGAAAACTAATGGAGATAATTAATTATATATACATATGTATATGTATAATTATATATTTTTTATATATAAAATTATATATATATGTATATATATATATTATATATATGTATACCCATTATATATGTATGTATATTATATATTTATGTGTGTGTACATATATATATATATATATATATATATATATACATACATATATAAATTAGGACTGTAGATTGATTATTTATTATTAATCAGATTAATCCCACTCTTGAGCTGTGATTAATTATGAATATTAATCATGATTAATTATAGGTTATTACTCACCTGCATATCTAAAATGTGCTGAAGAAAATATACTACTAATTGGACACAGGTGCAAGTTTGTAGTCAGAGTAGAATCCAGGCACGTTTTTTAACGTTTTACTTAACTGCAAGTCATTCATTTGCTCAAAACTTGGTGACAGCAAGTATGGTCAGAATTAAATGCACACTTTCAGGGTAAAGAAAGTAAACACACCCACAAACATCCACACATAGTCCACTATTTACATTTGCATCTACCCTTCCTTTAAAAAAAAGGAAGAAACACATCATAGAATGATATTGCATCCTTTAGAAACATTAAAATATGCCGAGTCAGTTAAACATCTTGATTATTCTCACCTGCCTCTGATTAGTGGTCGGGATGCTCACCTGCTCCTGGTCACTAATCAGAGAACTATTTCTTCCTGCCTCTCGCCACTCTCTGCCTGGCTGCTTTTGTTTGCTACAGGCAAGTATTTACATTCTTATCTTTACTCCTTGCTCCTGTTTTTGCTTAGGGTTTCACCATAGTGTCTCAGGCAAATGTCACATGTTTCTGTTTTTGCAGTCTTGCTTGATTTTTGGGGGGGAAAAACATCATTTTTCTTACCTGCACGCTGCTTCCGGACGTCCATCCGCATCTTTAGGAAAGGACCAGCGCTTCACCAGGCGGCCCCACGGTAACTTTGCTTCTTCCTAGTCATCTCGTACAGAGAAATGGAAAATATATGAACTTATAAATGTATTATATTGAACTATATGTCAACCTATACCAAAGACCAACATATCAATATTCAAGGTTTCTTACAATGTATTGGAATCCATAATCTGCTATAAAATGGATTAACTTGCTATTGTCTTTATACCAATTTTCATATTTGTCATATTTTGACACACAAATGTTGATGCTTCTCTTAGGCCAGGGGTTTGGCAACCCAAAATGTTGAAAGAGCCATATTGGAACAAAAATAAAAAAACAAATCCGTCTGGAGCCGCCAAAAATTAAAAGCCATATTACATACAGATAGTGTGTCATGAGATATAAATTGAATTAAGAGGACTTAAATGAAACTAAATGAGCTCAAATATAGCTACAAATGAGGCATAATGATGCAATATGTACATTTTTAGCTAGCCTAAATAGCATGTTAGCATCGATTAGCTTGCAGTGACCAAATATGTCTGATTAGCACTCCACACAAGTCAATAACATCAACAAAACTCATCTTTTGTGCATTCATGCACAACATTAAAAGTTTGGTGGACAAAATGAGACAAAAAAAGAAGTGGCATAAAACACGTCTTAGAAAGTCGGAGAAAGTTATACATGTAAACAAACTACGGTGAGTTCAAGGACCGCTAAAATTAGTAGGACAAAACGGCGCTCGCCAAATATTCAAATGAGTGAAGCATGTTTAATACAAACAGTGTGCTTTATAGCAATTATGGAGGTTTGTGTCATGTTTGTCCTCCTCATGCAGAAACTATGTTAAAACAAAAAATATGTTTTTAAATACAAAAAATATATTTTTAAATACAAAAACAAATCCGTCTGGAGCCGCTAAAAATTAAAAGCCACTTGTCCAGGGTGTACCCCGCCTTCCGCCCGATTGTAGCTGAGATAGGCGCCAGCGCCCCCCGCGACCCCGAAAGGGAATAAGCGGTAGAAAATGGATGGATGGATGGATTACATACAGATAGTGTGTCATGAGATATAAATTGAATTATGAGGACTTAAAGGAAACTAAATGAGCTCAAATGTAGCTACAAATGAGGCATAATGATGCAATATGTACGTACAGTTAGCCTAAATAGCATGTTAGCATCGATTAGTTTGCAGTGACCAAATATGTCTGATTATCACTCCACACAAGTCAATAACATCAATAAAACTCACCTTTGTGCATTCATGCACAAGGTTAAAAGTTTGGTGGACAAAATGAGACAGAAAAAGAAGTGGCATAAAACACGTCTTAGAAAGTCTGAGAAAGTTATACATGTAAACAAACTATGGTGAGTTCAAGGACCACTAAAATTAGTAGGACAAAATAGTGCTTGCCAAATACTGGAATCAGTGAAGCATGTTTAATATAAACAGTGTGCTTTATAGCAATTATGGAGGTTTGTGTCATGTTTTTCCTCCTGCAGAAACTATATTAAAGAAAAAAATATGTTTTTAAATACAAAAACAAATCCGTCTGGAGCCGCAAAAAATTAAAAGCCATATTACATACAGATAGTGTGTCATGAGATATAAATTGAATTAAGAGGACTTAAATGGAACTAAATGAGCTCAAATATAGCTACAAATGAGGCATAATGATGCAATATGTACATACAGCTAGCCTAAATAGCATGTTAGCATCGATTAGCTTGCAGTGACCAAATATGTCTGATTAGCACTCCACACAAGTCAATAACATCAACAAAACTCACCTTTGTGCATTCATGCACATTAAAAGTTTGGTGGACAAAATGGGGAGAAAAAGAAGTGGCATAAAACACGTCTTATGTAAACCAGGGGTGTCCAAACTTTTTCCACTGAGGGCCGCACACTGAAAAATCAAAGCATGCGGCGGCCATTTTGATATTTTTTCATTTTCAAAACCAATACAATATACTTTTCTTTAATTTTTGGGGCTCCCTCAAGTTAGGTCTTAGGGACCCAGAAGGGTTTCACCCTTAAAAAATAAGTCATATATTGTTTTTTTTTCATAAAACCCTTGATTCTCTAATTCTACTTCTTTATTTTTATTACATTTTACGAGCTTTTTGGTGAAACTCTACTTTTTGAGGCAAAATACACAATATTTTTCCCAAAAAGATTTTCAAAGTGAAATATTTAATGTGAAGTAATTGAATCCCTAAATAGGTCAATAATTCATAGCAAAATTGATTTAAATTCATTATTCTTTAATTTTTTTTTTAGCAAAGTTATTAAATTCCACTAAAATCCATAAGGATCCAAAATTCCCCCACTCATAAAAAGGTCATGCTTTTTTAAAATTTTTTATTTTTCATTCAACAATTAAATCTCTGTATCAGCTTCAGATAATATATATTGTAATTGGTTTGGTTTATTTATAATAACAATTGATAGGATAATTAGTATTAGTATGGATAATGTTTTTTCTAATTTTGACATTTTTCATGTTTTTTCTATTTATGTCCTTTTTGTCCTTAAATCAATCAATAATTTCTAGCAACATTTGATTTTTATTCATTATTATTTTTTGAGAAATTATTTTAAAAATAGTGTTATTAGTCAACAATGCAACTTTTTCTCGTTGCATTTCACCAATTTGCTCTTTTATTCCACTTTTTATTGTTTAAAAAATATATATATATTTTAGTATTTTTAGAATGATGTGCTGCGGGCCACACTTTGGACACCCCTGATGTAAACAAACTACGGTGAGTTCAAAGACCACTAAAATTAGTTGGACAAAACGGCGCTCGCCAAATACTGGAATCAGTGAAGCATGTTTAATATAAACAATGTGCTTTATAACAATTATGGAGGTTTGTGTCATGTTTGTCCTCCTGCAGAAACTATATTAAAACAAAAAATGTTTTTTCCCCTCATTTTCCATATTTCATATATTTTTATACCCTGCGGGAGGAACTCAAAGTAAAGCCGCTGCTCCTCCACATGGGGAGGAGCCGGATGAGGTAGTTCGGGCATCTGGTCCCCTCAAGGCACCTTTTCTTTGAACTGTTTTGTAACCAAAGGCGATTGACTGTTTATGACCCCCGTCCCTTAGAAACCGCTGTTGCCATGTAATAATGGAAAGTCCAAATAAAAGAGGCGTAAAATCTTTCATCAGAGCGTGGGACGACACTGTACAAGAGTACAATGCTGGCTCCACTATGGATGGGACTCTCGCTACTATGGTGGATCCTCACTATTACGTTAGATCCACTATGGACTGGACTTTCACACTATTATGTTAGATCCACTATGGACTGGACTCTCACACTATTATGTTAGATCCACTATGGACTGGACTCTCACACTATTATGTTAGATCCACTATGGACTGGACTCTCACACTATTATGTTAGATCCACTATGGACTGGACTCACACTATTATGTTAGATCCACTATGGACTGGACTCTCACACTATTATGTTAGATCCACTATGGACTGGACTCTCACACTATTATGTTAGATCCACTATGGACTGGACTCTCACACTATTATGTTAGATCCACTATGGACTGGACTCACACTATTATGTTAGATCCACTATGGACTGGACTCTCACACTATTATGTTAGATCCACTATGGACTGGACTCTCCCAATATCATGTTAGATCCACTATGGACTGGACTCTCCCAATATCATGTTAGATCCACTATGGACTGGACTCTCACAATATCATGTTAGATCCACTATGGACTGGACTCTCACAATATCATGTTAGATCCAATCGATATCCATTGCTTCCAGTCTCCCCTATAGTGTGGGGGGGTTGGGGGGTTGCCCACATATGCGGTCCTCTGCAAGGTTTGTCATAGTCACTGTCACCGACGTCCCGCTGGAGTGAGTTTTTCCTTGCCCTTATGTATTGCGGATGTCGTTGGGGCTTGTGCAGCCCTTTGAGACACTTGTGATTTAGGGCTATATAAGTAAACATTGATTGATTGATACAGTGTGTACGCGTTTCTCCTCAATTGAGCTAAATTGGATTCTGTCTCTGTTTAATTCCTTGTTTCTTGTCTTGTTTAACAGATGTCACCAGTGTTTGAAGCCGACCCATATATCCACAAAATTAAAAATACTGTATTTCCTTGAATTGCCGCCGGGTATATAGTATGCACCTGCCTAGAATTTCCGCCGGGTCAAACTCGTCACGTCACGAGTGACACTTCACCTGTCATCATTTTCAAAATGGAGGAGGCTGATTTCAATCATTTGAAATTGCATAAAGGGAAGAAGATTAAGAACTATTCAGTAGGATTTAAGGTCCAAGCTATTGAATATGCTAAAAATAACAGTAAGCAGCTATGTTTTATTAATATACCGTAGCTGCGTGTGTCAAATATGAGTCATTAAATGACTCCCGCCTCCTGGTGGTAGAGGGCGCTAGTGATCCTTCTTGCGACTACTCGGCTGCAGAAGAAGTGACAACAAGCAGCGATCCTTTATTTTTTCCTCTCGCTTGCACTTTTAACATGGAGGATTACATATCTAAAACAAAACTGTTTTCTAAACTGGACTTTCAATGGAAGCAGGAGGTAATAAAGGAAGATCTCCATCGAGACAGAGACTTTTAAAACTGAAGAAAGATAAGGAAGACTTCTATATGGGGCGGCATAGCTCGGTTGGTAGAGCGGCCGTGCCAGCAACTTGAGAGTTGCAGGTTCGATTCCCGCTTGTGCCACCCTAGTTACTGCCGTTGTGTCCTTGGGCAAGACACTTTACCCACCTGCTCCCAGTGCCACCCACACTGCTTTAAATGTAACTTAGGTATTGGGTGTCACTCTGTAAAGCGCTTTGAGTCACTCGAGAAAAGCGCTATATAAATATAATTCACTATAAACAAGTTATCGATGCTTTTGATCAGAAGGAGCTGCGCATGGACTTCACTTATAAGTAAAGGTAAAACCATAACGATTTTTTATTAAATGTGCTTTTCATGATGGTATCCTTACATCACACTCAAATTTATAAGCACAGGCCTAAATTTACCGCATGCCTTTGAGAAGAGGTTTTAAATGAAATAGCGCCCCCGGCGGCAATTCAAGGAAATACGGTAGTCCAACTTTTTAAGGCTGGGAAGTCCAAACAAACATGATTTTGTTGACTTTTGCTCACAGTCGCTATTGTTGGACGTCTTTTCTCCACCGACTGCTATTCTTGTCAACATTTCCGTAGCGCCGCACCGCACTTTGGGACCCGCAACAAAGATTTTTTTTTTTCCGAGCGTCTCTTCACAGCGTGGTGTTGTCTTTAGTCAGTGTTCTCTCCCAGGAACCCAGTCAGCGCTGACTTATTAATTTTTAATGCCAGTCTTCGGGTGAGGGACCCTCGCTCCTTGTTTACATCCTTCTGATGTTGGCGTCGACGCCTTTTAATGTGTGTGTGTGTGTGTGTGTGTGTGGATGATGGGACACGGCCTGCTAAGATTTCTCAGGGCACAAAATTGGGGAGTGGAGAGTTGGGGGCTGGTTGGGGCAGTTTGGTTATTGTTTGCGGGCATTTTGAGAGGCAGAGCGGGGTGAATGGGGAGTGTCAAGGGGTTGGAATAATTGCTGACTCTATTTTAAGGACATAAAAACCTCTGCACCAGCATCCCGGCCGCAACCCCCCCCCCCCCCCCAATGAAAATGAAGTTCTATGATCCCTCTAGCTCATTAACAGCAGGTCTTTTAATGAGCTTTCAACAAGGTGGGGGGCTGGGTGGATGGGGATGAGCAGGATGGGGGGGGCGGGGTGAGTTATTGCAGCAGATGTACACACGCCCACTCCTACCAATTACCATTGTGTTACGGAGAATAAAGTGGAAATGATGACAGAAGCCATTGGTCGGCGACTCAGACTCGCTCCAGTCAGTTTTTTCCGTTTTGCTCCACAGAGACAGAAAAGAGGGGGGGGGGGGGGCGTCCAGGTGACAGGTAACATCCTCCATGTCTCCCTCTGGTAAACTCTGCCCTGCCCCGTCTTGGAGGGCGCCGCCGCCGCCGCCGCCGGGCCCGTTTGGCGCTTGTATGAACCCAATTATGTCAGGTAAGATGACACCTGGCAGAACCTGGTAGTCCCCTGGACTATACAGTATCTTTCCCACCGTGTCCTCGAGTGACATATTTTATTATTTTTTTTGTCCTCCTAGGCCAGGGGTGTCCAAAGTGCAGCCCACGGGTAATTTTTTAACATATTCCAAAAATATGATTCATAATTTTATTTTTATTTAATTATAAATTACTGTAGCATTAAAAACACAATACATTTGAACATGTGGCTTATCATCGCCTACAGCTGCCAGCACTAAAATATTTGCCTGTTTTGATGCTAAGATAAATGTTATGTTGCGATGCGGACGGCTTGGGGGCGTGGCCGTGTCAGCAACCCAAGGGTTCCTGGTTCAATCCCCATCCACCAACCTAGTCATGTCCGTTGTGTCCTTGCATACTCTGACGTCTCTCTCGCCCTGGATCTTTCGCCTCTCGCTCAACACTACCGATAACACTCAACAGCTAATCACCATACATAGTCACACACCACACACATTTTGGATTTAGTCACACTCAATTTCCCTTGGTTTATTATATTGTTATTTATATTTATATATATTGTATGTACATTAATACATCTAGAGCTGAAGTACGCCCCCTTGTGGTCTGTGCCGTCTACTCCCCCCTGCTACATAACATATTTTCATTTAATTATTATTATCTTTATCTATTTCAGGTGACAGGTAACATCCTCCATGTCTCCCTCTGGTAAAGTCTGCCCTGCCCCGTCTTGGAGGGCGCCGCCGCCGCGCCCGTTTGGCGCTTGTATGAACCCAATTATGTCAGGTAAGATGACACCTGGCAGAACCTGGTAGTCCCCTGGACTATACAGTATATTTCCCACAGTGTCCGAGTGACATATTTTTTAATTTTTTTGTCCTCCTAGGCCAGGGGTGTCCAAAGTGCAGCCCGCGGGTAATTTTTTAACATATTCTAAAAATATGATTCATAATTTTATTTTTATTTAATCATAAATTACTGTAGCATTAAAAACACAAAACATTTGAACATGTGGCTTATCATCGCCTACAGCTGCCAGCACTAAAATAGTTGCCTGTTTTGATGCTAAGATAAATGTTATGTTGCGATGCGGACGGCTTGGGGGCGTGGCCGTGTCAGCAACCCAAGGGTTCCTGGTTCAATCCCCATCTACCAACCTAGTCATGTCCGTTGTGTCCTTGCATACTCTGACGTCTCTCTCGCCCTGGATCTTTCGCCTCTCGCTCAACACTACCGATAACACTCAACAGCTAATCACCATACATAGTCACACACCACACACATTTTGGATTTAGTCACACTCAATTTCCCTTGGTTTATTATATTGTTATTTATATTTATATATATTGTATGTACATTAATACATCTAGAGCTGAACTACGCCCCCTTGTGGTCTGTGCCGTCTACTCCCCCCTGCTACATAACATATTTTCATTTAATTATTATTATCTTTATTTATTTCAGGTGACAGGTAACATCCTCCATGTCTCCCTCTGGTAAAGTCTGCCCTGCCCCGTCTTGGAGGGCGCCGCCGCCGCCGCGCCCGTTTGGCGCTTGTATGAACCCAATTATGTCAGGTAAGATGACACCTGGCAGAACCTGGTAGTCCCCTGGACTATACAGTATATTTCCCACAGTGTCCGAGTGACATATTTTTTAATTTTTTTGTCCTCCTAGGCCAGGGGTGTCCAAAGTGCACCCCGCGGGTAATTTTTTAACATATTCAAAAAATATGATTCATAATTTTATTTTTATTTAATTATAAATTACTGTAGCATTAAAAACATAGCTTTAAAAACACAATACATTTGAACATGTGGCTTATCATCGCCTACAGCTGCCAGCACTAAAATATTTGCCTGTTTTGATGCTAAGATAAATGTTATGTTGCGATGCGGACGGCATGGCGAACGTGGGAGCGTGGCCGTGTCAGCAACCCAAGGGTTCCTGGTTCAATCCCCATCTACCAACCTAGTCATGTCCGTTGTGTCCTTGCATACTCTGACGTCTCTCTCGCCCTGGATCTTTCACCTCTCGCTCAACACTACCGATAACACTCAACAGCTAATCACCATACATAGTCACACACCACACACATTTTGGATTTAGTCACACTCAATTCCCCTTGGTTTATTATATTATTTGTTATTTATATTTATATATATATATATATATATATTGTATGTACATTAATACATCTAGAGCTGAACTTCGCCCCCTTGTGGTCTGTGCCGTCTACTCCCCCCTGCTACATAACATATTTTCATTTAATTTTTATTATCTTTATTTATTTCAGGTGACAGGTAACATCCTCCATGTCTCCCTCTGGTCAACTCTGCCCTGCCCCGTCTTGGAGGGCGCCGCCGCCGCCGCGCCCGTTTGGCGCTTGTATGAACCCAATTATGTCAGGTAAGATGACGCCTGGCAGAACCTGGTAGTCCCCTGGACTATATAGTATCTTTCCCACAGTGTCCTCAAGTGACATATTTTTATTTTTTTTTGTCCTCCTAGGCCAGGGGTGTCCAAAGTGCATTTTTTAACAGCCCTAAGCACATTCTAAAAATATGATTCATAATTGTATTTTTATTTATAAATTACTGTAGCATTAAAAACACAAAACATTTGAACATGTGGCTTATCATCGCCTACAGCTGCCAGCACTAAAATAGTTGCCTGTTTTGATGCTAAGATAAATGTTATGTTGCGATGCGGACGGCATGGCGCGCTTGGGAGCGTGGCCGTGTCAGCAACCCAAGGGTTCCTGGTTCAATCCCCATCTACCAACCTAGTCATGTCCGTTGTGTCCTTGCATACTCTGACGTCTCTCTCGCCCTGGATCTTTCGCCTCTCGCTCAACACTACCGATAACACTCAACAGCTAATCACCATACATAGTCACACACCACACACATTTTGGATTTAGTCACTCAATTTCCCTTGGTTTATTATATTGTTATTTATATTTATATATATTGTATGTACATTAATACATCTAGAGCTGAACTACGCCCCCTTGTGGTCTGTGCCGTCTACTCGCCCCTGGTACATAACATATTTTCATTTAATTATTATTATCTTTATTTATTTCGGCAATCTTCACATAAAACGAACAACAACAAAAAAAGAAAAGAAAAAAACACTCATTTGAGCAATGATTATTAATTTAATAAAAAATATGATTAAAAAAAAAACAACATAAAAAATGGTATAAAAGAGCACACAGGTGAAATGTGACAAGAAAATGTTGCAATATTTACTCTAATAACACAAAAGCTGCCATTTTCTTAAAAAATAAAATAAATTAATCAATGTCACATTAAATATTCCACTTTGAGATATTTTTGGGGGAAAATGTTGCATATTTTGTTTGCCATATAATGAAGGGCCTAATGAGAACAAACAAAAAACATAAACAACAATAAAAGTTATAATTGACAGATGGATCTGAAGTTGATCTCAAGACAATTGTGTTTAAAGTAAACTGTAAAAAAAAAAAAAGTTTTATTATTTTTAATGAGTAGGACCCTTTTGGATCCCCAATTATTTTAGTGCAATTTTTTTTTTTTTTTTTTGTGTCATTGCTAAAAAAATAACAAATTGAAATCAATGGTGTTATGTGTTGAAATTTTTAAGGCTACAATTATTCTATAATCTCAAATATTCCGCTTTAAAATTCTATTGGGGGAAACTATTGCATATTTTGTGGATTTTTTTCCATAACAAAACAAGGTTTTCTTTGACAAAAAGGGCATACAACTTCTATCCATCCATCCATCCATTTCCTACCGCTTATTCCCTTTTGGGGTGGCGAGGGGCGCTGGCGCCTATCTCAGCTACAATCGGGCGGAAGGCGGGGTACACCCTGGACAAGTTGCCACCTTATCACAGGGCAGGGCATACAACTTAAATCTTTAAAAACGTTATATTGACAGATAGACCTAATGTTGATCTAGAGATTTAAACCTTAAAAATAACAATAATACAAAATAATGACACATTTTAAATATTTTTGGCACCAAAATCCTTTGGGGTCCTTGGGATCAAGCCTGAGTGGAGGCCTAAATGTATATTGGTTTTTGAAATAAAACCATATCAAAACGGCCCCAGCATGCTTTAATTTTTCTGTGTGCGGCCCTCAGTGGAAAAAGTTTGGACACCCCAGTCCTAGGCGGGGCACCCCTGTCCTAGGCGGGGCACCCCTGTCCGCCGTCCTTCCCCAACAGCAGCCAGTGGGAGAGTCAGGTGTGTTTTCTGACCCAGGGTCCCTTCGCTGCACTCATGTGGACTTTGGCTCCCACACACCGCACCTTAAACCATAAACCGACAAGGTGGACTATTCTGTCCTCACAAAGATGACGTCGATCAAATTGACTGGCAGTGTCCTTTTGTCCTGTGAAGTTGTCACCTTGTGTAAATGGTAACTAAAAAGAGAATACAACAAATCCTTTTCAACTTATATTCCATTCAAAAGACTGCAAAGACGACATATTTCATGTTCACACTAAGAAACTACTTTTTTGTTGTTGTTGCAAATAATCATTAACTTTGAATTTTTAATGACAGCAAAACATTCCAAAAAAAATGACACATGGCATATCTGGGTGTTGTTGATAAGTGGCTTTGCATAGAGTTTTAACTTGCACTTACAGATGTAGCGACCAACTGTAGTTACCGACACTGGTTTTCTGAAGTGTTCCTGAGCCCATGTGGTGATATCCTTTACACACTGATGTTGCTTTTTGATGCAGTACTGCCACACTATTATGTTGGATCCACTATGGACTGGACTCTCACACTATTATGTTAGATCCACTATGGACTGGACTCTCACTATTATGTTAGATCCACTATGGACTGGACTCTCACTATTATGTTAGATCCACTATGGACTGGACTCTCACACTATTATGTTAGATCCACTATGGACTGGACTCTCACTATTATGTTAGATCCACTATGGACTGGACTCTCACACTATTATGTTAGATCCAATATGGACTGGACTGTCATTATTTTGTTAGATCCACATTGGACTGGAATCTCATACTATTATTTCCCTCTATCCTGACTAGTCTCCCAGTTACTTTCTCATCCAGGATGTCTCTGTACACTGCTGCATTCATCTTTCCCTCTATCCTGACTAGTCTCCCAATCACCTTTTCATCCAAAATGTCTCTGTACATTGCAGCATGCATCTTTCCCTCTATCCTGACTGGTCTCCCAAACAATTTTCATCCAGGACGTCTCTGTACATTGCTTCATTCATCTTTCCCTCTATCCTGACTAGTCTCCCAGTTAGTTTTCATCCAGGATGTCTCTGTACATTGCTGCATTCATCTTTCCCTCTATTCTAACTAGTCTCCTAGTTACTTTTTCATCCAGGAGGTCTCTGTACATTGCTGCATGCATCTTTCCCTCTATCCTGACTAGTCTCCAAGTTAGTTTTGATCCAGAATGTCTCTGTACATTGCTGCATTCATCTTTCCCTCTATCCTGACTAGTCTCCCAGTCACTTTTTCATCCAAAATGTCTCTGCACATTGCAGCATGCATCTTTCCCTCTATCCTGACTGGTCTCCCAAACAATTTCCGTCCAGGATGTCTCTGTACATTGCTGCATTCATCTTTCCCTCTATCCTGACTAGTCTCCCAATCACTTTTTCATCCAAAATGTCTCTGTACATTGTTGCATTCATCTTTCTCTCTATCTTTCTCCCAATCCTCTGCTGTATCATCCATGTATCCATTTTGG
Organism: Nerophis ophidion; assembly: GCF_033978795.1. Taxonomy (NCBI): domain Eukaryota; kingdom Metazoa; phylum Chordata; class Actinopteri; order Syngnathiformes; family Syngnathidae; genus Nerophis; species Nerophis ophidion. The sequence goes on along the minus strand of NC_084628.1, from coordinate 43,584,971 downwards.
TATAAACTCAACTGGTCGTGTTTGGAGGAAGAAGAATACTGAGTTGTATCCCAAGAACACCATACCTACTGTGAAGCATGGGGGTGGAAACATCATGCTTTGGGGCTGTTTTTCTGCTAGGGGGGCGCTAGAACGCAATTTTTAGTTTTGGGGTTGGATTAAATCGCAATGTTTGCCAGTCCTGATGCTTGTGTTAAATTTGGTGAGTTTTGAAACATGTTAAGGGGGTCAAATTACAGCTCAAAGCTGCGGAATAATAATAATAGAGAATAAAACGCTAGAAACTTAAAGGGACATCGGTCTCCAAAAACACACAAATCAGCACTTTAGAGGAGCGCCGTGGGGAACGCCACAATCCACGTGGTCCTCCTCATTGACCGTGTGAGTCATGGCCCTGCAAGCCAAGTCCACCATCCTCCAAATAAAAGCCTGAACCTGTCGCAGGCTTCAAAACTAAAGTGATGGCAGCCTGGTGGCGAGTCACGGTCATTACATGCAGTTTTCTGGCGACAGCGGCCCGCTCTCTAGTTGCGATTTAAATGTAAGATGATTAGCGGTAGAAGTTTCAGAAGAAAGGGAATGTGTTTACTTTCCTGCGGGCCTGGCTTGTGGCCATCGGAGGCTCTCACTTATGCATGAGGAGATTGCGCTTTATCATATAAAAAGCCAATTAACTGGGAGTTTTAATTACTTTCCGTACAATCATCTCTGCAGGCCCCTGTCCTGTTTACCCTCCCCGACATGGATGGCACACATAAAAGTTGAGAGTGGGGATGGGGGGTCGGGGGGGTGGGGGGGTATTAAATCAGGAGTGCGGTGGACGGCGATAACAAGAAAGAGAAAGATGCATTTGGGAACGATCAGAATAACCGCAGGAATCCCTCTCAGCTCGTTATGCAGAGATCCCACCTCCACCGCCCCTCCCCTAATGACCGCACAGTGAAACCTGAAGACTGGAATTACACCCTGCTTCTCTTTCTCCTCCCTGGGGGAGTGTGGGAGGACGAGGTGCCAAGTCCATCCACAGTCCACTTGGGGGTCAGGGGTTCATTTTAAGGCAGACCTCTGGGCAAAATAGGACCCTCGGGGCACAGGCGGCACATTATATTTTCAGTTCGGCTCGTTGTGTCCTTGAGCAAGACACGTCACCCTTGTTCCCGCCATCAGATTGTGAATGTGTGTGTGTGAATGTGTGTGAATGTGGAAATAGTGTCAAAGCGCTTTGAGTTCCTTTAAAAAAAGGTAGAAAAGTGCTATAGAAGTACAACCCATTTACCATCCTGGATGAAAACTAACTGGGGGACTGGTCAGGATAGAGGGAAAGATGAATGCAGCAATGTACAGAGACATCCTGGATGAAAAACTACCTGGGAGACTGGTCAGGATAGAGGGAAAGATGAATGCAGCAATGTACAGAGACATCCTGGATGAAAAACTACCTGGAAGACTGGTTTGGATAGAGGGAAAGATGAATGCAGCAAATGTACAGAGACATCCTGGATGAAGACTAACTGGGGGAGTAGTCAGGATAGATTAAAAGATGCATGCAGCAATGCACAGAGACATCCTGGATGAAAAACTACCTGGAAGACTGGTCTGGATAGAGGGAAAGATGAATGCAGCAAATGTACAGAGACATCCTGGATGAAAGAATAACTGGGAGACTAGTCAGGATAGAGGGAAAGATGAATGGAGCAATGTACAGAGACATCCTGCCCGCCTGACGTTCTGCACTTTTTTTTTTTTTTTTTTAGACCTTATTGTTATGGTTAAACAGGGGAGGTGATGCCAGACTGACACCAGGGGGGATAAGGTTCAAATATTTATTAGATATAGTTATTATATATAACAATACTTAAACTAAGTAAATGGAGTGTGACAAAATCCAAGAGTGTGTATGGTGTAAGACTATGTGAAGTATTTAATTGGAACGAGAGGCAGGAGCGAGCTAAGTGTGCCCTTCATTCGCTAGTGTGCAGTGTGTTGAAAATCAAGATGATTGTGTCATAAATACATTGTCGGGCACAATGAAACTTTGGCTAGGCTTTGTTAATTAGAGATGATTTACTTTGTGACTTTATTGCTATGTAAAACGGTAAATAAAAAGAGAATGCAATGATCTGCTAATCCTTTTCAACTTGAATAGACTGCAAAGACAATATATTTAATGTTCACACTGGGAAACAATGGTTTTTTTTGCTAATAATCATTAACTTAGAATTCAATGGCAGCAACACATTGCAAAAAGTTGGCACAGGGGCGTTTGTGGGTGTTGTTGATAAATGGCTTTCGCTTTGCATAATAGTTTTAAATTGCACTTACAGATGTAGCGACCAACTGTGGTTACTGACTGGTTTTCTGAAGTGCTTCTGAGCCCATGTGGTGATATCCTTTACTCACATGTCTCTTTTTGATGCAGTACTGCCTAAGGGATCCAAGGTCACGGGCATTAAATGTTCCATGCAGTGATTTCCCCAGATTCTCTGAACCTTTTGATGACATTACAGAGCGTAGATGGTGAAATCCCTAAATTCCTTGCAACAGCTGGTTGAGAAATGTTATTCTTAAACAATTTGCTCACACATTTGTTGACAAAGTGGTGACCCTCGCCCCGTCCTGGTTTGTGAACGAGTGAGCATTTCATGGAAGCTGCTTTTATAGCCAATCATGGCACCCACCTGTTCCCAATTAGCCTGTTCACCTGTGGCATGTTCCAAATAAGTGTCTGATGAGCATTCCTCAACTTTCTCAGTCTTTTTTGCCACTCGTGCCAGCTTTTTTGAAACATGTTGCAGGCATCAAATTCCAAATGAGCTAATATTTGCAAACGTTGAATATCTTGTCCAATTTCTACCGCTTATTCCCTTTTAGGGTCGCGGGGGGCGCTGGCGCCTATCTCAGCTACAATTGGGCGGAAGGCGGGGTACACCCTGGACAAGTTGCCACCTCATCGCAGGTTGAATATCTTGTCTTTGCAGGCTATTCAATTGAATATAGATCAGCATGTGGTGGATAGTACAGTACAAGTGGTTCATATTCTCTCATTCCTGGGTGGATATCAAGATGAAGAAGGCGGTTAATCATTTTTCAATGTAGTCTGCTGAAAATGATGGAAAGCGACACTCCATATAAGCGATTGACGTTGTGGTCAGAGTTGGAATTGCCACAAAACACTCGACGGACATCTAGAGGCCAAAGTGGATAGAGCTTTGTCACGTTTCATGTGTCAGAAAACCGCGACGAATGTAGATCAATATTTTGACTATCAAAATGTATTTGGCCTTTTTTTTTTCTTCTTTTTTTATTGTTTCCGACCTCAGGGAATAAGTGCCTGGACAGAGGAGAGCCTTACATGATTTAAATCAGAGCCAATAGTAAGTCGTATTTTATTAACATTGTTTATACCACCATTCTGTGTGATTAATACTTTGTATTAATCGCATTTGTATTAATACTTTTTATACTGATACTAAAGTGAATCATTCTATGATTTTAAATGTTAACTATCTGTATCAACATTGGTAAGAACATTACTGGATGTGTTGAATCTGTACCACATGTGTAGTATCACCTAAAACTAATGTAACATATTGAAACAACAATGTATTTTATTACATTTTAGCAAAACTGCAGGTAGAACTATGTTACAACAGAGATATTAATTAAATTAGGAATAGTTTTGACAAAATAGTACAACTGGAAATGATGCAATAGGTTACTGCCGAGTCAGCAGCCAAATTAGAAGCCTTTGTAACCTGTATTATCATTTTATATGCCCAATAATTTGTAAATATTTGAATAATCATAAGTTAATATTTAAATAATTAAATTAATTAATACATCATTACGTAGTTAATTACTATTAATATATATATAATTAAAATTAAATAATTACATATTTAATTAATATTTAAATAATAATAATAGTTTTAATATTTAAATGTATAAATTAATAAGAGTTTTGACCAAAAATACAACTGGAAATGATGCAATAGGTTACTGCCGAGTCAGCAGCCAAATTAGAAGCCTTTGTAACCTGTATTATCATTTTATATACCCAATAATTTATACATATTTAAATATTTTTATTATTATTTAATTAATGTATTAATAATTTTAATTAAATATTTTTACTATTAATATTTAAATAATAATAATTTAAAGGTATTTAGATTTATAAATTAAAAATAGTTTTGACAAAATGATACATCAGCAGCCAAATTAGAAGCCTTTGTAACCTGTATTATCATTTGATATGCCCAATAATTTATAAATATTTAAAAATGTTTTATTATTATTTAATTAATGTATTAATAATTTTTATTAAATTAAATATTTTTACTATTAATATTTAAATAATAATTAAAGATATTTCAATTTATAAATTAAAAATAGTTTTGACAAAATGATACATCAGCAGCCAAATTAGAAGCCTTTGTAACCTGTATTTTCATTTGATATGGCCAATAATTTATAAATATTTAAAAATGTTTTATTATTATTTAATTAATGTATTAATAATTTTTATTAAATTAAATATTTTTACTATTAATATTTAAATAATAATTAAAGATATTTCAATTTATAAATTAAAAATAGTTTTGACAAAATGATACATCAGCAGCCAAATTAGAAGCCTTTGTAACCTGTATTTTCATTTAATATGCCCAATAATTTATGTATATTTAAATAATTATTATTATTTAATTAATAATTTTAATTAAATAATTAAATATTTTTACTATTATTTCAATAGTAATAATTTAAAGATATTTAAATTTATAAATTAAAAATTGTTTTGACAAAATGATACATCAGCAGCCAAATTAGAAGCTTTTGTAACCCGTGTTTTAATTCTATATTCCAAATAATTTATAAATATTTAAATAACAATAATTTTTATCATTAATATGTAAATAATTAAATTAATCACTTTATTAATTATTTTTTAATTAACTACTTAAATAAAACAATTACATATTTCGTATTAATATCAAAATAATAGTAATTTAAAATTTTAAAACTTATAACTTAATCATAGTTTTGACAAAATGTACAACTAGAAATGATGCAATACGTTGCTGCCGAGTCAGCAGCCAAATTAAAGCCTTTGTAACCTGTATTATCATTTTATATGCCAAATAATTTATAAATATTTAATTAATAATATTTTTATTCTTAATATTTAAATCATTACATTAATTAATGTATTAATAATTTGTTTTAAATTAATTAAAAAGTATTTTTATTATTAATATTTAAATATCAATACTAATTTAAAGGTATAAATTAAGAATAGTTTTGACAAAATAGTACAACTGAAAATAATAATGAATGTATTAAATAATTATATATTTTTAATTAAAAATTATTAAATTATTTTTATTCGTCGATATTAAATAATTTAAAAATATTTAAATATATAAATTAATAATAGTTTTGACAAAATAGTACAACTGGAAATAATAATGAATGTATTAAATAATTATATATTTTTAATTAAAAATAATTAAATTATTTTTATTCGTCGATATTAAATAATTTAAAAATATTTAAATATATAAATTAATAATAGTTTTGACAAAATAGTACAACTGGAAATGATGCAATACGTTACTGCCGAGTCAGCAGCCAAATTAGAAGCCTTTGTAACCTGTATTATCATTTTATATACCAAATAATTTATAAATATTTAAATAATAATAATATTTTTATTATTAATATTTAAATCATTAAATTAATTATTGTATTAATAATTTGTTTTAATTAATTAATTAAAATCAAGTATTTTTATTATTGATATTTAAATATCAATAATTTTTAAATATTTAAAGGTATAAATTAAGAATAGTTTTGACAAAATAATACATCTGGAAATTATGCAACGGGTTACTGCCGAGTCAGCAGCCAAATTAGAAGCCTTTATAACCTGTATTATCATTTTATATGCCAAATAATTCATAAATATCAGTAATCATTAAATATTTAAAGGTATAAATTAAGAGTAGTTTTGACAAAATAATACATCTGGAAATTATGCGATGGCTGACTGCCGAGTCAGCAGCCAAATTAGAAGCCTTTGTAACCTGTATCATCATTTTATATACCAAATAATTTATCACGATGTATAATTGCTGTCGCAAGATTCCACAATAACTATTGAAATATAGATTTTAGGCCATCTCGCCAGTCCCTGCAAGCATGTATTTTTAAACAGTGGGAGTCACAAATGTCAAATGTACTTTAAACTGTGAGAGGTCAACACCTGTAATACTTTGTACTTGGTATACTTTATACTGTGAGAGGTCAACACCTGTAATATTTTGTACTTGGTATACTTTATACTGTGAGAGGTCAACACCTGTAATACTTTGTACTTGGTATACTTTATACTGTGAGAGGTCAACACCTGTAATATTTTGTACTTGGTATACTTTATACTGTGAGAGGTCAACACCTGTAATACTTTGTACTTGGTATACTTTATACTGTGAGAGGTCAACACCTGTAATACTTTGTACTTGGTATACTTTATACTGTGAGAGGTCAACACCTGTAATACTTTCTACTTGGTATACTTTATACTGTGAGAGGTCAACACCTGTAATACTTTGTACTTGGTATATTTTATACTGTGATAGGTCAACACCTGTAATACTTTGTACTTGGTATATTTTATACTGTGAGAGGTCAACACCTGTAATACTTTGTACTTGGTATACTTTATACTGTGAGAGGTCAACACCTGTAATACTTTGTACTTGGTATACTTTATACTGTGAGAGGTCAACACCTGTAATACTTTGTACTTGGTATACTTTATACTGTGAGAGGTCAACACCTGTAATACTGTGTACTTGGTATACTTTATACTGTGAGAGGTCAACACCTGTAATACTGTGTACTTGTTGTCCTACATGGACCTTCCTTCAGCCTTCAAAATGGAGGTTAGAATGATAGCTTTTCAAAAACACTCTCATGCCTGCTACACCCGCTGAACCACCGTAACACATGCACACACTCACTTCGCCCTCTCTCTCTCTCACACACACACACACACACACACACATTCAGGTCAGTCTTTCTATTTTTTACATGCCCTGCCCTGAAAGAAAGCAAAATACCAGAAAACTGGATATGAAAATGCGCCCCCGGCAGGTCATACTTTACCCCCTCGCCCCACACTGGCGGTCAAACACACACGTACACACACCTACACACTGGCGGTCAAACACACACGTACACACTCAGGGGTCAGAGGTAGGCCCAAGATAGCGTGAGGTAGAAGGTGGCTGTTTGGTTCTGTGACAGGAAACAATATATTTCATGCGTATGTTGTCTCAGGGCAGCTGAAAGACATGAGGCGATATGTTCCACCTTCTATGTTTCACATCCGTTATCAGGCATTATGTTGCAAAAAATGTAAAAAGCAAATGTGTTTCACCTGCTACGACCTCAGAAAAAACTCTGCTCTCCAAGTACAACCATAGTGATCGACATTTAAATACAGTATTGTAGTGGGTCTAAGTGTTTATTAGAAATAAGGCCAGCCATTTATTTGACAAGTAGATATTTGAACAGTAACACTGTGTTTGAGTACTTAAGTGATTATTTTGCGCGGAAGGAGCTCACACAGCACTTGTGGCAGTCTTGTCTGAAGACGTCCCACTGGGTGTGAGTCTTCCTTGCCCTTATGTGGGCCTACCAAGGATGTCGTTGTGGTTTGTGCAGCCCTTTGAGACACTAGTGATTTAGGGCTATATAAGTAAATATGGCTTCACGGTGGCAGAGGGGTTAGTGCGTCTGCCTCACAATACGAAGTTCCTGCAGTCCTGGGTTCAAATCCAGGCTCGGGATCTTTCTGTGTGGAGTTTGCATGTTCTCCCCGTGAATGCGTGGGTTCCCTCCGGGTACTCCGGCTTCCTCCCACCTCCAAAGACATGCACCTGGGGATAGGCCCCTCCCACCTCCAAAGACATGCACCTGGGGATAGGTTGATTGGCAACACTAAATGGTCCCTAGTGTGTGAATGTGAGTGTGAATGTTGTCTGTCTATCTGTGTTGGCCCTGCGATGAGGTGGCGACTTGTCCAGGGTGTACCCTGCCTTCCGCCCGATTGTAGCTGAGATAGGCACCAGCGCCCCCCGCGACCCCGAAAGGGAATAAGCGGTAGAAAATGGATGGATGGATAAGTAAATATAGATTGATTGATTGATAGAGTATGGCCAACTAAAAAAATCTTGTCTAGAGTATGGCCAAGAGAATCAAAGAAGAATCAAAGTTTGATTCTCATCAGAGAATCAAACATGATTCTCTGATGAGAGTATTTGGCGAGAACCGTTTTGTGGTACTTATTTTGGCGGTCCTTGAACTCACCGTAGTTTATGTATAACTTTATTCAATGATGCCAGAGACACATATTTTATGCCACTCATGCTTTGTCTCATTTTGTCCACCAAACCTTTGATACTGTGTGTGAATGCTCAAAGGTGAGCTTTGTTGGTGTATGGCCAACTAAAAAATATTGTATCGAGTATGACCAACAAAAAAAAATGTGTCTAAAGAAAGTATGACCAAGTAAAAAAATGGTGTCAAAAGAAAGTACGGCCAACTAAAAAAAAGTGTCTAAAGAAAGTATAGCCAACTAAAAAAAATCCTGTCTAAAAGTATGGCCAACTAAAAAAATTGTGTCTAAAGAGAGTACTGCCAACTAAAAAATGTTGTGTAGAGTATGACCAACTATAAAAAAATCTTGTCTAAAAGTATGGCCAACTAAAAAAATCTTGTCTAAAAATATGGCCAACTAAAAAAATCTTGTCTAAAAGTATGGCCACCTAAAAAAAATCTTGTCAAAGTATGGCCAACTAAAAAAAATTGTGTCTAAAGAAAGTATGGCCAACTAAAAAAATCTTGTCTAAAAGTATGGCCACCTAAAAAAAATTGTGTCTAAAGAAAGTATGGCCGACTAAAAAAATCTTGTCTAAAAGTATGGCCAAGTAAAACATTTTGTTTAGAGCAGGGGTCAGCAACCTGTGGCTCTTTAGCACCATCCTTGTGGCTCCCTGGAGATTTTTCAAAAATGTATGAAAATAGAAAAAGATGGGGAGAAAAAATATTTGTTTTATTAGGGTTTGTGTAGGAGGACAACATGACACAAACCTCCCCAATTATTAGAAATCCCAGTGTTTATATCACAGTATCATGTTAGACCCGCTCGACATCCATTGCTTTCGGTCCCCTAGAGGGGGGGGGGGGTTGCCCACATCTGAGGTCCTCTCCAAGGTTTCTCATAGCACTGGCGTCCCACTGGATATGAATTCTCCCTGCCCACTGGGTGTGAGTTTTCCTTGCCCTTTTGTGGGTTCTTCCGAGGATGTTGTAGTCGTAATGATTTGTGCAGTCCTTTGAGACATTTGTGATTTGGGGCTATATAAATAAACATTGATTGATTGATTGATTGATGATTCTCTGATGAGAGTATTTGGCGAGAACCGTTTTGTACTACTTATTTTGGCGGTCCTTGAACTCACCGTAGTTTGTTAATATGTATAACTTTATTCAATGATGCCAGAGAAAGACATTTTATGCCACTCATGCTTTGTCTCATTTTGTCCACCAAACCTTTTATACTGTGTGTGAATGCTCAAAGGTGAGCTTTGTTGGTGTATGGCCAACTAAAAAAATATTGTATCGAGTATGGCCAACTAAAAAAAATGTGTCTAAAGAAAGTATGACCAACTAAAAAAGCTTGTCTATAGAAAGTATGACCAAGTAAAAAAAGTACGGCCAACTAAAAAAATGGTGTCTAAAGAAAGTACGGCCAACTAAAAAATATTGTATCGAGTATGGCCAACTAAAAAATCTTGTCTAAACAAAGTATGACCAAGTAAAAAAAAAAAGTATGACCAAGTAAAAAAATGGTGTCAAAAGAAAGTACGGCCAACTAAAAAAAATGGTCTAAAGAAAGTATAGCCAACTAAAAAATGTTGTGTAGAGTATGACCAACTAAAACAATTGTCTAAAGAAAGTATAACCAACTAACAAAAATCCTGTCTAAAGAGAGTATGGCCAACTAAAAAAAATCCTGTCTAAAAGTATGGCCAACTAAAAAAATTGTCTAAAGAAAGTATAACCAACTAAAAAAATTGGGTCTAAAGAAAGTACGGCCAACTAAAAAAATTGTGTCTACAGAAAGTATGGCCAAATAAAAAAAATATTGTCAAAGTATAACCAACTAAAAAATTGGGTCTAAAGAGAGTATGGCCAACTAAAAAAAATCCTGTCTAAAAGTATGGCCAACTAAAAAAATTGTCTAAAGAAAGTATAACCAACTAAAAAAATTGGGTCTAAAGAAAGTACGGCCAACTAAAAAAATTGTCTACAGAAAGTATGGCCAAATAAAAAAAATCTTGTCAAAGTATAACCAACTAAAAAATTGGGTCTAAAGAGAGTATGGCCAACTAAAAAATTTTGTCTAAAGAAAGTATGGCCAACTTAAAAAATTTTGTCTAAAGAAAGTATGGCCAACTAAAAAAAATCTTGTCAAAAAGTATAACCAACTAAAAAAATTGTGTCTAAATAAAGTATGGCCAGCTAAAAAAAATCCTGTCCAAAAGTATAACCAACTAAAAAAAATCCTGTCTAAAAAGAGTATGGCCAACTAACAAAAATTGTGTCTAAAGAAAGTATGGCCAACTAAAAAAAATCTTGTCAAAAAGTATAACCAACTAAAAAATTGGTCTAAAGAAAGTAGAGCCCACTAAAAAAAATCTTGTCAAAAAGTATGACCAACTAAAAAAAATCTTGTCTAAAAGTATGGCCAACTAAAAAATTGGGTCTAAAGAAAGTATGGCCAACTAACAAAAATCTTGTCAAAAAGTATAACCAACTAAAAAAATTGTGTCTAAATAAAGTATGGCCAGCTAAAAAAAATCCTGTCTAAAAGTATAACCAACTAAAAAAAATCCTGTCTAAAAAGAGTATGGCCAACTAACAAAAATTGTGTCTAAAGAAAGTATGGCCAACTAAAAAAAATATTGTCAAAAAGTATAACCAACTAAAAAATTGGTCTAAAGAAAGTAGAGCCCACTAAAAAAAATCTTGTCAAAAAGTATGACCAACTAAAAAAAATCTTGTCTAAAAGTATGGCCAACTAAAAAATTGGGTCTAAAGAAAGTATGGCCAACTAAAAAAAATCTTGTCAAAAAGTATAACCAACTAAAAAATTGGTCTAAAGAAAGTAGAGCCCACTAAAAAAAATCTTGTCAAAAAGTATGACCAACTAAAAAAAATCTTGTCTAAAAGTATGGCCAACTAAAAAATTGGGTCTAAAGAAAGTATGGCCAACTAACAAAAATCTTGTCAAAAAGTATAACCAACTAAAAAAATTGTGTCTAAATAAAGTATGGCCAGCTAAAAAAAATCCTGTCTAAAAGTATAACCAACTAAAAAAAATCCTGTCTAAAAAGAGTATGGCCAACTAACAAAAATTGTGTCTAAAGAAAGTATGGCCAACTAAAAAAAATATTGTCAAAAAGTATAACCAACTAAAAAATTGGTCTAAAGAAAGTAGAGCCCACTAAAAAAAATCTTGTCAAAAAGTATGACCAACTAAAAAAAATCTTGTCTAAAAGTATGGCCAACTAAAAAATTGGGTCTAAAGAAAGTATGGCCAACTAAAAAAAATCTTGTCAAAAAGTATAACCAACTAAAAAATTGGTCTAAAGAAAGTAGAGCCCACTAAAAAAAATCTTGTCAAAAAGTATGACCAACTAAAAAAAATCTTGTCTAAAAGTATGGCCAACTAAAAAATTGGGTCTAAAGAAAGTATGGCCAACTAACAAAAATCTTGTCAAAAAGTATAACCAACTAAAAAAATTGTGTCTAAATAAAGTATGGCCAGCTAAAAAAAATCCTGTCTAAAAGTATAACCAACTAAAAAAAATCCTGTCTAAAAAGAGTATGGCCAACTAACAAAAATTGTGTCTAAAGAAAGTATGGCCAACTAAAAAAAATATTGTCAAAAAGTATAACCAACTAAAAAATTGGTCTAAAGAAAGTAGAGCCCACTAAAAAAAATCTTGTCAAAAAGTATGACCAACTAAAAAAAATCTTGTCTAAAAGTATGGCCAACTAAAAAATTGGGTCTAAAGAAAGTATGGCCAACTAAAAAAAATCTTGTCAAAAAGTATAACCAACTAAAAAATTGGTCTAGAGAAAGTAGAGCCCACTAAAAAAAAATATTGTCAAAAAGTATAACCAACTAAAAAAATGGTGTCTAAAGAGAGTATGGCCAACTAAAAAAATCCTGTTTTAAAGAAAGTTTTGCCAAATAAAGAAATTGTGTCTAAAGAGAGTATGGCCAACTAAAAAAATCCTGTTTTAAAGAAAGTTTTGCCAAATAAAGAAATTGTGTCTAAAGAGAGTATGGCCAACTAAAAAAAAAAAAAACTTGTCTAGAGAAAATATGGCCAACTAAAAAATTATATTGTGTAGAGTATGACTAAGTACAAAAATGTTGTCTAAAGAGAGTATGTTCATTCATAGTTTTGATGTAAATAGTCATGAAAATAAAGAAAACTCATTGAAGGTGTGTCCAAACTTTTGTCCTGTTCTACAGTGGTCCCCAACCACCGGGCTGTGGCCTGATTGGTACCGGGCCGCAGAAGAAATTTTTATTCATTTTTATTTTTAAAAAATCAACATAAAAAACACAATATACACTTACAATTAATGCACCAACCACAAAAACCTCCCTTTTTCATGACAAAGGAAAAAAAAAAAAAAAGGATTCCCCCGCGGGACAAATTATTAAGCGTTGACCGGTCCTTGGATACAAAAAGGTTGAGGACCACTGCTGTACTGTATATCCAGATTTGCACCAAAATGTAACAATTGTGTTGTTTTGACATTTTTAAAGCAAGAAGACACATCATTTCACACAAACTGAAAGAGTAAGTTTTGCACAACAAACCTCACAACATAAAGTAGCTCAGGAAACTAAGAAGTTGTCAAGTTTAAGGACATAAAACGTTTGATGAATCTCAGCAACGTGAAAGAAAACTATTGACACCTTTATTGAAGTTAGTATAATCAGCACAAGTGGAAGCAGGAGGCGGCAAATTGGAGAAAAATAACACAAAAATCCCGATTACGTTCACGTCATTTCTCTTCAGCGAGACCGAGGATAATTAATCACACCCCCCTGGGCCCCCCAGCTGGGGAGTGATGCTTCAGAACACGGGCCGGGACAAAGCTGCTTGACCAGCGGGGCCGGGAGAGTCCTGGTCTTGAGGTGCTGGGATCAGAGCGGGTCACGGCCGCGTGGGCGTGTCTGCTCAGCCCTTTGACCTTTTGTCACCCCAGGCTTCCTATAATCTGGGCCTCAAAGACACAATGGAGAGCCCCTGAATGGAGTTAAATGGTGACTATTAGGCGGCTCTCTCTCGCTATTCTTCATGTTTGTTTAGTCCAGCTCCGTCTCACGTTGGTGCTCTAATCAGGCGTGTCATGGGGGGGGTTTAATTGGACGTCCACTTCAACTTGGAGGAGGACCAAAGTTCACAAAAGGTCGTCCTCCACTGTTCAGACCTGAACACAAAACACAAAATTGAGCATAATCATGAGAGTCCAGTCCATAGTGGATCTAACATAATAGTGAGAGTCCAGTCCATAGTGGATCTCACATAATAGTGAGAGTCCAGTCCATAGTGGATCTAACATAATAGTGAGAGTCCAGTCCATAGTGGATCTAACATAATAGTGAGAGTCCAGTCCATAGTGGATCTAACATAATAGTGAGAGTCCAGTCCATAGTGGATCTAACATAATAGTGAGAGTCCAGTCCATAGTGGATCTCACATAATAGTGAGAGTCCAGTACATAGTGGATCTAACATAATAGTGAGAGTCCAGTCCATAGTGGATCTCACATAATAGTGAGAGTCCAGTACATAGTGGATCTAAAATAGTGAGAGTCCAGTACATAGTGGATCTAACATAATAGTGTGAGTCCAGTCCATAGTGGATCTAACATAATAGCGTGAGTCCAGTCCATAGTGGATCTAACATAATAGTGTGAGAGTCCAGTCCATAGTGGATCTAACATAATAGTGTGAGAGTCCAGTCCATAGTGGATCTAACATAATAGTGAGAGTCCAGTCCATAGTGGATCTAACATAATAGTGAGAGTCCAGTACATAGTGGATCTAACATAATAGTGTGAGTCCAGTCCATAGTGGATCTAACATAATAGTGTGAGAGTCCAGTCCATAGTGGATCTAACATAATAGTGTGAGAGTCCAGTCCATAGTGGATCTAACATAATAGTGTGAGAGTCCAGTCCATAGTGGATCTAACATAATAGTGAGAGAGTCCAGTCCATAGTGGATCTAACATACTAGTGAGAGTCCAGTCCATAGTGGATCTAACATAATAGTTTGAGAGTCCAGTCCATAGTGGATCTAACATAGTAGTGAGAGTCCAGTCCATAGTGGATCTAACATAATAGTGTGAGAGTCCAGTCCATAGTGGATCTAACATAATAGTGAGAGTCCAGTCCATAGTGGATCTAACATAATAGTGTGAGAGTCCAGTCCATAGTGGATCTAACATAATAGTGTGAGAGTCCAGTCCATAGTGGATCTAACATAATAGTGTGAGAGTCCAGTCCATAGTGGATCTAACATAATAGTGTGAGAGTCCAGTCCATAGTGGATCTAACATAATAGTGTGAGAGTCCAGTCCATAGTGGATCTAACATAATAGTGAGAGTCCAGTCCATAGTGGATCTAACATAATAGTGTGAGAGTCCAGTCCATAGTGGATCTAACATAATAGTGTGAGAGTCCAGTCCATAGTGGATCTAACATAATAGTGTGAGAGTCCAGTCCATAGTGGATCTAACATAATAGTGAGAGTCCAGTCCATAGTGGATCTAACATAATAGTGTGAGAGTCCAGTCCATAGTGGATCTAACATAATAGTGTGAGAGTCCAGTCCATAGTGGATCTAACATACTAGTGAGAGTCCAGTCCATAGTGGATCTAACATAATAGTGTGAGAGTCCAGTCCATAGTGGATCTAACATAATAGTGAGAGTCCAGTCCATAGTGGATCTAACATAATAGTGTGAGAGTCCAGTCCATAGTGGATCTAACATAATAGTGAGAGTCCAGTCCATAGTGGATCTAACATAATAGTGTGAGAGTCCAGTCCATAGTGGATCTAACATAATAGTGTGAGAGTCCAGTCCATAGTGGATCTAACATAATAGTGTGAGAGTCCAGTCCATAGTGGATCTAACATACTAGTGAGAGTCCAGTCCATAGTGGATCTAACATAATAGTGTGAGAGTCCAGTCCATAGTGGATCTAACATAATAGTGAGAGTCCAGTCCATAGTGGATCTAACATAATAGTGTGAGAGTCCAGTCCATAGTGGATCTAACATAATAGTGAGAGTCCAGTCCATAGTGGATCTAATATAATAGTGTGAGAGTCCAGTCCATAGTGGATCTAACATAATAGTGTGAGAGTCCAGTCCATAGTGGATCTAACATAATAGTGAGAGAGTCCAGTCCATAGTGGATCTAACATAATAGTGTGAGAGTCCAGTCCATAGTGGATCTAACATAATAGTGTGAGAGTCCAGTCCATAGTGGATCTAACATAATAGTGTGAGAGTCCAGTCCATAGTGGATCTAACATAATAGTGAGAGAGTCCAGTCCATAGTGGATCTAACATAATAGTGTGAGAGTCCAGTCCATAGTGGATCTAACATAATAGTGAGAGTCCAGTCCATAGTGGATCTAACATAATAGGAGAGTCCAGTCCATAGTGGATCCAACTTGTTGGTCCATAAATCCAATGTTTAGTCATTTTAAGATTTCCTCGTTAGATTTCTAATAAGGAAACTTTGTATCCAATTCTCTGTTTTCTTGACACATAGCTGCAAAATTAACAATTAGCTTATTGAATTTATACACAATAATGAACATATTGTATATGTGTTTAAGTTTTAAATATGTGGCAGAATATCCTTTTCACTTTGACATGTTTTTTATATTTTACTAAGTAGAATTTAGCTGCATTCAGGGTGTCGCATTTGATTTTATATTGTAGTTTAATTGACGTGACTGATAAATAATATTTAAATAATTTCTAATCATTCCTGACTGTGTGCTGTGACTGCACTCTACTGCCCTCTAGCGTCAAGTAGAAGAAACTCCAGCCAGTCCAACTTGTTCCATCTGTAAACCTGAAAATATGTCAAATAAATGAGAGGTGATTTGAATTATTCCTTTTAAAAACTGTGATAATTTACAATACGTGGTTATTTTGTTGAAATAAACAAACATGAGTTTAACTTGTTGGGTTTGACCTAATTCGAGCTTTGACCCAACTTTTGTTGGGGTTTTACGGCCTTGGTTAGAACAGTAAAACAGGTGATCCGTCCAATCAGAAAGAGCACCGCAACGCATGCGCATCAACACTAAAGTTCTCGAAACAAAATCAAATCAAAACTAGATGAGGCAATTCCTGAAGGGATTGTGTGTGAATGCTGAAGTTGAAGTGAAATGCTGACAGAACGTAAGAATAGTTCGAATATTGAAGAGTTTAAATTTCCAGGAAAACTGGAACTTGGTTTGGAACTTGTGGAAAGTCTTAGTTTGAATGTCCAGGATGAGTGGAATGTGTTGATGTTGGAATGCTTTCAATAGGTTGAAAAATGTGAGAATTGTGCAACTTGGAAAAATGTCCCATTCATTTCAAAGGGAACTTCCTGGAAATTTGGGGACAAAAAGATTGGGAGCATGAATGTCCTAAATGAGCTGAATTGGTTGGTGTTAGAATTGTTTAAATTGGGCCAGAAATGTTGAAGTAGTTAATGGTATTAGGGAAGTTCAGGAAAAGTGGGAATTTCTTTTTAGCTTGTAAAAAGGGTAGTTCGAATTTCCAGAATGGTGGAACGTGTCAAAGGTGGAATGGTTTAAAGAATGTGGGACTTGTGGAAGTTTGAAACATGGCCAATTCTTTTTGAATGGGGAACATTCAAAACAAAACGGGAATTATGGGAAGTACGGGATTTTTTCTTTTTTCGAATGGTTGAAGTAGAGCACTTAATTCCTGAACAGGCTGAATATTTTGAAGTAGGAAGGGTGTGAGTCAGATGAAAAATGTGGAAGTTGTGGGACTTTGACTATTATGTTGGATCCACTATGGACTGGACTCTCACACTATTATGTTAGATCCACTATGGACTGGACTCTCACACTATTATGTTAGATCCACTATGGACTGGACTCTCACACTATTATGTTAGATCCACTATGGACTGGACTCTCACACTATTATGTTAGATCCACTATGGACTGGACTCTCACACTATTATGTTAGATCCACTATGGACTGGACTCTCACACTATTATGTTAGATCCACTATGGACTGGACTCTCACACTATTATGTTAGATCCACTATGGACTGGACTCTCACACTATTATGTTAGATCCACTATGGACTGGACTCTCACACTATTATGTTAGATCCACTATGGACTGGACTTACACTATTATGTTAGATCCACTATGGACTTGACTCTCACACTATTATGTTAGATCCACTATGGACTGGACTCTCACACTATTATGTTAGATCCACTATGGACTGGACTCTCACACTATTATGTTAGATCCACTATGGACTGGACTCTCACACTATTATGTTAGATCCACTATGGACTGGACTCTCACACTATTATGTTAGATCCACTATGGACTGGACTCTCACACTATTATGTTAGATCCACTATGGACTGGACTCTCACTATTATGTTAGATCCACTATGGACTTGACTCTCACACTATTATGTTAGATCCACTATGGACTGGACTCTCATACTATTATGTTAGATCCACTATGGACTGGACTCTCACTATTATGCTAGAGCCACTATGGACTGGACTCTCACTATTATGTTAGATCCACTATGGACTGGACTCTCACACTATTATGTTGGATCCACTATGGACTGGACTTACACTATTATGTTAGATCCACTATGGACTTGACTCTCACACTATTATGTTAGATCCACTATGGACTGGACTCTCATACTATTATGTTAGATCCACTATGGACTGGACTCTCACTATTATGCTAGAGCCACTATGGACTGGACTCTCACACTATTATGTTAGATCCACTATGGACTGGACTCCCACACTATTATGTTAGATCCACTATGGACTGGACTCTCACACTATTATGTTAGATCCACTATGGACTGGACTCCCTCACTATTATGTTAGATCCACTATGGACTTGACTCTCACACTATTATGTTGGATCCACTATGGACTGGACTTACACTATTATGTTAGATCCACTATGGACTTGACTCTCACACTATTATGTTAGATCCACTATGGACTTGACTCTCACACTATTATGTTAGATCCACTATGGACTGGACTCTCATACTATTATGTTAGAGCCACTATGGACTGGACTCTCACACTATTATGTTAGATCCACTATGGACTGGACTCCCACACTATTATGTTAGATCCACTATGGACTGGACTCTCACACTATTATGTTAGATCCACTATGGACTGGACTCCCTCACTATTATGTTAGATCCACTATGGACTGGACTCTCACACTATTATGTTAGATCCACTATGGACTGGACTCCCACACTATTATGTTAGATCCACTATGGACTGGACTCCCACACTATTATGTTAGATCCACTATGGACTGGACTCTCACACTATTATGTTAGATCCACTATGGACTGGACTCCCTCACTATTATGTTAGATCCACTATGGACTGGACTCTCACACTATTATGTTAGATCCACTATGGACTGGACTCCCACACTATTATGTTAGATCCACTATGGACTGGACTCTCATACTTTTATGTTAGAGCCACTGTGGACTGGACTCTCACACTATTATGTTAGATCCACTATGGATTGGACTCCCACTATTATGTTAGATCCACTATGGACTTCTCATTCAGTTCAATGAGAACTTCAGAAAAAAATGGGAATTTCGGGAAAAGTGGGATTTTTTTTGAAAAATGTGACGAACTTGAATGATCTGAATGAGTTAAGATGGTTGGTGTTACTTTTTTTTTTTTTTTTTAAATTGGTCGAGAAATGTTGAAGTACTAATATGTTGAATTGAGAAATGGTATTAATGGGATTCCTGGAATTTCCGGAAAAATGGACATTCCAGTTCAAAAAACAATTTTGTTTTTTTGACCTGATTAAGAGGAATGTTTTGAAGGTGGAACGGTTGAAATGTGTTGAAAAATGTGGAAGTAGTCAGCAGAAAAAAGGGTGGAGATATGGCTTTGGAAAACCAGGAATTCTGGAAAATCCCTGAATTTTTTTAAACTTGGAAAAGAGGAAGTTTGAATTTCCAGAATGGTGGAATGGTTTGAATCTGTGTTAAAATGTGGAAATGGTGGAATGTCTTAAAGGTTTGAATGGGTTGAAGATTGTGGGAATTGTGGAAGTTTGAAAAATGGCCAATTCATTTTGAATGGGGGAAAATGTGCCGGAAAACCTGGAATTCTGGGAAAAATGGGAATTCTTTTGAATGTGTCAAGGGAGGCCCACAATTCCCGAATAAACCAAACAGTTTGAATCGGATGACAAATGTGGAAGGTAGAGTGCGCCAAAAATCTGCAGAAGAAGAAGTTTAATAAATAGATGCTTTTTGTTGTCCGAAACCATGACTGTGAATGTTTTGGAGCATTCACAGCCTTACTTTGTGACAATCCTAACTTGTGTGGACTTTGTCACTTGTACGATAAGTAATTACTTATTCTAAATGATATTTATTTCATTATTTTAAATTATATTTATTTCATTGTGTTGACTGACCAATTAGCATACACCAGGGGTGTCCAAACTTTTTCCACAGAGGGCCGCTCATGGAAGTATTTAAGCATGCAGGGGCCATTTTGATATTTTTCATTTTCAAACCATAACAACATATATGGATTTTATTTTTTAATCCTTAGGGCTCCTGGGGAGCATAGAGGGTCTCAGCCACTAAAATGTTAAAAAATAAGTCAAATTATTATTTTTTTTTATTTAATGCTTACAGTAAATCTCTATATCAACTTGAGGTTGATATAAAGTAAAACAAATAAGGTTTTATGCCTTTTCTGTCAAAGACATGTAACCTGGGTGACAAAACCCCATTAAATATCCTCATTTAAATATCATTTTAAAACCCCATTGAATATCCTTTGTAATTAAATCTTCCTATTTAAATAATTTTATTTAAATATCCTCTCAAAACCCCATTGAATATTATTTCTAATTAAATATATTTCTATTTAAATATCATTTTACTTTAATATCCATTCTATTTAAATAACCTTTCAAATCCCAATTAAATATCCTATTTATTTTCGTGTCTTTGGGTGCGTCATTACGTCACGCGATCACATGACCGCGTGCGTCATTGCGTCACGTGGTCACGTGACCAATTGCGGGAAGCATAAAATCCGGCAGTGGGCTGCATCCAGGAAGAGCGAGATGGACGTGACTCGGTTTTGACGCTTTAATTATTAACTAAGCCTTCTAACTGAAATGTCGTTATGTCGAACTGTAGGAGCCGACTACTAAAGCCGTGGGTCGTCGTGCGAGAGTGTTAAGTGGGATTTATCTGCGGAATTGGTGAGTTGCATCTGTTTAGCTTAGCCGCTTCATTGGTTTTGAATGGAGCTGTTAGCATCTACTTCTATGTCTGTTTCTCTGGATATAGTCAACTAAATGAAACGTTATCACTGTCAACAATTGTCTGATTGTTTTTGAGTTGTTTGATGGTTATCAGTGCTATGCATCCAGGGCACTTTATGATGCAGTCCAGTCAATCAATCAATCAATCAATGTTTACTTATATAGCCCTAAATCACTAGTGTCTCAAAGGGCTGCACAAGCCACAACACAAACCACTACGACATCCTCGGTAGGCCCACATAAGGGCAAGGAAAACTCACACCCAGTGGGACGTCGGTGACAATGATGACTATGAGAACCTTGGAGAGGACGAAAGCAATGGATGTCGAGCGGGTCTAACATGATACTGTGAAAGTTCAATCCATAATGGATCCAACACAGTCGCAAGAGTCCAGTCCAAAGCGGATCCAGCACAGCAGCGAGAGTTCCGTTCACAGCGGAGCCAGCAGGAAACCACCCCAAGCGGAGGCGGATCAGCAGCGCAGAGATGTCCCCAGCCGATACACAGGCGAGCAGTACATGGCCACCGGATCGGACCGGACCCCCTCCACGAGGGAGAGTGGGACATAGGAGAAAAAGAAAAGAAACGGCAGATCAACTGGTCTAAAAAGGGAGTCTATTTAAAGGCTAGAGCAGGGATGCCCATTACGTCGATCGCGAGCTACCAGTCGACCGCGGGGGGTGTGTCAGTCGATCTCCAGCCAGGCTTTTAAAAAAAAATAGACCTAAAAATTAGTGATCATCAATCTTCACCAAGACGTCACTTAAATGACATTCACGGTACCGGAGGGTCTTGTGAGATGACGCTGACTGCTGCAAGATCATTATTATGAAAATATGACCGAGAGGAAGGCGAGAAACACTTTTTGTTTCAACACTCTCGCGCCGTACCTTCCGTCAAAACTCTAAAGGCCGACTGCACATTTCCTATCTTCACAATAAAAGCCCTGCTTCATGCTGCCTGCGCTAACTAAATACAGAGTCTCGGAAAACTGGCGTGCACAAGCGATCCCTCAGAAAGCTGGCGTGCACATCACTTGTGCACGCCAGCTTTCTGAGATTCTATTTAGTTAGCGCAGGCAGCATGAAGCAGGGCTTTTATTGTGAAGATAGGAAATGTGCAGTCGGCCTTTAGAGTTTTGACGGCGCGAAAGTCTGTTGAAATAAAAAGTGTTTCTCACCTTCCTCTCTGTCATTTTTTCATAATAATGAACTGGCAGCAGCCAGCGTCATCTCACAAGACCCTCGGGTGCCGTGAATGTCAATCAAGCAAGCTACGGAATTTGCCGCCAATGTTTTTCTTGTAAAGTGTATGGAAGCTGGATGAATTAGATGCCAAAAACCAACCACTTTCATGTGGTATTGTACAGAAAGGACAACTTTGTTTCTCCTCCATTTGAAAATGTGGGCGTTATCATCATTACTGTCTGATTCCAATCAATGCAAGTCATCAGAATCAGGTAATACACCAACTTATATTCTTGTCTTTGTGAAAGAAAGACATCTGTATGTGTTACACATGCTTGTATTATCATTAAACACATTTACCTTGTTTACAAAAATGTCTCTTTCATAAATAAATAAATATAAATGATATATATAAATGAGGTAGATCCCCTCGAGTTGGTCAATTGAAAAGTAGCTCGCCTGCAGAAAGTGTGGGCACCCCTGGGCTAGAGTATACAAATGAGTTTTAAGGTGAGACTTAAATGCTTCAACCACTGTCTGCTATGCACTTTATTTGTGGATGCAATGGGTACATTTTGATAATATTAGAGAATTAATATTTTGATAACAATTATTATATTTATTCTATTTGGATGCATGTATTATTTATTGTACAATATTAAGAAATATACTTGCTATTTGAATACAGTAGTATTATTTAGTATTTGAATGTATTTTGTGTGCGTGCACTGCCCTTGTTGTACAGGCCAGGTTGGATGGCGAGCTAGAGCCTGAACTACAGTCTGAAGCTTTATGCCCGGAACCGAACCAACCGAACCGAATCCACCCAACCGAGCCCCGGGCGGGTAGGAGGCTCCTCAGCAGCCCCTCTGTTTTATCCCTTTGTTTTTCCATAAACGCAACGTGTTCATTTCTGTCCTCAACTTTCACATTTACCCGTTACCTTCACTAAAACCCCTCTGGACACTGCCACCACAACGTGGACTTTGCAAAGTCGTTTAATATAAATGATAAATGGGTTGTACTTGTATAGCGCTTTTCTACCTTCAAGGTACTCAAAGCGCTTTGACACTACTTCCACATTCACCCATTCACACACTGATGGAGGGAGCTGCCATGCAAGGCACTAACCAGCACCCATCAGGAGCAAGGGTGAAGTGTCTTGCTCAGGACACAACGGACGTGACGAGGTTGGTACTATGTGGGATGAACTGTCGTGTTGCGCTTATACCATTTTTGGTAAAAACAAGGACTGAATCAAGTACTTTATCACATTGTAAATATTGAACGTTCTGTAATTTATGTTGAAAATGTGAATGGCCATTTGAATTTATGTGTCTGTTTGTTTATTTTTCCTATAATTCTTTAATATAATTTGGTACCATTTAAACTTAAACCCTGTGTTCAGTCTCCATTACTCTCCATTTCTAGAGCTGAATTTAGTTTCTTCTGATTTAGCCCAGTTATATAATTCCTTGTTTACTTAATACTTGTACAGTGCTTTACTTAAGTAACATACATGCTACAGACAACTTTTTTTTTTATAGTAAAACTGAAATATGCAGTATTTAGATGGATAGTACTTTATTGATTCCTTCAGGAGAGTTCCTTTATTTAGCAATTAAAGCCCTCAAAGATCAATAATGCAGGACAACATTGATTTTAATTATTTAATATTTTTGAGTAATCACAGTGAAAAGTTAAATAAAACCCTACTAAATATATTTGAGATCCGAAAGGTTCCCCACTCATAAAGTGATGCATTTTTATTAATTTTTTTTTAAACTTTTAACACTTAAATTTCAAGTTCAACTTCTGATATATCTGTCGATTTTAAGTTTGAACTATTTTGTTTGTTTTATGTTCTTTTGTCAAAACTTTGATGTTTTTATATGGCAACCACACAACATATGCAATATTTTTTCCACATAAATCATTTTAAAGTGATAATTTTTAAGTAATAATTCATAGATTTCTTGCTACTATATTAGATCCACTTTGGACTGGACTCTCACGGTTGTGTTAGATCCACTATGGATTGGACTTTCACAATATGATTTTAGACCCGCTCGACATCCATTGCTTTCGGTCCCCTAGGGCAGTGGTTCTCAAATGGGGGTACTTGAAGGTATGCCAAGGGGTACGTAAGATTTTTTTTAAATATTCTAAAAATATCAACCGTTCAAAAATCCTTTATAAATATATTTATTGAATAATACTTCAACAAAATATGAATGTAAGTTCATAAAGTGTGAAAAGAAATACAACAATGCAATATTCAGTGTTGACAGCTAGATTTTTTGTGGACATGTTCCATAAATATTGATGTTAAAGATTTCTTTTTTTGTGAAGAAATGTTTAGAAGTAAGTTGATGAATCCAGATGGATCTCTATTACAATCCCCAAAGAGGACACTTTAAGTTGATGATTACTTCTATGTGGAGAAATCTTTATTTATAATTGAATCACTTGTTTATTTTTCAACAAGTTTTTACTTATTTTTATATCTTTTTTTCCAAATAGTTCAAGAAAGACCACTACAAATGAGCAATATTTTGCACTGTTATACAATTTAATAAATCAGAAACTGATGACATAGTGCTGTATTTTAATGCTTTATCTCTTTTTTTCAACCAAAAATGTTTTACTCTGATTAGGGGGTACTTGAATTAAAAACATGTTCACAGGGGGTACATCACTGAAAAAAGGTTGAGAACCACTGCTAAAGAGGGGGGGGTTTCCCACATATGTGGTCCTCTCCAAGGTTTCTCAATGATCATTCTCACTGTCACCGACGTCCCACTGGGGTGAGTTTTTCCTTGCCCTTATGTGGGCTCTACCGAGGATGCCGTTGTGGTTTGTGCAGCCCTTTGAGACACTGGTGATTTAGGGCTATATAAATAAACATTGATTGATTGATTGTTTGATTTTTTTGTCCTTTTTTTTTAGCAATGGAAAAAAAAAAAAAATAAAGACAAAAGGAACAAATTGCCAGCATGGCAACTTTGTGTCAACACTGCCACTTTTTCTCATTAGATTTCATAGGGCTGGGCGATATTGGCTTTTATTAATATCGCGATATTTTTATGCCATATTGCGATATACGATATGTATTACGATATTTTGCCTTAGCATGATCACGGCACATCAATTCCGCACAGAGCAGAGCGGATCGTGCGGGACAGGAAGTAGTATACAAAATACAAAATAAAACACCGGGTCAGTTTTCAAAATAAAATGCATTGTGTTTACGGCGGATCACATTTCTCTCTCAGTAGAGGTTTAGATATAAATTTGTATTGCATTTCAGTTGTTTAGTCTGAGCATTAAGTGAGAAAGACCATAAGTTACAACTTGATGGTGTTTTCATCAAGTTAAGGGAAGAAGGACAGATTTTCACATTGAAGTTTTTTCCATTTGGGTATTTATTTATTTATTTATTTTTGTAGCTCATGTTGCACTGTTCAATGTTCAATATTAAAGTGCTTATCTTTAACAATAAAAAGCCTGATAATAAACCAGTGTTTTTATTTTTGCTTTTCATGTCTTCCAAGCCTATGATAATGTGAATCAACTCATCATCACAATAATTTGTTGACACAAAATAAATGGCAATCACTTTTACCTACAAAGGACACACAGCTAAGTACTTAGCTTCCTATTAGCAAATGTAATTTTACATTAATTTCCATATTGTGAACGCCTCGGGATGCCCCGGGAAGAGCAAGACAAAGTGGCTGGGAGAGGGAAGTCTGGGCTTCTCTGCTTAGGCTGCTGCCCCCGTGACCCGGCGTCAGATAAGCGGAAGAAGATTGATGGATGGATGGATTCCATATTGTGTAAAGCAGTGGTCCCCAACCACCGGTACCGGGCCGGAGAAGAATTTTTTATTTAAAAAAAAAAAATTATATATATAGATTTTTTTTTTAATTAAATCAACATAAAAAACACAATATACACTTACAACTAGTGCACCAACCACAAAAAACTCCCTTTTTCATGACAAAGAAGAAAAAAAAAAAAAATGAGGGGCCTATCCCCAGGTGCATGTCTTTGGAGGAGGGAGGGGCCTATCCCCAGGTGCATGTCTTTGGAAGCGGGAGTGGCCTATCCCCAGGTGCATGTCTTTGGAGGCGGGAGGGGCCTATCCCCAGGTGCATGTCTTTGGAGGTGGGAGGGGCCTATCCCCAGGTGCATGTCTTTGGAGGCGGGAGGGGCCTATCCCCAGGTGCATGTCTTTGGAGGTGGGAGGGGCCTATCCCCAGGTGCATGTCTTTGGAGGTGGGAGGGGCCTATCCCCAGGTGCATGTTTTTGGAGGTGGGAGGGGCCTATCTCCAGGTGCATGTTTTTGGAAGTGGGAGGGGCCTATCTCCAGGTGCATGTCTTTGGAGGTGGGAGGGGCCTATCCCCAGGTGCATGTCTTTGGAGGTGGGAGGGGCCTATCCCCAGGTGCATGTCTTTGGAGGTGGGAGGAGCCTATCCCCAGGTGCATGTCTTTGGAGGTGGGATGGGCCTATCCCCAGGTGCATGGTTTTGGAAGTGGGAGGGGCCTATCCCCAGGTGAATGTTTTTGGAAGTGGGAGGAATTCCACTTTTAAAATTTTTATTTTTATTTTTGCAATACTATCAATTTTGCAATTTTTGCAGAATATGTGACGGGCCGCTAAATGATTAGCTGCGGGCCACAAATGGGCCCTCGGCCGCACTTTGGACACTTACAATGTTTACTTCCTCATTCTCAAAGTCTCCGCTCATTGGTCAGTCACAGTGTCGACTGACCAATAAGCGCAGACTTTGAGAATGCGGAAGTAGACATTGCAAGGTAATGGCGGGTAAGTTTAGCAATGGTTGTAACAATGAAGGACTTTATTTCCACGACTCCATTTTTCCTTTTCATCGCCGTTGTTGAAACAGTTAGTAGCTCATTTCGACAAAGCAGAATACCGGACAATAAATGCTATCGGAGCTTGTTGGCAGCGTGTCAACACACCGACCCCAGCTCGCCTCCAGCCCTCCCCGCGCGGTGTGCATGTTTCGCCGGGAGGGGGCAGCACCGAGGAGGCGCTTCTACTTGCTGTGGGTGTGGAAGTAAGCTCGTCTATTTAAGCACCAGCCAGGCAAGTCCCCAACATTTGTGTTTAAACTGACGCCATGGACGACACGGAGGCCCCTCTGGGTTCTTTTAAAACCCCATCAAGTTCCTGAACAGGACTTCCAACCCTGCTGGAGAAGTGTCTCAAGTCCGGGGAGATGTTCTCCGACGCCTCCTTCCCGGCCGAGCAGAAGTCCATCGGCATGCCGGAGGATGACGAGCCCAAAAAGGCAATCAAATGGAAGCGACCCCAAGGTAGAGAACCCAACTTCCATTTGTGTGTGCAAAACCATCCACATGTTGGCTGGCAGACATCCTGCAAACTTCAACTAGTGATGGAACTCAGGAGAACTATTATTTGATGTTGGAAAAGTGTTTAATTCAGGGGTCAGCAACTTTTTGAAACCAACTTATTGGGTACTGATTAATGCAGAGGGCTACCAGTTTGATACACACTTAAATAAATTGCCAGAAATAGCCAATTTGCTCAATCTACCTTTAATAAATATATATAAACAGTGGGGCAAAAAAGTATTTAGTCAGCCAGCGATTGTGCAAGTTCTCCCACTTCAAATGATGACAGAGGTCTGTAATTTTCATCATAGGTACACTTCAACTGTGAGAGACAGAATGTGAAGAAAAAAATCCAGGAATTCACATTGTAGGAAGTTTAAAGAATTTATTTGTAAATTATAGTGGAAAATAAGTATTTGGTCAACCATTCAAAGCTCTCACTGATGGAAGGAGGTTTAGGCTCAAAATCTCAGGATACATGGCCCCATTCATTCTTTCCTTAACACGGATCAATCGTCCTGTCCCCTTAGCAGAAAAACAGCCCCAAAGCATGATGTTTCCACCCCCATGCTTCACAGTAGTTATGGTGTTCTTGGGATGCAACTCAGTATTCTTCTTCCTCCAAACACCACCAGTTGAGTTTATACCAAAATGGATACATGGATGATACAGCAGAGGATTGGGAGAATGTCATGTGGTCAGATGAAAACAAAATAGAACTTTTTGTATAAACTCAACTGGTGGTGTTTGGAGGAAGAAGAATACTGAGTTGCATCCCAAGAACACCACACCTACTGTGAAGCATGGGGGTGGAAACATCATGCTTTGGGGCTGTTTTCTGCTAAGGGGACAGGACGATTGATCCGTGTTAAGGAAAGAATGAATGGGGCCATGTATCGTGAGATTTGGAGCCAAAACCTCCTTCCATCAGTGAGAGCTTTGAATGCTTGACCAAATACTTATTTTCCACTATAATTTAAAAATAAATTCTTTAAAATTCCTACAATGTGAATTCCTGGATTTTTTCTTCCACATTCTGTCTCTCACAGTTGAAGTGTGCCTATGATGAAAATTACAGACCTCTGTCATCATTTGAAGTGGGAGAACTTGCACAATCGCTGGCTGACTAAATACTTTTTTGCCCCACTGTATAAATATAAAAAATGGTATTTCTGTCTGTCATTCCGTCATACATTTTTTTTTTCCTTTTATGGAAGGTTTTTTTGTAGAGAATAAATGATGAAAAAAACACTTAATTGAACAGTTTAAAAGAGAAAACAGGAAAAAAAATGAAAATTACATTTTGAAACATAGTTTATCTTCAATTTCGACTCTTTAAAATTCAAAATTCAGCTGACAAAAAGAAGAGAAAAACTAGCTAATTCGAATCTTTTTAAAAAAATCAAAAAAATTTATGGAACATCTTTAGTAATTTTTCCTGATTAAGATTAATTTTTAGAATTTTGATGACATGTTCTAATTGGTTAAAATCCAATCTGCATTTTGTTAAAGTATATCACAAATTGGACCAAGCTATATTTCTAACAAAGACAAATCATTTCTTTTAGATTTTCCAGAACAACATTTTTTAAAGAAATTCAAAAGACTTTGAAATAAGTTTTAAATCTGATCATATAGATTTTCTAGATTTGCCAGAATAATTTTTTTGAAATTTAATCATAAGTTTGAAGAAATATTTCACAAATATTCTTTGTCGAAAAAACAGAAGCTAAATGAAGAATTAAATTAAAATGTATTTATTATTCTTTACAATAAAAAATAATACTTGAACATTGATTTAAATTGTCAGGAAAGAAGAGGAAGGAATTTAAAAGGTATATGTGTTTAAAAATCCTAGAACCATTTTTAAGGTCGTATTTTTTTCTCTAAAATTGTCTTTCTGAAAGTTATAAGAAGGAAAGTAAAAAAAAAAAAGAATTTATTTAAACAAGTGAAGACCAAGTCTTTAAAATATTTTCTTGGATTTTCAAATTCTATTTGAGTTTTGTCTCTCTTAGAATTAAAAATGTCGAGCAAAGCGAGACCAGCTTGCTAGTAAATAAATAAAATGTAAAAAATAGAGGCAGCTCACTGGTAAGTGCTGCTATTTGAGCTATTTTTAGAACAGGGTCAGCGGGCGACTCATCTGGTCCTCACGGGCTATCTGGTGCCCGCGGGCACTGTGTTGGTGACCCCTGGTTTAATTAGACCAGGGGTGTTCCAAAGTGCGGCCCGGGGGCCATTTGTAGCCCGCAGCTAATAGTTTACCGGCCCGCCACACATTCTGCAAAAATTGCAAAATTGATAGTATTGCAAAAATAAAAATAAAAAAACATTTAAAAAAGTGAAATGAGGTGAAATCTAATGAGAAAAAGTGGCAATGTTGACACAAAGCTGCCATGCAGGCAGTTTTTTCGCCTCTTGTCTTTATTTTCCTTTTTTTTCCATTGCTAAAAAAAAAAGGCCAAAAAAATCTGTTATAATGAATTGCTACTTAAAAATTATCACTTTAAAATGTTTTATGCGGAAAAAATATTGCATATGTTGTGTGGTTTCCATATAAAAACATCAAAGTTTTGACAAAAGAGCATAAAACAAACAAAATAATAGTTCAAACTTAAAATCGACAGATATATCGGAAGTTGATCTTGAAATTTAAGTGTTAAAAGTAAAAAAAAACAACTAATAAAAATGCATTACTTTATGAGTGGGGAACCTTTCGGATCTCAAATATATTTAGTAGGATTTTATTTAACTTTTCACTGTGATTACTCAAAAATATTAAATAATTAAAATCAATGGTGTCCTGCATTATTGATCTTTGAGGCTTTAATTGCTAAATAAAGGAACTCTCCTGAAGGAATCAATAAAGTACTATTTATCCATCTAAATACTGCATATTTCAGTTTTACTATAAAAACAAAGTTGTCTTTGACAGAAAAGGCATAAAACCTTATTTGTTTTACTTTATATCAACCTCAAGTTGATATAGAGATTTACTGCAAGCATTAAATAAAAAATAATAATTATTTGACTTAGTTTTTAACATTTTAGTGACTGTGACCCTCTATGCTCCCCAGGAGCCATAAGGATAAAAAAATTAAAATCCATATATATTGTTATGGTTTGAAAATGAAAAATATCAAAATGGCCCCCGCATGCTTACATTTTTCCGTGTGCGACCCTCTGTGGAAAAAGTTTGGACACCCCTGATTTAGACCAGTGGTTCTCAAATGGGGGTACTTGAAGGTATGCCAAGGGGTACGTGAGATTTTTTTTTAATATTCTAAAAACAGCAACAATTCAAAAATCCTTTATAAATATATTTATTGATTAATACTTCAACAAAATATGAATGTAAGTTCATAAACTGTAAAAAGAAATACAACAATGCAATATTCAGTGTTGACAGCTAGATTTTTTGTGGACATGTTCCATAAATATTGATGTTAAATATTTATTTTTTTGTGAAGAAATGTTTAGAAGTAAGTTGATGAATCCAGATGGATCTCTATTACAATCCCCAAAGAGGGCACTTTAAGTTGATGATTACTTCTATGTGGAGAAATCTGCCTTTATATTTGAGTCACTTTTTTATTTTTCAACAAGTTTTTAGTTATTTTTATCTTTTTTCCCCAAATAGTTCAAGAAAGACCACTACAAATGAGCAATATTTTGCACTGTTATACAATTTAATAAATCAGAAACTGATGACATAGTGCTGTATTTTACTTCTTTATCTCTTTTTTTCAACCAAAAATGTTTAGCTCTGATTAGGGGGTACTTGAATTAAAAAAATGTTCACAGGGGGTACATCACTGAAAAAAGGTTGAGAAGCACTGAATTAGACCACAGGTGTCAAATTCAAGGCCAGGGCACCAAATCTGGCCCACAGAAAATTTCGATGTTGCCCGCAAAAGCCTTGAAATAATAATTTTACCATGAATTGATTAACGTGGACCCCGACTTAAACAAGTTGAAAAACTTATTGGGGTGTTACCATTTAGTGGTCAATTGTACGAATATGTACTGTGCGGTGCAATCTACTAATACAAGTTTCAGTCAATCAATGCTTTGATAAAATATTTTAGACTTCCTTTTATTGTCAATCAAATTTGAACTTTACAGTACAGATAAGAACAAAATGTTGTTGCATTAGCTGGTTGTAGTGCAGGATAAAAGAGCAACAAGGTGCAGAGTGTTTGCATTTACAAAAGACGGTAGATCCATCCATCCATTTTCTACCGCTTTACAAAAGAAGGTGCAGATATAAATAAATAGATGACTGTACTTATAAATATTTTGCACTTTTGCATATGCATCCGCGTTTACGGATGTACAGTTCCAGTTTGTTCGGAACATGCATACGATACAAAGTAATGCCTCGGACAATTCCAGTCGTTTCATTACAGAACGTCCGAAAAGGAGTAGGAAGAGGCGGAGCTTATTTAATCCTGCCCCTTTTCATACCCTAGCAATTTTATATCATTTCCTTGTTCTCTGTAACAAAACGGTGAACAAATTAATAAACAACATACCATAGTAAGCGTACAAATATTAAATACACAAATAATATTTGTCTCAATAAAAAAGGGGAAAAAATGGTTGAAGATCAGATGTTCATCATAATTCTTGTCCTGTGGACTTTGAACACTTGTAGTTTGAACAGTCTCTTAAACTGTATCATATTAAATCTGTAGGATTTTTAGCGTAATCCGTTCCGTCATTCAATTCCGCATACTGATATGCTAAAAGTTTTAAGTGCTGTACGTGCATACAAATGTTTTAAATTAGATTTTCCTCTAAGGTTATATTTCTCCTCTTGTTGAGGATAATTGTGATTTAATAAGTAAAGTGTTGTATGTTCTTTATATCCAACATTATGTGTTAGTCTAACTCATCTTTATTGTTATATTGTCTTTATAGTCCAGCAAGTTAATCCATTTTTGGGGGGGGGGGGGGAATTGAGAGGATTATAATGTGTTCAAGAGTCTTACGGCCTGAGAGAAGAAGCTGTCGCAGAACTGGAGGTTCTGCATTATCCAAAAAGCTCAGTTAGTCCAGAAGGCAGCACTCCCGTCCAAAGACAAAACTCAGTAACTCAATTGTGGTCACAACTGAGCTAATAATTTTGGAGTTCCTAGTTGACATGCTTTACATTAGTGAATGCGATATTGTAATTTTTTTCCGTAAGTAAGCTGTTACGTGCATGGCAGGACCTAGCAACTACCACATAACTGCGTAAATACAACAGAAAAACCTAGTATCTCAAGGGACCAATCGGAGCTTCTTTGTCAGTCGTCTTATTGTCTTTAATGAGACATTTGCAGGAATGGGGGCCGAAGGTCAAGCTGATGATGTGATATTATTTCACGAGGGGATATTTGGAAGATTGGCCCCGGACGTTGCAAGCACCTTCATTGTGAAGTGAAGTGAATTATATTTATATAGCGCTTTTCTCAAGTGACTCAAAGCGCTTTACATAGTGACACCCAATATCTAAGTTACATTTAAACCAGTGTGGGTGGCACTGGGAGCAAGTGGGTAAA
Organism: Nerophis ophidion; assembly: GCF_033978795.1. Taxonomy (NCBI): domain Eukaryota; kingdom Metazoa; phylum Chordata; class Actinopteri; order Syngnathiformes; family Syngnathidae; genus Nerophis; species Nerophis ophidion. The sequence continues at coordinate 43,552,077 of NC_084628.1, read as the reverse complement.
GTGTCTTGCCCAAGGACACAATGGCAGTAACTAGGATGGCACAAGCGGGAATCAAACCTGCAACCCTCAAGTTGCTGGCACAGCCACTCTACCAACCGAGCTATGCCGCCCCATTAAATGTATTGTTCTTGATTCTTCCCCTTGCATACACTTTTGGGCAGATAACTGTTAGGGTTCGAAAATAAAACTGGACGCTGTACACGGCTCTTGCCCAATGTGCAAACACAGAATGGGATTGTGATAAAATATCCGGAGAAAGGGCACATGTTCATGAGAGCAGATTCAATCCATGGCTCAATCGGCAAGAAAATGAAAGCTCAAGAAAACATCTCCACGTTTAATCAATTTGGAGATCTTTCTTAGACAGCATCAAGATAGATTGGTTTTCCTTTGTTTTCTCAAAATCGGCTAGAAGTGAGTTACTAGGTTTTGCCTTTGGACGGGAGAGCAGCAGGACTTTTAACAGGGGCCAAGACACACCAGCCCGTAACCCCAATTCTTGAGACTTTACACTGGCTCCCTGGTAAATTTAGCATTGGTTTTAAAATCTTGTTTGCTTTTAAATAATAAGTGTTTGATGAGCATTCCTAAACTTTATCAGTATTTTTTCCCCAACGTCTTTGTCACGTGTTGCTGCATCAAATTCTAAAGTTAATGATTATTTGCACAAAACATTTTTTTTATCAGTTTGAACATCAAATATGTTGTCTTTGTAGCATATTCAACTGAATATGGGTTGGAAAGGATTTGCAAATCATTGTATTCTGTTTATATTTACATCTAACACAATTTCCCAACTCATAATGAAACGGGGTTCGTACCATGAAGTAGGGATGCACCGATTAATCGGTAACCGAATATATTCAGCAGAATATGGCAAAAAAGCCACATTCGGCCTTCGGTGGAATGAGTTAAAAACAAGGCCGAATAGTGGCGTGTGACGCAATTTTTAGACGCGGTGACGCAATCAACCAACGTGCAGTGACGCTGGGATATGTTGTGTACCTGTATAAGTGTATGAGGTTACAAGCACACACTTATTGAGATTTAGTGGGGCCTCTGTTTACATTATTAGCCTGTTGTGTAGGCTACCTGTATAAGTGTATGAGGTTACAAGCACACACTTATTGAGATTTACTTGAGCCTTCTGTTTACATTATTAGCATATCTACTGTGGCTAAGCAGACTTTTGCCAAAAGGACAATAATTAATTTGTTGTGGGTTTATCCACTTTAATGCACTTTATTATTTTTGGAATGCATGTTTTGTTTGAAGGCCTAATGTAAATGAAAAACTATGTGCTTTTTTTGAAAAGCAAAGGCTACCGGAATATTAAAAAAATGTCAATATTCAATAAAAAATTACTTTATTTGAAAAACATGTCTAAATATTTATTCTAGGCTATTTATGCAATATTAAAAAAATTGTGAAAAACTGCATTCATTATTCGGTATTCGGCCTTCGGCCAAGTGTTTAAATTTTATTCGGCTTCGGCCACAAATGTTCATTTCGGTGCATCCCTACCATGAATTAAATCCTCATACATTTATTGTCATAAATTGTTCCTGCTCACTAACGGCACTCAGAAGGCAGCCATAACTGCTATGTGGTCCTCAATGAAAACAAGTTTGACACCTGTGAATTAGACAGTGTGCACCACACCTGCAAATCTGTATCAAAAGTAAATACCTTTTTTTGAACAGTTTCTAACAAAAAAACCCGTTTAATATATTTGTAAAAGCTGATTATATTTTAATTGCCTCTATTCGACCTTGTGATGACTTATTACGTGTGTGTGTATTCTTAAAGGACATCAGTGAGAATGCTGTGTTTGTGGAGGGCACCATCGGCACCACTGACATCTGCCAGGGTCAGCTAGGTAAGTACAGAACTCATCCTTATCAGCAAATGCTTCATTATAGGAGGGAAAAAGCAAAAGTCATTGATTTGGGGAAAAAAAGTCCTTTATTTGTTCTGCACTCCACTGTTATTGTTCTGCTCTGATGATTCTGTCTTCAAGTGAGGTCAACGTGCACCTCCTCCTACTACTCCTCCACTTTTTAAAATTTTTCCCTTTGTAGAACAAAACCGAGCATAGGGAATGTGACTCATTAGAGCAGGTGTGTCAAACTCAAATACAGAGCGGACCAAAATTTAAAACGGAACGAAGCCGCGGGCCGAGGTTGAACAAAGTAATCCTTTAATAGGGACCCAAACAAGTTTTGCATTGAATATTGACCAAGCAAGGCTTATATAACTTTATAGTGACCGTGCAAAATCGCGTTTAAAATAATAATAATTAAAAAATATCAATGGCATATGAAATAAAATGAAAATACAAATTCAATGCCTCTTTTCGGCGGCGGGTTTGAGTTGGGGCGGGGTTTGGTGGTATACTGTAGCGTCCCGGAAGAGTTAGTGATGCAAGGGTTTCCGGGTATTTGTTCGGTTTGTGTTTATCAATCAATCAATCAATGTTTATTTATATAGCCCCAAATCACAAATGTCTCAAAGGGCTGCACAAATCATTACGACTACAACATCCTCGGAAGAACCCACAAAAGGGCAAGGAAAACTCACACCCAGTGGGCAGGGAGAATTCACATCCAGTGGGACGCCAGTGACAATGCTGACTATGAGAAACCTTGGAGAGGACCTCAGATGTGGGCAACCCCCCCACCCCCCTCTAGGGGACCGAAAGCAATGGATGTCGAGCGGGTCTAACATGATACTGTGAAAGTTCAATCCATAGTGGCTCCAACACAGCCGCGAGAGTTCAGTTCAAAGCGGATCCAAGACAGCAGCGAGAGTCCCGTCCACAGGAAACCATCTCAAGCGGAGGTGGATCAGCAGCGTAGAGATGTCCCCAACCGATACAGACGAGCGGCCCATCCTGGGTCTCGACTCTGGACAGCCAGTACTTCATCCATGGTCATCGGACCGGACCCCCTCCACAAGGGAGGGGGGGACATAGGAGAAAAAAGAAAAGAAGCGGCAGATCAACTGGTCTAAAAAGGAGGTATATTTAAAGGCTAGAGTATACAGATGAGTTTTAAGGTGAGACTTAAATGCTTCTACTGAGGTAGCATCTCGAACTGTTACCGGAGGGCATTCCAGAGTACTGGAGCCCGAACGGAAAACGCTCTATAGCCCGCAGACTTTTTTTTGGGCTCTAGGAATCACTAATAAGCCGGAGTCTTTTGAAGGCAGATTTCTTGCCGGGGACATATGGTACAATACAATCGGCAAGATAGGATGGAGCTAGACCGTGTAGTATTTTATACGTAAGTAGTAAAACCTTAAAGTCACATCTTAAGTGCACAGGAAGTCAGTGCAGGTGAGCCAGTACAGGTATATATGTATGTATATATGTATATAAAGGTACATACAGTATAGGTATATATGTATGTATATATGTATATAAAGGTATATACAGTATAGGTATATATGTATGTATATATGTATATAAAGGTATATACAGTACAGGCGTAATATGATCAAACTTTCTTGTTCTTGTCAAAAGTCTAGCAGCCGCATTTTGTACAAACTGTAATCTTTTAATGCTAGACATGGGGAGACCCGAAAATAATACGTTACAGTAATCGAGACGAGACGTAACAAACGCATGGATAATGATCTCGGCGTCTTTAGTGGACAAAATGGAGCGAATTTTTATGTTGTTTTACGGTGCGGATGTTCTACCGAAATGTGTTTGTCATTCTTGTTTGCTGTGGGTTCACTGTGTGGCGTATATTTGTAACAGTGTTAAAGTTGTTTATACGGCCACCCTCAGTGTGACCTGTATGGCTGTTGACCAAGTATGCCTTGCATACACTTGTGTGTGTGTGTATGAGCCGCATATATTATGTGAGTGGGCCGGCACGCTGTTTGTATGGAGGAAAAGCGGACGTGGCGACATGTAGAGAACGCCAAAGGCAGTGCTTTTACGGCCTGCCCCGAATATTATTGTCCAGGTGGAAATCGGGAGAAATTTGGGAGGGGCACTGAAATTCGGGAGTTTCCCGGGAAAATCGGGAGGTTTGACGAGTATGAGTATTAGTGGTGCAGCTCTAATGTTAATTTAATATTGCCTCAAGGGCCAAATGAATTTACTCGGCGGGCCAGAGTTTGACACCCATGCATTAGAGTGTGTTTGTTTTTAACAAAAAAAATCTATCCCTCGTCTGACTCCAGGTAACTGCTGCTGCTGGCAGCATTGTCCTGTCTCACCATGCACCCCAAGCTCTTCATCAAGGTGGTGCCGCCTGACCAGAGCCTGTACAAGTCTTATGCCGGCATCTTCCATTTCAAGGTGGGTCACAAGGTCACAAGGTCAAGTTTTAGCGCCAACAGTCCGCTGTAATGGTCTATAACAGGGGTCGGGAACCTTTTTTTCTAAGAGAGACACGGGAGCCAAATATTTCAAAATGTATTCCCGTGAGAGCCATATAATATTTTTCCATCCATCTTCTTCCGCTTATCTCGCAGCCTAAGCAGGGAAACCCAGACTTCCCTCTCCCCAGCCACTTCATCTAGCTCTTCCCGGGGGATCCCGAGGCGTTCCCAGGCCAGCCGGGAGACATAGTCTTCCCAACGTGTCCTGGGTCTTCCCCGTGGCCTCCTACCGGTTGGACGTGCCCTAAACACCTCCCTAGGGAGGCGTTCGGGTGGCATCCTGACCAGATGCCCGAACCACCTCATCTGGCTCCTCTCCATGTGGAGGATATTTTTTTAACACTGAATACAACAAAATGCGTGCATTTTTAAGTAAGACCAACATTTTTAGAGTATAATAAGTCTCTTATTCTTTTTAATAACATAATAACTACAATATTTCTTACCATTAATGCAACATCTTGGCGAGTGCGATAGAAAACAGATGGTTGGATTAAAATGCATGAGACAGATATATCATCCATCCATCCATCCATCCATCATCTTCCGCTTATCCGAGGTCGGGTCGCGGGGGCAACAGCCTAAGCAGGGAAACCCAGACTTCCCTCTCCCCAGCCACTTCATCCAGCTCTTCCCGGGGGATCCCGAGGCTTTCCCAGGCCAGCCGGGAGACATAGTCTTCCCAACGTGTCCTGGGTCTTCCCCGTGGCCTCCTACCGGTTAGACGTGCCCTAAACACCTCCCTAGGGAGGCGTTCGGGTGGCATCCTGACCAGATGCCCGAACCACCTCATCTGGCTCCTCTCCATGTGGAGAATATTTTTTCAACACTGAATACAACTAAATGCGTGCATTTTTAAGTAAGACCAACATTTTTAGAGTATAATAAGCCCCGCCTTCCGCCCGATTGTAGCTGAGATAGGCGCCAGCGCCCCCCGCGACCCCGAAAGGGAATAAGCGGTAGAAAATGGATAGATGGATGGAAGTCTCTTATTCTTTTTAATAACATAATAACTACAATATTTCTTATCATTAATGCAACATCTTGGACAGGTGCGATAGAAAACGGATGGTTGGATTAAAATGCATGAGAAAGATTTATCATCCATCCATTTTCTACCGCTTATTCCCTTTTGTGGTCACGGGGGGCGCTGGCGCCTATCTCAGCTACAATCGGGCGGAAGGCGGGGTACACCCTGGACAAGTCGCCACCTCATCGCAGGGTTTGAATGTTATTTTTAACACTGTGATTACCAGCGGAATTATTAATTCATTAATTAAGCAATGTCAGCTAAGAGATTTATCTGAGAGACAAATGCAGCCATAGGTTCCCTACCCCTGGTCTATAAAGTTAAAAGTTAAAGTACCAATGATTGTCACACACACACACACACACACACAGTAGATGTGGCGAAATTATTCTCTGCATTTGACCCATCACCCTTGATCCACCCCTGGGAGGTGAGGGGAGCAGTGAGCAGCAGCGGTGGCCATGACCAGGAATCATTTTTGTTGATTTAACCCCCAATTTCAACCCTTGATGGAGGTAATGGCTCCCATTTTTATAGTCTTTGGTATGACTCGGCCGGTGTTTGAACTCACAACCTACCCATCTCAGGCCGGACACTCTAACCACTAGGCCACTGAGTCAGGTTATAGCCAGAGGTGGGTAGTAACGCGCTACATTTACTCCGTTACATCTACTTGAGTAACTTTTGGGATAAATTGTACTTCTAAGAGTAGTTTTTATGCAACATACTTTTATTTTTACTTGAGTATATTTATAGAGAAGAAACGCTCCATTTATCTACAATCAGTTCGTTACTCGCTACTTTTTTTTTTTTATCGATCTGTTAATGCACGCTTTGTTTGTTTTGATTTTGTCAGACACGCATTCAAAGTAGGAACTACACATGCCTGCGTTTCACCAATCAAATGCAGTCACTGGTGACGTTGGACCAATCAAACAAAACCAGGCGGTCACGTGACCGTCACATGTCGAATCCGACCTAAAAAGGTAGAAAAACTTATTGGGGTGTTACCATTTAGTGGTCAATTGTGCAGAATATGTACTGTCCTGTGCAATCTACTAATAAAAGTTTCAATCAATCAATCAAAAGTGTAAAGGAAAAAAGACCATTTTTATTTCAACCGTACTTCCCGTCAAAAGCCTAAAGGCTGATCGCACACTTCCTGTCTTCACAATAAAAGTGCCGCTCCATCGCGCCTGCGCTAACAAAATAAGAGTCTCCGAAAGCCAGCACTAACAAGCTAGCAAGCTATGGAGTTTGCCGCCAATGTATTTCTTGTAAAGTGTATAAAAACGAATATGGAAGCTGGACAAATAAGATGCCAAAAACCAACGACTTTCATGTGTTATTAGACAGAAAAGAGGAACTTTTTTTCTCCTCCATTTGAAAACGTGGACATTATCAGCACTATACTGTCTGATTCCATTCAATACAAGTCATCAGAATCAGGTAATACACCAACTTATATTCTTGTCTTCATGAAAGATAGGAATCTATATGTTAAACATGCATGTATATTCATTAAAACAACTTTAACATGTCAACAAAAACGGCAAAATAAATAACTATAAATTATGTACTGTGTTTATATATATATATATATATATATATATGTATATATGTATATATATATGTGTGTGTGTGTGTGTGTATATGAGGTAGATCACCTTGACTTGGTCATTTATTATGTAATTGATTAACGTTGAACAACTTATTGGGGTGTTACCATTTAGTGGTCAATTGTACAGAATATGTACTGTACTGTGCAATCTACTAATAAAAGTTTTAATCAATCAATCAATAAATGCCTACTGAGCCTATGGTGCTGTTAAGTTATTGTGGCTCAATTTGCCTTAATTTTTTTTATTGTAATGTATTATTAATTAATATATATTATTGTTTTAGTTGCTTAAGAGATATTCCTGGCTATGAATTTGCTCATTGCTATTTTTATGTTTTTGTGCATTATTTGTTGCCGTAATCATTAAACAAACAGGTTACTCATCAGTTACTCAGTACTTGAGTAGTTTTTTCACAACATACTTTTTACTTTTACTCAAGTAAATATTTGGGTGACTACTCCTTACTTTTACTTGAGTAATACATCTCTAAAGTAACTGTACTCTTACTTGAGTACAATTTCTGGCTCCTCTACCCACCTCTGGTTATAGCAGGCCTACTGAATGAGACACCCAGAATGTACAGAATGTGGCATTTACAATATTATCTACGAATGATAAAACACTGAATATTGACAACATAGGGTCCTCTAAAGCAGTGGTTCTCAAATGGGGGTACTTGAAGGTATGAGATTTTTTTTAAATATTCTAAAAATAGCAACAATTCAAAAATCCTTTATAAATATATTTATTGAATAATACTTCAACAAAATATAAACAATGCAATATTCAGTGTTGACAGCTAGATTTTTTGTAGACATGTTCCATAAATATTGATGTTAAAGATGTATTTTTTTTAAAGAAATGTTTAGAAGTAAGTTGATGAATCCAGATGGATCTCTATTACAATCCTTTAAGTTGATGATTACTTCTACGTGAAGAAATCTGCATTTATAATTGAATCACTAGTTATTTTTCAACAAGTTTGTCGTTATTTTTTTCCAAATAGTTCAAGAAAGACCACTACAAATGAGCAATATTTTATACAATATAATAAATCAGAAACTGATGACATAGTGCTGTATTTTACTTCTTTATCTCTCTTTTTCAACCAAAAATGCTTTGCTCTGATTAGGGGGTACTTGAATTAAAAACATGTTCACAGGGGGTACATCACTGAAAAAAGGTGGAGAACCACTGTTCTAAAGGGTATATCAACTCTTGATTATTCAAACAAACTGATGCCAGGAGCACGTTAGTCTAATTCTGACGTCTTTTTTTCATTAACGACACTATTTCCAAACCAGTAGTCAGGTTAGAGTTAGTTTATTTAATCAAAGTCACTGTGCATTGCTATTTTATTTTATTTTTAAAATTTTCCCTCGTGAAAATTAATTTGATTTCTTCTTGCCCTCTTGGAAAGTGACGTCACGTACACGACAAATTTTTAGCATGAGGATGCGACACCGAAGTAAACAACAATGGAGGGCGGGGAGAGAAGCGCGTTTTGAAGTTGGAAATAGTCTTTGATTGATTGGAACTTTTATTATTAGATTGCACAGTACATATTCCGTACAATTGACCACTAAATGGTAACACCCAATTAAGTTTTTCAACTTGTTTAAGTGGTCCTGTGCCATAATAACTAAGATCCTCGCTACATTCTTTTGGTCTTACCTGGAGATGAAGTATGCACGGATGGAGAGCAACCTGAAAGCTGCACTGAATGAGGAATATACTTTCTGACGAGGTTTGAGAGGCTTTTGTTTACTCGCTCCATGCTTGATTATAACAATAGAACAATCAGAGCTAACGAGGTGTTACACGCTGTTTTGTAAAAGCTGCTCTGACGTTGTGAACAGCAGGTTCAGAAGAAAATTTCAACATAATTTAATAGTTACATTTGTAGGTTTTGCCACTGCAGTATTGACAATCAGGTAAAAAAGACAGTATTTTATTTGATAAAAAAATAGTGAAGTGAATTATATTTATATAGCGCTTTTCTCTAGTGACTCAGAACGCTTTACATAGTGAAACCCAATATCTAAGTTACATTTAAAGCAGTGTGGGTGGCACTGGGAGCAGGTGGGTAAAGTGTCTTGCCCAAGGACACAACGGCAGTGACTAGGATGGCGGAAGCGGGAATCGAACTTGCAACCCTCAAGAGGCTGGCACGGCCACTCTACCAACCGAGCTATACCGCCCCACATAGTTAATGTCAACTGTGTGAGTGTGAATGTTGTCTGTCTATCTGTGTTGGCCCTGCGATGATGAGGTGGCGACTTGTCCAGGGTGTACGCCGCCTTCCGCCCGAATGTAGCTGAGATAGGCTCCAGCGACCCCAAAGGGAATAAGCGGTAGAAAATGGATGGATGCTGTAAAGAAAAACTGTTGTTTTTAAAAAATTTATATATATTACGTATTTTTCGGACTATAAGTCGCAGTATTTTTTTCATAGTTTGGCCAGGGGTGCGACTTATACTCGGGAGCGACTTATGTGTGAAATTATTAACACATTACCATAAAATATCAAATAATATCATTTATCTCATTCACGTAAGAGACTAGACGTATAATATTTCATGGGATTTATGGATTAGGAGTGAGAGATAGTTTGGTAAAGGTATAGCATGTTCTATATGTTATAGTCATTTGAATGACTCTTACCATAATATGTTAGGTTAACATAGCAGTTGCTTATTTATGCCTCATATAACCTACACTTATTCAGCCTGTTCTTCACTATTCTTTATTTAGTTTAAATTGCCTTTCAAATGTCTATTCTTGCTGCAATGAAGTGGCGACTTGTCCAAGGTGTAACCCGCCTTCTGCCCGATTGTAGCTGAGACAGGCACCAGCGCCCCCCGCGACCCCAAAAGGGAATAAGCGGTAGAAAATGGATGGATGGATGGATAGATAACCTACACTTATTCAGCCTGTTGATCACTATTCTTTATTTATCTTAAATTGCCTTTCAAATGTCTATTCTTGGTGTTGGGTTTTATCACATAAATTTCCCCCAAAATGCGACTTATACTCCAGTGCGATTTATATATGTTTTTTCCCTTCTTTATTATGCATTTTCGGCAGGAGCGACTTATACTCCGAAAAATACGCTAGATAAAACAAGTATTTATGTCCAGTGAGGAAAGTCTGTCAATTTTAATTTGTTTCGCAAATAAATAACATGGGGCTTCAGGGTGGGAGAGGGGTTAGTGCGTCTGCCTCACAATACGAAGGTCCTGCATTCCTGGGTTCAATCCCAGGCTCGGGATCTTTCTGTGTGGAGTTTGCATGTTCTCCCCGTGAATGCGTGGGTTCTACTCCGGCTTAACCCCACCTCCAAAGACATGCACCTGGGGATAGGCCCCTCCCACCTCCAAAGACATGCACCTGGGGATAGGCCCCTCCCACCTCCAAACACATGCACCTGGGTATAGGCCCCTCCCACCTCCAAAGACATGCACCTGGGGATAGGCCCCTCCCACCTCCAAAGACATACACATGGAGATAAGCTCCTCCCACCTCCAAAGACATCCACCTGGGGATAGGCCCCTCCCACCTCCAAAGACATGCACATGGGGATAGGCCCCTCCCACCTCCAAAGACATGCACCTGGGGATAGGCCCCTCCCACCTCCAAAGACATGCACCTGGGGATAGGCCCCTCCCACCTCCAAACACATGCACCTGGGGATAGGCCCCTCCCACCTCCAAAGACATGCACCTGGGGATAGGCCCCTCCCACCTCCAAAGACATACACATGGAGATAAGCTCCTCCCACCTCCAAAGATAATGCACCTGGGGATAGGCCCCTCCCACCTCCAAAGACATGCACCTGGGGACAGGCCCCTCCCACCTCCAAAGACATGCACCTGGGGACAGGCCCCTCCCACCTCCAAAGACATGCACCTGGGGATAGGCCCCTCCCACCTCCAAAGACATGCACCTGGGGATAGGCCCCTCCCACCTCCAAAGACATACACATGGAGATAAGCTCCTCCCACCTCCAAAGACATCCACCTGGGGATAGGCCCCTCCCACCTCCAAAGACATGCACCTGGGTATAGACCCCTCCCATCTCCAAAGACATGCACCTGGGGATAGGCCCCTCCCACCTCCAAAGACATGCACCTGGGGATAGGCCCCTCCCACCTCCAAAGACATGCACCTGGGGATAGGCCCCTCCCACCTCCAAAGACATGCACCTGGGTATAGGCCCCTCCCACCTCCAAAGACATGCACCTGGGTATAGGCCCCTCCCACCTCCAAAGACATACACCTGGGGATAGGTTGATTGGCAACACTAAATGGTCCCTAGTGTGTGAATGTTGTCTGTCTATCTGTGATGAAGTGGCGACTTGTCCAGGGTGTACACCGCCTTCTGCCCGATTGTAGCTGAGATAGGTGCCAGCTCCCCCCGTGACCCCAAAAAGGGAATAAGTGGTAGAAAATGGATGGGATGGAAATAAATAACATAACATATATAATAATAACATAAATACTTGTAAAACAAGTATTTATGTTAATAGATAGATAGTACTTTATTGATTCCTTCAGGAGAGTTCCTTCAGTAAATTATATATATAAATAATTGCAGTTGTTGATGTTAAATGAATTGATTATTGGCGGCGGGGGTAATGTCAGTAGCTGCATTCCTAATAAAGTAACTTGTAATCTAACTAAGTTACTTTTAAAATCAACTAATCAGTAAAGTAACTAAGTTACTTTCTAAAGGAGTAATCAATCGTCATTCATCAGATTGCTTTTTCAAGGAAACTGTAGCAACACTAGAAAAAGTCACAATAGTTGTCATGTCGCTGAGCTCAGATCTACTTCCTCTTCCTGTCTACAGTTTCTGAGTAATGTAGTACAAACATTTACTTCCCTTCTTACATGTGTTTATATATTTATTTAACATGTATGTATTGAAGGTATGACAGTTAAGAACAGCTTTTCATGTTAAATGTTAACCTTGTAAAATGACAGGGATGTTGATGCGTGATGTGTTGATGCGTGATGAGAATCTCTCATCTCCATGTTATTGTTTCATAATCTCATCCAATATCGTTATTTTTTATCAATTTAATTTTAGGATAGCCCCCTGAGATTCCGCCTCTTGAACGTTTTAGCCACATTCATAAGCAGTTGTACAAACCCCCTCGTTTTATTGTCTCATCTCATGACCTCACGAGTTAAGGAAATATTTTTCATCCTTCCGGCAAAATGGAACACCTCAGAAGTTACTCCTCTTTGCCTCGGTTTTGCTTGAAGAGATAAATACAATATCACCCTCTTTCTTATCTGTGCTCACACACACAATGTTATCTCCAGTTTTAATGATGTTAGGATGTACCGTGTGTGTGCGTGTGTGTGTGTGTGTGTGTGTGTGTGTGTGTGTGTGTGTGTGTGTGTGCACTGGCATTGCCACTGTTTGTACGTACTCCTTTTTGTAGCATCCATTGTTAACTTCAATTCTAGTCACCACACTTTATTCCGACAGTTTTATTTAGACTTAGACAAACTTTATTGAGCCACAAGGGAAATTGTTCCACACAGTAGCTCAGTTACAAAGGATGGAAAAGGTAATGCAGCTATAAAGTACACCAAAAATGTACCTTATGTGTAATATTTACATATTATATATACTGATATATTATTATTATCCATCCATCCATTTTCTACCGCTTGTCCCGTTTGGGGTTGTGGGGGGTGCTGGAGCCTATCTCAGCTGCTTTCGGGCGGAAGGCGGCGTACACCCTGGACAAGTCGCCCTTCATCACAGGGCCAACACAGATAGACAGACAACATTCACACACTAGGGACCATTTAGTGTTGCCAATCAACCTATCCCCAGGTGCATGTCTTTGGAGGTGGGAGGGGCCTATCCCCAGGTGCATGTCTTTGGAGGTGGGAGGGGCCTATCCCCAGGTGCATGTCTTTGGAGGTAGGAGGGGCCTATCCCCAAGTGCATGTCTTTGGAGGTGGGAGGCGCCTATCCCCAAGTGCATGTCTTTGGAGGTGGGAGGGGCCTATCCCTAGGTGCATGTCTTTGGAGGTGGGAGGGGCCTATCCCCAAGTGCATGTCTTTGGAGGTGGGAGGGGCCTATCCCCAGGTGCATGTCTTTGGAGGTGGGAGGGGCCTCTCCCCAGGTGCATGTCTTTGGAGGTAGGAGGGGCCTATCCCCAGGTGCATGTCTTTGGAGGTGGGAGGAGCCTATCCCGAGGTGCATGTCTTTGGAGGTGGGAGGGGCCTATCCCCAGGTGCATGTCTTTGGAGGTGGGAGGGGCCTATCCCCAGGTGCATGTCTTTGGAGGTGGGAGGGGCCTATCCCCAGGTGCATGTCTTTGGAGGTGGGAGGGGCCTATCCCCAGGTGCATGTCTTTGGAGGTGGGAGGGGCCTGTTCTACCGTGCTGCGATATATTATTGGGGGGATTTGTTATATATTGTATATGTTATACAAAAATATAACATAGTAAAACAAGTTATATTATTATATTTTATATAATATATACAATATATATCAAATCCCCCCCCAAAATATAACAAAATAAAAATAACAAACACTTACTTCGTATGTAAATATTTATTTAAGATGTGTTCATTAAAGGAGTCATACAGTATGTATGTAATAATGTGGCCAGTAATGGTACTGCAATCACAGTGAAAATTCTGTAGTCCCTTCCCAATTATTGGATCCCCAATAATTTTGGTGTGATTTGTTTTTAAGTGTCGTTGCTCAAAAAAATATAAAAGAATTAAAATCAATGGTGTTATGAGTTATTGGCCTTTTTAAGGCTCCGATTGTTATATAATCTCAAATATTCCATTTCAAAAAGTTATTGGGTGAAAATATTGCATATTTTGTGTTTTTCCATAAAAAAACTGTTTTTCTTTGACAAAAAGAGCATACAACTTAAATATTTAAAAACGTCATATTGACAGAATGACCTAATGTTGATCTACAGCAGGGGTCGGGAACCTTTTTGGCTGAGAGAGCCCTTAAAGCCAAATATTTTAAAATGTATTTCCGTGAGAGCCATAGAATAGTTTTTTAACACTGAATATAACTAAATGCCTGCATTTTTTTTAGTAAGACCAACGTTTTTAGACTATTGTAGGTCTCTTATTATTTGTAATTAACATTGTTATTCTGAAGCTAACCAATAATAAATAAAATGCTTCTTACCATGAATGCAACTTCTTGAACAGGTGTAGTAGAAAACGGATATTTTGACACTGTGATTACCAGCGTAATTATGTAGGTAGGTAAGTATTGTTATTGTCCAAGAACAACAAAACTTTGTTAATTGACTGATTGATTTGATTAAACAAACAAACAGTGTTAGGTTCACAGAACAGCTATGGGAAAAAAACTATAGAGCAAAGCATATATACGTATCACAACATACAACTCCAGACTTGCAACATAGGGGAGGGAGTGGGGGGCTACGGTGGCGGGCTGAAGCTCTTCAGGCACTGTCCAGCCGTCCATCATCCCTCAGGGATTCGCGTCAAGGGCGTTGCATAAATTATTCATTACTTATCGTGTTAAGCAATGTCAGGTTTCTTGAGAGCCAGATGTAGTCATCAAAAGAGCCACATCTGGCTCGAGAGCCATAGGTTCCCTATCCCTGATCTAGAGCATGGGTGTCAAACTCTGGCCCGTGGGCCAAATTTGGCCCTCCCTGTAATTTCATTTGGCCCTTGAGGCAATGTCAAATTAACATTAGAGTTATACAGCGGCGGTTTCGCTGTAACTCCGCATTCACCGCTAATACTCATACTTGTCAACCCTCCCAGTTTTCCCAGGAGACTCCCAAAGTTCAGTGCCCCTCCAGAAAATCTCCCGGGGCAACCATTCTCCCGAATTTCTCCCAATTTCTACCCGGACAACAATATTGGGGGCGTGCCTTAAAGGCCCTGCCTTTAGCGTTCTCTGCAACCTGTGGTCACTTCTGCTTTTCCTCCATTCAAACAGCGTGCCGGCCCAGTCACATAATATATGCTGCTTTAGCACACACACAAGTGAATGCAAGGCATACTTGATCAACAGCCATACAGGGCACACTGAAGGTGGCCGTATTAACAATGCCAACACTGTTACAAATATGCGCCACACTGTGAACCCACACCAAATAATAATGACAAACACATTTCGGGAGAACACCCGCACCGTAACGCAACAGAAGAAATACCCAGGATCCCTTGCAGCACTAACTCTTCCGGGACGTTACAAAATACACCCCATTGTTACCACCAAACCCCACAGATCCCTATTAAAAGGTTAATTTGTTCAACCTTGGCGCGTAGCTTTGTTCAGTTCAACATTTTGGCCCACTTTGTATTTGAGTTTGACACCCCTGATCTAGGCATCACGGTGGAAGAGGGGTTAGTGCGTCTGCCTCACAATACGAAGGTCCTGCAGTCCTGGGTTCAAATCCAGGCTCGGGATCTTTCTGTGTGGAGTTTGCATGTTCTCCCCGTGAATGCGTGTGTTCTACTCCGGCTCCCTCCTACCTCCAAAGACATGCACCTGGGGATAGGCCCCTCCCACTTCCAAAGACATGCACCTGGGGATAGGCCCCTCCCACCTCCAAAGACATGCACCTGGGGATAAGTTGATTGGCAACACTAAAATGGTCCCTAGTGTGTGAATGTGAGTGTGAATGTTGTCTGTCTATCTGTGTTGGCCCTGCGATGAGGTGGCGACTTGTCCAGGGTGTACCCTGCCTTCCGCCCGATTGTAGCTGAGATAGGCGCCAGCGCCCCCCGCGACCCCAAAAGGGAATAAGCGGTAGAAAATGGATGGATGGATGGACAAGTGAATGCAAGGCATACTTGATCAACAGCCATACAGGGCACACTGAGGGTGGCTGTATTAACAATGCCAACACTGTTACAAATATGCACCACACTGTGAACCCACACCAAATAATAATGACAAACACATTTCGGGAGAACACCCGCACTGTAACGCAACAGAAGAAATACCCAGGAACCCTTGCAGCACTAACTCTTCCGGGACGCTACAAAATACACCCCCCCCCGCTACCACCAAACCCCACAGATCCCTATTAAAAGGTTAATTTGTTCAACCTTGGCCCGTAGCTTTGTTCAGTTCAACATTTTGGCCCACTTTGTATTTGAGTTTGACACCCCTGATCTAGGCATCACGGTGGAAGAGGGGTTAGTGCGTCTGCCTCACAATACGAAGGTCCTGCAGTCATGGGTTCAAATCCAGGCTCGGGATCTTTCTGTGTGGAGTTTGCATGTTCTCCCCGTGAATGCGTGGGTTCCCTCCGGGTACTCCGGCTTCCTCCCACCTCCAAAGACATGCACCTGGGGATAGGCCCCTCCCACCTCCAAAGACATGCACCTGGGGATAGGCCCCTCCCACCTCCAAAGACATGCACCTGGGGATAGGCCCCTCCCACCTCCAAAGACATGCACCTGGGGATAGGCCCCTCCCACTTCCAAAGACATGCACCTGGGGATAGGTTGATTGGCAACACTAAATGGTCCCTAGTGTGTGAATGTGAGTCTGAATGTTGTCTGTCTATCTGTGTTGGCCCTGCGATAAGGTGGCGACTTGTCCAGGGTGTACCCCGCCTTCCGCCCGATTGTAGCTGAGATAGGCGCCAGCGCCCCCCGCCACCCCCAAAAAAGGGAATAAGCGGTAGAAAATGGATGGACCCCTGATCTAGAGATTTAAAACTTAAAAAATAACACAAATAATAATACTGAATAATGACACATTTTTGATATTTTTAGACCAAATTCCTGTGGGGACTGAGTGGAGGCCTAAATCTATATTTTCTTTATACATATCAAACTGGCCCCCGCTTGCTTTTGATTTTTTTAGTGTGCGGCCCTCAGTGGAAAAAGTTTGGACACCCCTGGCCTAGGAAAAAAGTAGTGGTTTATAATCTGCAAAATACGGTAATGTACAAAACTAGGAGTCATTAATCTGCATGCAGCAAGAGCCTTTTTCACCGGAATTCCCGACAAACAGCAATTAACTTGCCAAACACACTTGGCGGCGTCTCAATATCTTTCTTTTGAAATATTTTTTGAAGAAATCGGCAGTATTGGCTTTTTAAGATGTGTGTTCCCTCCAAGCAATGGCCCTTCGGAGGCTCTTAACGAGAATGTGACATGACTGAACTTGCAGAACGGAGGGACTGTAATCTCATTTTGCCCTGTCAGCGTGATTTGAGAGCAGTCCGAACATGCAGGTACACACACACACACACACACACACACCCACACACTTAGCAGTGGAGAACACAGCCTGCGTCATGACCAATTACTGCCTTTGAAAATGGTACATGTAAAAGGGTACTGTGTGTTTTATTACTCCACATTTTCTTTTACTCCCTGTCTTGTACAAATGCACTACCATAAAAAGTAAAAAAAAAAAAAAAGTACAGTCGTGGTCAAAAGTTTACGTACACTTGTATAGAACATATTGTCATGCCTATGAATTTTTAGACTAGACTTTTTAGACTTCCTTTTAATCGTCATTCAAATTTGAACTTTACAGCACAGATAAGAAGGAAATTTAGTTACATAAGCTCATGGTAGTGCAGGATACAAAAAAGCAATACTGTGCATATATAATTAAATATATATAAATCAGGGGTGGGCAAATTAATGCGTTAATTACGAGTTAACTCATCAATCTATTAACGCCGACACATTTGCGTATGTTGTTTACATGCTTTTATTTTGTTAACGCCTTTTCTTAACAAGATGGCATCTCCCGGATGTACTTCGGCGTGGAGGGGCTCTTGGTAAAGATGGAACATTTGGCAAAAATACCGGACAATTCTGCAAATGTCATGGCTGGCTTACAGCGTGGTCACTCCGGGATCACTTACGACCGCCAGACAATTCTGAATGTGGATAGATCGGGCCGTTTTGGACTGAATGAGGCGTGCTTGCTAGAGCGGCTAGCTAGCATGGGAATACTTTGCCGGCTACATCCAGCGGCCTGTGAAGCAGCGGAGTATATGTGTTGTCTGTCTATTTATGAATAATGCAGACCAGGAGTGTTGGCTGAGTTCTTAACGTTTGCTTTCAGAGCGTGCATATCACAACATACAAGATGCCGTCATGGCGACACAACCTATACATGCTCCTCACTCCTGTTGCATGCTGGGTAGGGTAGTTCTTTTTTCCCCTGGCTCATAACATCACAATATAGTACCATGTATATGATGCCTTCAGTTTATCAAAGCACCAAGCAAACAATCGGAAAATTCCCATCATATCAATTACTAGATATGGTCATAATTATTTTAAGTGCACTACGCAGAATAAACACAACATTATTAATATTGCTACTACGGATAATTTGATCCAAAATTCCCTAAAACAGCCCACTACCTATAATATAGGTTTTTTAAACATAAGATCCCTGATCAAAAAAATGTTTCTGCTGTTACCTCAGAAATTGCCTGTTCAGATGTTATGATTGTGGCTCAGAGATTTGTATGTAGATTATATTTATTTTCCATAACAAACAGGATAACTTAAATACCCTGGCAGTGGCAATAAGCTTAAATGTTTGTATTTACATTTTTGGAGTTGATTTTCATCAAATATGCTATTTAACTGCTACTGTTTAACAAGGACTGATTTAAATTGTGTTTGCACAACAAATGTTTTGGCGCTTTTGTTCATGTGGGAGAATATTCCAATAAAGGTGCACTACACACTACTTTGGAATTCATTATTGGGCTTTGCGTATACAATGCAGTTAATCGCGATTAATCGGAGAAATAGTCCGATTAACTTCGATTAAATTTTTTAATCGTTGCCCAGCCCTAATATATATACATATATATATATTTCTTTTGCAGAATAAGCAGTACATTTTTCCACCACTTCATATGAGTTTAATTTCCCCATGTGTCCTGTGTAGTTCTGGCAGTATGGTGAGTGGGTGGAGGTGGTTGTGGACGACAGGCTGCCAGTACGAGAGGGCCGTCTGCTCTTCAGCTACTCTCACACCCGCAATGAGTACTGGAGCGCCCTGGTGGAGAAGGCCTATGCCAAGTGCGTACTGCCAGGAGCGAGCATATGTGCCTGCCTTGTAATGTCTGACATCCCCCGCTCTCGCCCGGTTGCAGGTTAATCGGATCATACGGAAGTCTGAAGGGTGGCAACATCTCGGAGGGGATGGAGGATTTCACAGGTGGCATCGCGTACTCACTGCCGGTGTCCTCTCACACGCCTCGTGTCTTGTGGAGGCTGCTGACAGCTGCCCTTGTTCGAGGCAGCCTGCTCAGCTGCTTCATTCAGGTACTTCCTGCCTCAAATAATAATAATCATATATTTTGTTAAATGCATTTTACATTGAGCAAACAACCTCAAAGTGCGACATGTAGGGGTTACCAACGTGGTGCCCGTAAGGACCAGATGAGTCGCCCGCTGGCCTGTTCTAAAAATAGCTCAAATAGCAGCACTTACCAGTGAGCTGCCTGTATTTTTTAAATTGTATTTATTTACTAGCAAGCTGGTCTCGCTTTGCTCTACATTTTTAATTCTAAGAGACAAAACTCAAATCCAAGAAAATATTTTAAACACTTGGTCTTCACTTGTTTAAATAAATTAATTTATTCTTTTACTTTGCTTCTTATAACTTTCAGAAAGACAATTTTCGAGAAAAAATACAACCTTGAACATGATTTTAGGATTTTTAAACACATATACCTTTTTACCTTTTTATATTCCTTCCTCTTCTTTCCTGACAATTTAAATCAAGGTTCAAGTAAATTTATTGTTTTTATTGTAAAGAATGATAAAGACATTTTAATTTAGTTCTTCATTTTAGCTTCTGTTTTTATGACGAAGAATATTTGTGAAATATTTCTTCAAACCTATTATGATTAAAATTCAAAAAAAATATTCCGGCAAATCTAGAAAATCTGTATAATCAAATGTAAATCTTATTTCAAAGTCTTTCAAATTTCTTTTAAAATTTTTGTTCTGGAAAATCTAGAATAAATAATGATTTGTCTTTGTTACAAAAATAGCTTGGTCCAATTTGTTATATATTTTGACGAAGTGCAGATTGTGTTTTAACCTATTTAAAACATGTCATCAAAATACATATTGTTTGTGGGAAATAATGAAGATGATCAGTGTTTCCACAAAGATAAATATCATTAATAATTAATAATAACATAGAGTAAAGGTAAATTGAGCAAATTGACTATTTCTGGCAATTTATTTAAGTGTGTATCAAACTAGTAGCCCTTTGCATTAATCAGTACCCAAGAAGTAGCTCTTGGTTTCAAAAAGGTTGGTGACCTCTGTGCTACAGTGTATTAAAAAAAATAAACACTAGAACTTGCATGCATATATCTAATTAAAAAAAAAGGGGGTTTCAAGCTTTTTATAAAATCATTCACAGTCTGTGGTGCCCTCAGGTAGTCAGGAAGAGCGTTCCACAGACTGGGAATGTCCTGATTTAGAGCCTTTTTTGTGTGTCCACAGGCCAACAACTACCGGGAGGTAGGCAAAATAAATGGAGATGGTCTGATAAAGGGCCATGCCTACGCCATCACTGAAACCGACCAGGCTAGTACACTTTTACGATCTCCTCATTTTATTGTTTTTGTTGATTAATATCCTCCAGTCCTTTAAACGTTTTTATCTTCTACTCTTAAGTATTGTCTCATTATCACATTTTTCATCATCTTATTGTCTTGTCTCATCTCCTTATCTCATGATCTGAGATAAGGAGATGATCTGAGATAAGGAGATGAGACATCTTCCTATTATTGTCTCATAATCTCATTCAATAGTATTATCCCATCATTTTATTTTTATTTAACATGTCCTGTCCAGCCACTCAGGCAAATCATTTTGTTGATATCTGCAGTACAAATTGACTTTACAAAAGAGAAGTGTGGAATACTTCTCTGGTTGCCTTTTGTGTATTTGACTTTATTAAAGGGATTTATTTAATGTTTGGTGCAGCCGGGCCGCAGCAGGAAGGGTGGAAAGAAGAAGAAAAAGAAAACGGGGGAAATTGCAGGGACTTGAGGATAAGATGGAGAGACAACCACAGAATAGCAATAGGAAATAGGATATGTACAAATATGAAAGTAAAAATGATAGCAAAGAAACAGTCAGTGAAGTAAATAATAATACATAAATGACAATGAACATAATTGCACTACAAATGGAACAATACTCATATAAATAACAGTATTGACAATGAATAATAATACTATTCCCCTCTATTAAAAACACAATTGTTTTAAAAGCAATAACTTGAATCACTAAGACAAGCATAAATAAATGGAGGGGAATTAAAGAGAAGAGGACAATATTAATCTTGTAGATTGTTATAGTATTATAGGTTAAACTTGTCAGTGTGCCGTGTGTTACCCAGTTTGACCCTGAGGAGGACAACGTTAATATGTTTGATGAAATGTGATTATATGTGTGAGTGTATGTATTTATATGTGCTTGTATATGTAAAGTATGTGTGTACAGTATATGTACATGTATATGTATGTTTGTACAGTGAATGTATATGTATGTGTATGTTTGTACAGTGAATGTATATGTACGTGTATATGTATGTTTGTACAGTGAATGTATATGTATGTGTATATGTATGTTTGTACAGTAAATGTATGTGTACATGTATGTCTATATGTATGTTTGTACAGTGAATGTATATGTACATGTATATGTATGTTTGTACAGTAAATGTATGTGTACATGTATGTCTATATGTATGTTTGTACAGTGAATGTATATGTACATGTATATGTATGTGTGTACAGTGAATGTATATGTACGTGTATATGTATGTGTACAGTGAATGTATATGTATGTGTATATGTATGTGTGTACAGTGAATATATATGTATGTGTGTACAGTGAATATATATGTATAAGTATGTTTGTACAGTGAATGTATATGTACATGTATATGTATGTTTGTACAGTGAATGTACGTGTATATGTATGTTTGTACAGTGAATGTACGTGTATATGTATGTTTGTACAGTGAATGTATATGTATAGTGTCTACGTATGTTAGTACAGTGAATGTACATGTATGTGTGTATGTATGTTTGTACAGTAAATGTATATGTACATGTATATGTATGTTTGTACAGTAAATGTATATGTACATGTATATGTATGTTTGTACAGTGAATGTATATGTATGTGTATATGTATGTTTGTACAGTGAATGTATATGTATAGTGTCTACGTATGTTTGTACAGTGAATGTACATGTATGTGTATATGTATGTTTGTACAGTGAATGTATGTTTGTACAGTGACCCCCTTAAAATGCTTCAAAACTCACCAAACTTGGCGCACACATCAGGACTGGCAGAAATTGCGATCTAATGAAAAAACAAACAAAAAAAACTCAAAATTGCGCTCTTGCGCAATTTTTTATCAAAACACAGCAAAAACTGCTCCGAGGAAGAAAACACAGACAAAACTGCTTGTAACTTCCGGTGGGAATGCCGGAAAGACATGAAACAAAAGCTTCTATGTAGGTCTCACTTAGACCTACATTTAGATAATTGACATCCTTTGGCAAAAATCAACAGGAAGTTAAAAATTACCCCTTCAAAATAAAAGTTTTGTAAAAACCCGTCACCTTTTTCAAACGTAAACTCCTCCGAGTGCGTTTGTCGTTTCGGCTTCAAACTCGCACAGGAGAGAGATTGAACCCTTTTGATTAAAACTATCCAACAAAGTTTTGATTACTGCTTCGGTTTTGATTTTACGCGCCTTCAAAGAACCCCTGCGCAAATTTTCCTAAAAAAATGTCATTTTTGCCTCTATGAGCTGTAATTTGACCCCCTTAAAATGCTTCAAAGTGCAAGTTAAAGCTCTACTATGCAAAGCGAAAGCCATTTATCAACAACATCCAGAAATGCCGATCTGTAATTTGACCCCCTTAACATGCTTCAAAACTCACCAAATTTGACACACACATCGGTCTGGCATGCCTTCCCAACTTATTAGGCAGCCAAACCAGAAAAATCAAAATTACGCGCTAGCGCCCCCTAGGAAGGAAAGAAAAACAGACTGCTTGTAACTTCCTTTAGGAATGTCGTACAGACATGAAACAAAAACTGTCACGTAGGTCTAACTTAGACCTACATTTCATAATTCTACCTTCTCGGGCATAAATCAACAGGAAGTTAGAAAAAAACCCTTCAAAACAAAATGTTCGCAAAAAAATCAATTTTTGCCTCTTTGAGCTGAATTTTGACCCCCTTAAAATGCTTCAAAACACACCAAACTTGGCACACACATCAGGACTGGCAGAAATTGCGATCTAATGAAAAAAAACCTCAAAATTGCGCTCTTGCGCAATCTTGAGACCTCATCTCCCCTTTAAAAAATGTATGAACGAATCGGTTTGATCTCTGAAAATGTTTGTTTTCCAGGTGAAGCATGAGTCCGGGGACATTTTGCTCCTGAGGCTGAGGAATCCTTGGGGCTTTGTTGAATACAGCGGACCTTGGAGTGACAAGTGAGGCTATTTGTGTGTGTGTGTGTGTGTGTGTGTGTGTGTGTGTGTGTGTGTGTGTGTGTGTGTGTGTGTGTGTGTGTGTGTGTGTGCGTGCGTGTGCTGGCCACACGTTGTGTTTCTCTTGGTGTGTGTGGCTGCAGGAGCAAGGAGTGGAGTGACGTATCCAAAGAGGAGAAAGAGAGGCTGGAAATGAAAAAGCGAGAAGATGGAGAGTTCTGGTAAGCAGCTGGTCTGATGAGCATTCACTTGTTTGACACAAAAAGTCCACACAAACGTGCATTTTCTCTGATTTCTAACAGGATCAGTGCTGAGGATTTTTGCAGCAAGTTTGACTTGGCGGAGCTGTGCAGCGTTAATCCTGACACACTCGTGGCGAGCAAGGCGGAGCATCCTCCTAGCTCCGCCCCCTCTCAGTGGACCATCAACGAGCACGAAGGATTGTGGATCCCAGGGAGCTCTGCTGGTGGAAGCCGGAAATACCACCGTAAGTATCAATAACATACCCTACTTGATGTATAAAAGCCAAAAGCAGTGAAGTTGTCACCTTGTGTAAATGCTAAATAAAAATAGAATACAACAAATCCTTTTCAACTTATATTCAATGGAATAGACTCTAAAGACAATTCTAATCGCTCATTTCTAATTTGATGCCTGCGACATGTTTCAAAAAGCTGGCACAAGTGGCAAAAAAGACTGAGAAAGGTGATTTAAGTCTCTATAAATAAACATTGATGGATTGAACTGTGTGACAAAAAAAGTCAGTAAGAAAAATACACAAGGTTGGATCAAAATATTTGTATGGATTATGTACAAAGCAAACTATAACCTGCTATGTAAGAATGTACTTTAGAGCCACCATGGACTGGACTCTCGCAATATTATGCTAGACCCACGTGACGTCCATTGCATCCGGTCTCCCCTATGGGGTTGGGGGGGGTTGTTGTGAGTTTTTCCTTGCCTTTATGTAGGATCTGAATCGAGGATGTAGTTGTGGTTTGTGCAGCCCTTTGTGACACTTGTGATTTAGGGCTATATAAATAAGCATTGATTGATTGATTGATTGCCATGAAATGCTTACTCATTCACAAGATAGGACGGGGCGAGGGTCAGCACTTTGTCAACAAAATGCCTGAGCAAATTGTTTAAGAACAACATTTTTCAACCAGCATTTGCAAGGAATTTAGGTATTTTATCATCTATGCTCCGTAATATTGTCAAAAAATCAGAGAATATGGAGAAATCACTGCACGTTAGTGGCAATGCCCATGACCTATGAGCCCTCAGACATCAAAACCGACATAATTGTCTAAAGGATATCACCACATGGGCTCAGGAACACTTCAGAAAACCACTCTCAGTAGCTAATAGACTCAAAAACTCCTTTGTCCCACACGCCATTAGACTGTACAACTCCTCTCTGGGGCGGGGGTGCAAAACAATAACAGTGCAATACGTTTTCATAACATGGTCACTACTGCCTACTTTGTCTTGTTATATTCTTATTTTACTGTGATATTTTTATTCCCATTGTTGCTTTTTAGTTTTTATTCTCATTGTAATATTTCTCTTTTTTGTTTCCATTTAAACCCCCATTATTTACTTTTTACTTTTATTTAAATTGATCTCAACTCTGTACACTGCTGCTGGAATTTTAATTTTCCTGAAGGAACTCTCCTGAAGGAATCAATAAAGTACTATCTATCCATCCATCTATCTAAAGTTGGTCGCTACATCTGTAAGTGCAAGTTAAAGCTCTACTATGCAAAGCGAAAGCCATTTATCAACAACACCCAGAAACGCCGCCGGCTTCTCTGGGCCCCAGCTCATCTAAGATGGACTGATACAAAGTAGAAAAGTGTTCTGGGGTCAGGCGAGTCTACATTTAAAATTGTTTTTGGAAACTGTGGACGTCGTGTTCTTTGGACCAAAGAGGAAATGAACCATCCGGATTGTTCTAGATGCAAAGTGTAAAAGCCAGCATGTGTGATGGTATGGGGGTGTATTAGTGCCTAAGGCATGGGTAACTTACATATCCTCGAAGGCACCATTAAAGCTGGAAGGTACATACAGGTTTTGGAGCCATCCAAGCAACGGACGCCCCTGCTTATTTCAATCAATCAATCAATGTTTACTTATATAGGCCTAAATCACTAGTGTCTCAAAGGGCTGCACAAACCACAACACAAACCACTACGACATCCTCGGTAGGCCCACATAAGGGCAAGGAAAACTCACACCCAGACCCCAGAACACTTTTCTATTTTGTATCAGTCTATCTTAAATGAGCTGGGGCCCAGCGAAGCCGGCGGCGTTTCTGGGTGTTGTTGATAAATGGCTTTCGCTTTGCATAGTAGAGTTTTAACTTGCATTTACAGACATAGGAGAAAAAGAAAAGAAACGGCAGATCAACTGGTCTAAAAAGGGAGTCTATTTAAAGGCTAGTGTATACAAATGAGTTTTAAGGTGTTACAACAGCGTGGCTTCATAGTAAAAGAGTGCGGGTACTAGACTGGCCTGCCTGTAGTCCAGACAAGTCTCTCATTGAAAATGTGTGGTGCATTATGAAGTCTAAAATATCATAACAGAGACACCAGACAGTTGAATAACTTAAGCTGTACATAAAACAAGAATGGGAAAGAATTCCACCTGAAAAGCTTCAAAAATGTGTCTCCTCAGTTCCCAAACGTTGACTGAGTGTTGTTAAAAGGAAAGGCCATGTAACACAGTGGTAAAAATGCCCGTCTGCCAAGTTTTTTGCAATTTTAGTTGATTATATCGCAAAAAAAAATACGTTTCTCAGTGTGAAGATGAAATATCTTGTCTTTGCCGTCTATTCAACTGAAAAGGATTTGCACATCATTGTATTCTCTTTTTATTTCCCTGCTCTTGGCTTTTGTATCACACCGGTGCCATGATGCGCGGTTAGGATCCTTCTGGAAGAACCCCCAGTTTGAGCTGGTTCTCACGGAGCAAGATCAGCCCGAGGAGGATGATGAGGACGACGAAGCGGAGGAGGACGAAGAGGAAGAGGACGGTGTGTCACTGGAGGGCAAAAAACCGGAGAAGCAGAAGATGAAAGCCAAAAAGTGCACCGTTTTGGTGGAAGTCCTGCAGAAAGACCGGAGGCAGCGGGACAAAATCCACTTCCTCTACATGGCTTTTCACATCTACAAGGTCCTTCTTTTCACATCCGACATTCTCTTTTCACCCTTGGAACTCACACTCTTCTCTTTTGTTTTTTTCAGGT
This sequence comes from Nerophis ophidion, assembly GCF_033978795.1. NCBI lineage: Eukaryota > Metazoa > Chordata > Actinopteri > Syngnathiformes > Syngnathidae > Nerophis > Nerophis ophidion. The sequence continues at coordinate 43,525,250 of NC_084628.1, read as the reverse complement.
TCCACCCGAGGTAATCGGTTGATCGTAATTATTTAAACAAAATGTCTTCCAATGATTATGGTGTGTTTCTGCACACAGCTTCAAGGGGTGTGTCTGCAGCGCAGCTTCTTCCTGAAAAATCGCCCAGTCGGCCGCTCGGGGAAATACAAGGCTCAAAGGTAGAATAGTTGTTTTCCACTTCTGACTGTAAAGTGCCAGCAACACTTCTACCGTGCTCACTTCCCCACTTCTGGACCATGTTGTGTGGCAGGGGAGTGTGGAGGAAAGTGCACCTGGACCCCGGTCACTACGTCCTTGTGGCGTCCACCTTTCGACCCAACCAGCCTGGAGAGTTCTTTGTGCGCATCTTCTCCAAAACCGGGAACACATTGGGGTAAGATGGAGGGACACCTGTTTACAGGAGGAAAACATGTACAAGGATACAACTCGAAATTAAAGCTGCAAGCAGCGATAGACGGGACTGCTTTGGCTGCTGCCCCCGCGACCCAAGCCCGGATCAGCGGTAGAAGATGGATGGATAGTAGCTACTATTAGCACACAGATAGACTTCCCAGCTCGGCATAATATCTTAACATCGACACACTCTCTCGTTGCAACTCGGCCATGATGGTCGGCACCTTTAAGTTTACAATTAGTTGTAAAATGTTGGACGGTTGTTTTTTTATGATATGCAGGCAAATGATAACTTTAAAACATACCGGCTTAGCTACGGCACCTGGCAGCCATCTTGGTATAGACTATCACAGCCCCTCCCTCACAAATATGTGTGTGTGTGTATATATATATATATATATATATATATATATATATATATATTAGGGCTGGGCAACGATTAAAATTTTAATCGAAGTTAATCGCACTATTTCTCTGATTAATCGCGATTAACTGCATTGTATACACAAAGCCCAAAAATGAATTCCAAAGTAGTGTGTAGTGCACCTTTATTGGAATATTCTCCCACATGAACAAAAGCGCCAAAACATTTGTTGTGCAAACACAATTTAAATCAGTCCTTGTTAAACAGTAGCAGTTAAATAGCATATTTGATGAAAATCAACTCCAAAAATGTAAATACAAACATTTAAGCTTATTGCCACTGCCAGGGTATTTAAGTTATCCTGTTTGTTATGGAAAATAAATATAATCTACATACAAATCTCTGAGCCACAATCATAACATCTGAACAGGCAATTTCTGAGGTAACAGCAGAAACATTTTTTTGATCAGGGATCTTATGTTTAAAAAACCTATATTATAGGTAGTGGGCTGTTTTAGGGAATTTTGGATCAAATTATCCGTAGTAGCAATATTAATAATGTTGTGTTTATTCTGCGTAGTGCACTTAAAATAATTATGACCATATCTAGGAATTGATATGATGGGAATTTTCCGATTGTTTGCTTGGTGCTTTGATAAACTGAAGGCATCATATACATGGTACTATATTGTGATGTTATGAGCCAGGGAATAAAAGAACTACCCTACCCAGCATGCAACAGGAGTGAGGAGCATGTATAGGTTGTGTCGCCATGACGGCATCTTGTATGTTGTGATATGCACGCTCTGAAAGCAAACGTTAAGAACTCAGCCAACACTCCTGGTCTGCATTATTCATAAATAGACAGACAACACATATACTCCGCTGCTTCACAGGCCGCTGGATGTAGCCGGCAAAGTATTCCCATGCAAGCACGCCTCATTCAGTCCAAAACCACATCCAGAATTGTCTGGCGGTCGTAAGTGATCCTGGAGTGACCACGCTGTAAGCCAGCCATGAAATTTGCAGAATTGTCCGGTATTTTTGCCAAATGTTCCATCTTTACCAAGAGCCCCTCCACGCCGGGCGACGCCATCTTGTTAAGAAAAGGCGTTAACAAAATAAAAGCATGCAAACAACACACGCAAATGTGCGATAAAATAATTGTCGGCGTTAATAGATTGATGAGTTATCTCATAATTAACGCACTAATTTGCCCACCCCTAATATATATATATATATATATATATATATATATATATATATATATATATATATATATATATATACATACATACATACATACATACACACACGTATACTCATAAATTAGTCATTGTTAAATGCGGCCCTCTGAGGTCAACTATAACTGCCATGTGGCCCTCAGTGAAAATGACTGACAGCCTGCTCTTGGGGCTGCTTGCTGACCACTTGTGTTACTTCAAATGCAACACATGCCATTTTGTGTCATTCATTGAAAAATACTACTCCAGCCACAGCTGTTTATGCTAATGTTTTTGGTTTACCTGGTGCCAATTGGAGACATTTGCTTTGCAGACCACACACTCAATGACTAGACCAGGGGTCACCAACGCGGTGCCCGTAAGGACCAGATGAGTCGCCCGCTGACCTGTTCTAAAAATAGCTC